>NC_092351.1:58504520-58829411 GCF_963676685.1 Mytilus edulis | reverse complement strand
CTTTTATGAAGTTCAGTTGCCAACAAAACAAACATGTAGGGGGGTATTTCAATGGGAATCAAGTGAACTTTTTTTAAACACTGATTAATATTAGTTTGTTTTTGTAAATGTGAAATTTGATACCACTTGTATTTAAAACGCACTGTATTTCAAAATCAAATGAATTTATGCACTGGTTTGTACTAGTCAATTGATATAGAGAGTTGAGTTTTTAAAAAGAGGAGTTGTAACCCCGAAAATATGCATATTAATGGTCAAAATAAAAAATCTCATCAGCACTTGTCCATTTTAATATCGTTATCTTAAAATATAAGCGGAAATTCTTAGTATAAATCACATATTCGATACTTATTTTTTTAATTCACTCACAATGTTTTTGGAGTCATTACGGCATGTACGGTGTGGAGCTAGACTAACTGAAAATCGCAAACCCTGCCTCGTTAAAGATTCTTTTTTTACATTTTGGTTATTGTTGTATTGAATTTTTGTATTACATTGTGCATCTTATTTTTCATAGGCATTACTACATGTATAATGTGGGTAAATCTGGTTATATTTGCCTCATAAATATATCATATTTAAAATACTGCTAAATAATATTTTTTTGATTTCAAATAATAAAGTTTCTACAACAATGAAACAAATGGGATGCGGATTTCCTATGAACCTTGACAAACAACATTAACGATTTTTTATCGACACAAATTGATAGTTTTTGACAAAAATAACAAATGGTTATATTATTGTTAATTTTTAATTGAGGAAGTGTTTTAATGTATGCAATATGAAAGCATGGGTCAAGTACTTAAATGGTTTGGTTGTGCAAATGTTTCTAAAACAATGGAAACTATTATTTTACATGAATAAACCCTTAAATATATGAAAAATATAACATATAAAGATAAAAAACTCAACTAAGATAAAGGCACAACTGCAATAAATGCTGGTAATAGTCTAAATATTTATAGTTCTCTTCATGAAGGTCAATCAAGGATTTGTTATAGTCCAATATTGATGCCAAAAGTAGACACGTTTGAAAATATGACCTCAGAATCCTTATTAAAATGGTACTCGGGGGAAATAATCTAAGATTACAAAATTCCATAACTTGTATTAAAACGTTCATTGGTTTTGGCAAAACGCACAGATGGTGCTCCAATATAAATTTACCTGTCAGTCTTATTCCAGTTTTTCTTTTTCACGATGAGGTACCATAAAGAAACCATGCATGTCTGATTTTATTGACGTAATTCAAATCCAGGTCCGTTCTGCACGTTCTAAACCTTTTATTGTTGGTGTCAAAAAAAAAAATAAAGCATTATGTGACATTGTACCTGACTATTGTTTCAATGCTAAAAGTTAGCACACATAGCAGCAGATATGTTTGACCGCTACGACACACACATATTAAATATAGTATGCTAAAATGGAACACCGTACAAAGACAGTAAATAACAGAGTATTCTTGATTGACAAAAATTCCGGTAAAGATAACAATTAGACTCTTATTAACTTATTTAGTAATTTCATTCTTCAAAACTTTGACAACTATCCATATGTCGTAGGCTGATTGTTAGATTTTCTTTTACGTTTGGAAATTCTGAAATTTTCAATGTCCCTTTTATATCTTGTACAAATGATTGTAAGATAAAACTTAAAACATATGTTGATGTTATTCATGTATTGCACTACATATAAAATCACATGTACTACCTATCTAGAAAAAGACAAACAAAAAAAAATAGTTCCGGCTTTTCAATAAACGTTATAGAAGGCGGAAGTAGATTTCATTGCGGAGACTGGTTGGATTTCCGACAAAGCAAATAGTCAAATTCATAATTATTATTTCATTAACTTGCATATTAACACAACAAATAAAAGAATTCGATTGTAGTCTAACTTATGTGATAAATTATCCCTTGAAGAAGACGGAGAAAGTCTAAGTTATGGTGTTTTTTAATCATTTGTTGATGCTATTATTGATTGACATATTTAGTCACACCTTATGCAACATTGGCAAATGTCACCATTACGACAGGTAAGAGCTACATGTATATATTCACTTTCAAAAAAACCTTAAATCATGTTTGATTGTGAAGATATATAAGAACTGGTGTTTGTTTTGGGGAATTTGATAAATTGATTTGGTACATTCAGCACAAGCTAACTACATGTATATTACTTCGAATAGACTTATTTGCCAATTAATGTTAAAACATATGAGTACATGCCATTACTAAAGCGAAATATTCGAAACTCGATCGAAAAAACACCCACCTAATCTTCCAATTTTAAAGTTATTTGTACCCTGATATAGACTTTTTTTAAAGTCTTTCGTCTTTTGCAACTCTTGTTTTTACGTATAACACCAGATAATCTTTGGTTAAATTACGGATCTCCCCTTGAATGTTGATATTTATACCCCGGGAGTGATAAAACATCCGAAGAAGCAAGAGGCTCTCTCTTAAATAACAATATACCAAGCACTCATTCAAATGTTGGAATCAGTGTTCTTTCTCTGCTAGAGTTAAACTATACTGCATTTCATTTTACCTTTTCCGTATTTGATATATTAGACATAACTTAAATGATTTAAAGAACACAAATCGTGGAAACTACTTATGCGTTGTTGATTTTATAGTAATAAAACGTTAATCACAGAATAAATCCGGATTTTTTTATTTTTTTTTTAATATAAATCATAAAAAAATGTCATCTAGATGTGATACAACCTTATACGTGTTATACAAAACGAGTTAACAAATATTGATATCACTTCGATGCCACTTGTTGTTTAATTTGTATATACATTAGGATATCGTAGCTCAGGCATCACTGTTTAACATCTAAATTTTCGGTTCGACAAATACAGTTATTTTCTTACTTTACAGCAACGACTGGTTTTGTTGTGATAATTTCGAATTGAGAGAAAATATATGCGTGGGTAAGTTTTATATACATACCCGTCCATTGTTTTTCATTGATCGTCAACGAGATCGAGCGAGGGATGCATTTGTTTGTAATTAGCTACACCAATTGAAGGAAATTCAAGCGTTTTGATTTGATTTTTAATAAGTCTGTAATTTTTGTGTGATTTTTGTGTCGCCGAATATGTTTGAGATGGCAGACCACATATGAAAAGGGAAAGTTCGTGGTGATCTATATACCCTGGACATCAGAGGATAATGCTATCAAACGATTTAATCAAGTCTGAAAACTGCAAATATGTGATCTAAGCATATCGAAATCTGCTATAAATCAAGCTTCTAAACCTAGATATCAGATGTTACGGTTACCAACAGTTAAAACAAAACAGCAACTTATTATACATGTTTGAATGTAATGAAATTCCTTATAAATCACTTCCAAGTTATCCATTCAATTTCTATCACAGGTACATGTATGTCCACTCCTTGTCCAGGATTCATCTATTATTTCTTGAATGACAGTCTCGAAATTAGAACTTTTTTTACAGCTTTCAAAATTGAGTGATGATTTAACCTGTGTAGCCAATACAAATTTGAAATAAAAAACCAAAACCAAACAGCAGTATCTTTCATGAAAGTTGCAATCTTTCAAAAAAGGGAGGATGTGTAGGTTTGATGAAGATATTTTTTACTGATAAAAAAGGTTCTACTTTTCCTAATGTCAAAAGGAGGATTATGGGTAAATCAATCAATTGCGAAGACCGATAATCTAACCAAAAAAAAAAAATACCGAAGTAGAATAATGGAAACGGTGGCATTATGACAACCGAAAACTGATTTGAAATTTAGATTTTTAAATCCTATAAACATGTTTGTTCTGCTCTTTTTAGAATGTCGACTTGGATACACGTCTTTCAGCAGACAGTTATGTATACCATGCCCTAACAATACATACGGGAAACGATGTCAGGGGATATGTTCATGTTTAGCGACAGAGAGGTAATTGATAATAATCAAACGATATAAGACTAAAACAAAATATAATAGGTTGAAGCAGTTCACAAATTATACATTATAATAACATCTACACTTTAACATTAAATAGTCATAAATCAGATTAACAATGCGTCCGTTAATCTTGTTTTGGTCAAGCAATAGCTCTTTTTCATTACTATTATCATATATGTTCTTTAATGGACTACAACATAACACAATTTGGTTATGAAATAATGCAAAACGACCCATAAGGTCTGTCGTCATATTTTATAGAAACATTGTATGCTTGAGAAACATTGAAAAACAATATGTAGTCTAGTTCAATTTACTTTAGTTAGGAGACGTTGTAATGTGCCGGGAACTTTTTTCACCTACAGTGAATTGGAGGCACTATATTTCTTTGTAAATAACACATATCTGCACCCTGACAATTATGAATAAGAAAGACATTGAAGCAAAACAAGTTAGAATAATAATGTGTTAAAATTTAAAAGAGGTTCGTACGAAATGTAAGTTACTCATCAGTTCATAAATAAAGTATAAAAAGGTCGGGTATTTTTTTTAGGGACATGATCCAGTAAAACAATCTGTTTAGAAAATCATAAAAAGAACATAATCATGCACATATGTTTAAATTTGCCTAGCCGTTGTTCCAGTAAACATTCAAAATATAACCCCATTTGTTCTTATTAACTTGAATAGACAACTGTACATGTTAGATAATATAGGCTCTTGTTATAGTACATTCTAGAATATTTGTCGTGAAAAAGCAAACAGTCACTTACAGATGTATGTTTAATGGAAGCATTATCATATTTAACAAAGTAAAAATAAACATATAATACAATAACAACATCTGACGTCATGCATATTGAAAAACACACACACATCAGTCTTTCTTCAAATTAAGCATTCTTACAAAATGTATACTAATGCATCACTAGTATTTCGACATTTCCTTTCTTTTCATAGAGTACAATACAAAACAAAGGATACCATAGTTATTTAATATGATTGTGTGATTAATCTTTCAATAGAAAGGAAATATGTTAGGAAAATGTCAAAAATAAAAAGGTTAATTTCTATGGAATAATTATGTATCTGTATTTAAGATGCGACAATATAAAAGGATGTGTCAATGATTCAAGAAAAGTTATTGTTACGACAGAAACATATATTGAAGGTAAGGCGTGTTAACCACTTAATGAATTTCTGAATCTCTTCTGTCTTTTATTTTTTGGGTTAAACATGTTTTTGAGATCTCAACTCTTCCCTATACGTCTAGCTATTGTATTATAAAGAAATACATCGCAATACGCACACACTAAAACTCAGTTTGAAATAGGTCCGAGTCCGATGTCACAAGGTAACAAAAGAAACTCAGCAATATGACAATGATACAAACATTAACAAAAAACACTACAAACAGTTACTGACATGCCAGCTCCAGACCTTAATATATCTTACTGATCGAAAGATTACTTATTCGTCATATGAAAAGTACACTACCCACTTTTAGAGGTTAAGTGTCATACCATGTGCACCATACAATATATGAAAATAACATAGCCCGTATAGTACCAACAACTGGTTTTAGAATAAATGTGTTTATTTCCGATGCAAAGACCCTTTAAGTGAATCAATGTGATAACCAACATATGCCATACTTAATGACCTGACACAGTATCTCTACTTTATCCCTTCTGAGTAGGTCTGTTTACAGGTTTGGTAAGCTTTTGAGGTGAATGTCTACATTTTCAAGAATATAACCATACCTTGAAGGATGAATAAGACGTTTTCGTGTTGATTTATATTTACGAATGAGGTCCTCCTACCGATTGTTATATTTAATAAATGTTTTGACTAGTTTGTGATATCGAAAACAAACATAATGGACGCGTGCATTGCCATGGATTTTTTTTTTAAATATTCTCAAAATGGCAGGTATTCTAACTTTCTCTTGACATTTTTTTATTCTTGTGTTGGATATCTTTTAAATAATGTGCAACTTCTTTAATAAAGATGCTACAAACATGTTAAGATGGTTGTATTTGCCGCGTAGTTTGTTTTCAAAGAATATATATCATGTTTTAAATATTACAAAAAAAAAAATTCTAAAATCGATTCATTTTTTTTCTTCAAATCTATAGCATTTGTATTACAATACAATAAATGGGAAGCGGATGTCCTTTGGATCTTGACTCACAACAATTACAATCGTTTTTAGATTATTATTGACATATATTTATAAATCAAAAGTTTAAATGTTCGTACAATTTCAATTGAGGAAGTGCTAAATGCATTGAAATTAATACAGACAATGCAATTGAACTCTCTGTACAACATTTATATGCCCGCAACGTCTAACAGGTTAAACTGATACTAAAATTATCTTCTATCCCTACTGTCACATGTAATTGGTTCTTCCTCGGAATTCAATTTAGCCGCGATTCATGTTTATTTAAACTGGTAACATTCCAAAGTTATGTCTTTGAGATGCAACTAAGAGATTATATATGGGAACGAGTTAGTAAACAAAACAAGATACATATGAATATTATATATGTTTGGGAAACAACTGAATTAAAATTTTACATTAACAAGTACTGTAAGGTCATTTTCAAGAGTATGAACTGTATGTTTGAATCAATAGTTAACTGCAGTATTCGATCTTTTTGAAAAGCACGGGTATAGCCATAGCAATCTATGGAGCTAATAAAAGTAATGAGTATTTCCTTTCAAACATTTCCTTCGTAAAGCTGCGAAAACATGTTTTGATTATGTTGGTATAAGATAATTAATGCACCCTTATTTTATGTTGATATTAAAAATTATAAAAACAGCATTGATATAAGGGTAAAATTTGCCTACATGTGTATTTGTAATAAAGACATCATGTTTTCTAATTTCTTGGAATAAAACTACATGTACATGTATATTGATCTATGGTCCAGTCTGCAGTCAAAACTTTCCGGCGTTGTTAAAAAAAAATACACTCGGGCAACATTCGTGTTCTGTCTGTTGTAGTAAAATGTGCGAGGTTGGACCTGTTAAAACTGCCTAGTTGGTTAAAAATTGTCAGACCAATCATTATATGAGTCATTCCCCTTTAATGGTGATATTAACAATTATTTTCGTTCTTAACCTGTTAAGCTAACTATACTAGATAGAGAATTACTGTATATATCAAAAATGTGAAAGAAGATACGACTACACATATGGTACATATACGACATTGCTTGACATCTCCTGTTTGAACAATTGCCCTTTATCAATGATGTTTGCCAATTGAAGCATTTGTCAGCAAAGAAACTGTGCACAAAATATACATATCATGAGATCAGCAAGAAAAGATCTGAAAATAGTTCATCATCAGTGATCATGCCCGAAATCGTCAATGGATTTATTTTAAAGAATTATTGTCCATAAATGACAATAGAGGCAACAGTAGTATACCACTGTTTTACAATATAAACAAATGAGAGATGTTGTCATGAATCAAATTATAGTCCTCAATGTTTGGAAATAGCTATTTGTGAGGATGTACATTAATGCAAGTAAACAAAAGAGGATCTTTAGAACCTTTAGTGTATATCATAAACTCAACTTTCATGAAAAAGATGTCACTATGAAACTGTGCTATCGACTTACATGAATACTTATTTAATATTCAAACGTATGGTACTGATTTCAATACATATGTTAAACTCATTAACGTGTCCGATTCTCCCAACTTGTATATGTTGCCACACGTGTCCGTAATATGCAACACTTCGAAAACGTGTCCGATTTCATAACCACAAAACGTGTCAGATAATTTTTATTCCTCAAAACGTGTCCACTGTTAAACGCCAGAACGTCTCGCGCGCGTCTTGTAGCTCTACTACATGTATGCCCTAAATCAATAACGTTTACGGCAATTCGATGTTGGTGGACACAGTTGATGAAGTGGTAATGTATTCACAATTGTTTGTTTGGTGCCGGTTGTAAATGATTATCATCAATGAAAATTTAATCTTAAACATATGAATTAACTTTAACTGAATTTGGTCATGTCTATTTTCAAGTATTTCATGCTCTTTTAAAGCGAACATACAAATAATTTTTGCTCAATTGAATAAAGGCAGTTCGCTACTCAATTTCAAAATAACAAGCTTTCATAACACTAAAATTGAGAATGGAAATGGGGAATGTGTCAAAGAGACAACAACCCGACCATAGAAAAAAACAACAGCAGCAGGTCACCAACAGGTCTTCAATGTAGCGAGAAATTCTCGCACCGGGAGGCGTCCTTCAGCTGGCCCCTAAACAGATATATACTAGTTCAGTGATAATGAACGCCATACTGATTTCCAAATTGTACACAAGAAACTAAAATTAAAATAATACAAGACTAACAAAGACCAGAGGCTCCTGACTTGAGACACTGACAACTAGTTTATATTGATAGGGGCTTAATAAAGATGACCAAAAGAGAAAAGCAAATATAAAGGTAAAAGTGCTTGATTTCGAGTTACATTGTATTAGCCAGTGACATTTAAACGGGAAAATGTTTTCTTTGGACTTTTCCTAGCTTTATCATTGACAAGTTAAAGCTCTCAAAATCTATCAAAAATGACAAAGATTGTATAAGACTTTTACAGATGGCGTGTAAACGATTTATAAAAAGAAAAATGGGGTCACTGAACAAAAAACATTAAGGCATTCAAATGGATAAAACCTGAAGATTCCGAAAATCTGACAAAATTTCTAAAAATGACAAACGAAGATCCTTTAACGTTTAATACTATGTAAATTATGTTGTACTTACAAACTTCATGATGCCTTTTATATTAATCCGAATATTGCGAGAAGTGGAAAGAATGATTTATTTAAATGATCATACAAGCTTAGCTTCTAAAATGACAATGCAATGATTGCTAACTTATCATAAGACCGTGAATCATCAATCGATATTATATTATCAGAATTACGTTCTAAATAGAAATATCAAACCTTTTTTATTTCATTTATTGTTTTAATTTTTTAAATCTCATCTAGACTGAGAGCCACATGAAGTTACCTCATCATTATGTGTCGTCGACGTAGTTCATTGGCTTTCAAACAAATATTTTCTCATGAACTTAATTCATCTTTACTGTTATGTGACTCTTTTTTGTAATCCTATAACACAATTGAATAATGTTTAATACATATTGTTGTAACTTTAAAAATTACTCAAATGTTTAGACCATAAATAAGTCCAACGCAATCATTCAATTGTTTTCTTAGCCTATTCTTTTAGGGAAACATGATAGCATATGGACATTTGTATTCCGACTACATATAAAAGATTATATGCTATCATATTCAGATAAAACTTTTTGCAAATATTTAACTCAAACTCATAAATTGAAAATAAACTGACAACGCCATGGCATGAAATTTTAATTTTATACGCCTGACGCACGATTCTTCTACATGAGATGCATCAGTGACGCTCTGATCAAACAAATGCTAGTGCCCCCGATTAGTACTTGTGAAATAATCGTTATCTAAAGTGTCCATAAACACGATTGATATGTATTCCACAATTTCTCTCAGTCAGCCGAGTAAAGTTAAAACACAGGGAGAACAAACAGAGATCATTTGTTTTTCTTTTAAATTTAACTTAATTAATTATATTTGCAAAAGCTCAGCATCTAAGGGTTACTCAAAATCCTTGTAATTAGAGAGTTGACAGTACTGACGCTATCTTCCTTTATGTTGTGTTTTTGTACTGGTTAGTCTTGTGTGGACAAAACACATGTTTGGCGTATTAAATTTTAAACCTGGTACCTTTTGTAAGTTATTATTCATGTGTTTCTCTGTCCCATAATTTTCTCCCATTTATTTGCCCTGTAGTCCTGTCATGTAATTTTGTCATTTTAATGTTATATTTAACATTGCCATTGAAGCGGGAAGTTTGGCATGCTACAAAACCAGGTTCAACCCACCATTGTTTTTTCTTAAAATGTCCTGTACCAAGTAAGGAAAATGGCCAGTGTTATATTATAGTTCGTGTCTGTGTGTGTTACATTTTAATATTGTGTTTCTGATCTGTCGAAGTTCTCTTATATTTGATGCGTTTCCCTCAGTTTTAGTTATTAAACCGGATTTGTTTTGTTTTTCTCAATCGCTTTATCAATTTTGAACAGCGGTATACTACTGCTGTCTTTATTTGACATGTAATGCATGTCAGAATTGTCAGTACTGTTATACAATTTTATGTCATTTCATTTAAAGAGTATACATATCTAAATATTTATGTGTGTTTATCCGTTATGGTAGATGGAATGTATACCGAACACAGCAAAATGTTTAACGTGGAAATGTTTATAGTTCTCCAAGTTTTTGTTTGCCTACGAGGTCACATGCACAAAAATGGACTTTAATTTTGCTATCTTGGGACACATTTTAGGTATCAGAAACAGATTAGTGCCAAATTGATTCGACAGTATTTAGTGTATGTATTTGATTATTGATACAATCGTTAAGACTTTATTTTAATAGTATCAGCAATAATGAATGGTTCTCTGTTTTATCAACATTTGCTCATATACATTTTGATTGTCTTTATAAAATTTATGTTGCAGGCAATTGTCGGGCAGAGTTCAAAATTGTTATTTCTGGTTCAATAGGGTTATTCATAGGCGTTGGAGTCAGCGTTATATTTATGGTTTGCATAAAGATTATACAGAAAAGAAAAGATTCGGCAGTTGGGGAAACACACCTGTCTTCAGAGATTCAAATGGAAACATTGAATAACTATGAAGAAATTGATGATATTACACTGATATCTCATGATACCTACATTAATCAAAACGAAGAAAACAGTGACACGTCAAGATCTTCCATTGATATAGAATATAGACATGATAGAAGCCAAAACGGTAATAATGCTGAATATCTGAACCCGTACCAACCAATTGTACCAATTACTGACAATCATCTGTACAAGGCGATGGGAACTAATGCAGATATTATTACCACTGATCAGGATATTGCTGCAGAAGATCCATCACCAATTAGTGTTAACGAACAGGACGAATGTACTGACAAGAACGACACTAGTTCTTGTATTTCGCAGCGTATCAACTATGCTGAACTCGAATTGAGTACTACAGACAAGTATGAAAATGTCCCTATAATTTCAATTTGGCCAACTGAAAATCAACCATCAACACATAAAACACAATATGCTGAAATAGTGCAAACAGTATAGGCGCACCAATTGCAACCTTTGTGCCAATTTTTTTATTTTATAATTAAACATGTTAAAAACTGATGCAAATCGCTAAGTTTTATGTTCTTTTTATTTCCTTCAACAAAACTATTGTCAGAATCAATTTCTTATCGCCCAATTTAGTTTGCCTTATTTGGAGTTGAGTTGCTTTCACAAAATCTTGTTATCGTAAAATTTGTAAAATGTTATTGACTTTTCAATGGTTAAATGTAATTTAGAAAGATTAAGGAATCATCAGTTTTCAGTTTTTTTCGACACAAGTAGCAATATATCTTTATAAAAATAAGATATCTCTTGAATACTTAACAGTTTCAAACATTCAGTAAATAAAGGCAACAGTAGTATACCGCTGTTCAAAACTGATAAATCCAGGGACAAAAAACAAAATCGGGGTAACAAACTAAAACCGAGGGAAACGCATTAAATATAAGAGAACAACGACATAACACCGAAACGTAACACACACAGAAACGGACCAAGCATCAGACAAAACACCACGAGAATAACAAATATAACAAGGAAACTAAATACATGAATTGGGGATAGACAAGTATCGTGCCACCTCTGATCTCAATATCTCAAAAATAAAAGAAAACACAAACGATTCAACGTTAAAATGCAACACACACAGAAACGAACAATAATATAACAATGGCCATCTTCCTGACTTGGTACAGGACACTTTTAAAGGGGAATAAAAGTGGTGGGTTGAACCTGGTTTTGTGGCATGCCTAACCTCGCACTTTAATGGCAAAGTTAAATATAAATATAACAGTAAGACAGTATTGCTTCATTTATTATAAATAGTCTTCTATCTTCACATCAGGGGCGTTTAAAAATGAAACAAGTCACAACATAAACATGTCTTGTCATGATTGTTCTTTATTCAAGATTTCCACTGAGCCGTCGCATCTGATACATTTGTAAGATCTTTAAGCTAATCAATCGATAAACTATTTTATCAATACAATTCAGTAGTGTTATCATGGTTAACCCATCATAAGTCAAACTCCTGTCTCTCCCGCATAACCAGCAGTTATTGAAAAACAGTATAAATGTCATCTTCTACACATATTTTAATTCATAATACATATCGACACCTGAATACACAAATGCTAGCTGACAATTGCATATACAGTTTAGTTCTAACCAATGTTGAAGGTCTACATGTGACACCGAGACGTAGCACAGCAATACAAACATTTGCTATTGATTTTTCATTTGGATGTAGTAATTTTGTAGTACGCATTGATATGTCATATTGTTTTATTTCCATTATATAAACACAAACTAACTGTACTCAGTAGTTTGCACGATTTTTTGTTATGCTGAGGAAGGTGTTTGTTCTTACATTAACATACTTCATTGTTCTTGACCTCTGCAGGTTTACCATTTATTCAAATTATTTGCCTTATTCATGTATAATCTAATTTTGGATGTTACGCGTCTTTTGATTGGTTGACATTGTTTTGTGTATCAGCTCATAGACACAATTCTGTCATGTGACCGTGTCGTCATCGACGTTTTGTCATAGTTAATTCCGGTTTAAAATGGAATCTAGAATTAAATTGTAAGAAACGACTAATATTTTTTTCTGTTTATTCGAAATGACATAAAAAATGTGGTGCAGACTTAAAAATAAACAGCTACGCGGATTATTGGATGTGCACCACATTTTTTATGTCATTACTTCATAGACAGAATTTTGTTTACAGTCATTCTTTAAATATTTATCAACCAAGTCATCTGGCATATGTGTTCCGCTGTGATATTGAGTAGTACCGGGATATTTCATAACAATTTGTGTTAGCTCTCGTTGCAAAATATAATTCCTAATATTTTGATATATCCATGATTATAAATCTGAAATTTTTCATGAGTAGCTGCGCTGCATTTTTTAATGTATTGATATTAGAGCGTGATCGGCATCTTAGAAAAAGCATTACCCCAAACCGGTACCAGGAGTTTGTAGAGATGCGATTTTGTCTAATTCAAAGCGATACTTTGACTTTAGATGGCCATTTCATTGCTTTACATTTTGTGAGGGAGTGATGTCGTGTCATTAAATGACATTCAACATGCGTTGTTTATTTCAATAAGATTTCTTACAGACTATAAATATCAGTAAATAGAGCACTTTATGAGTTTGACTGTCCCTTTGGTATCTTTCGTCCCTCTTTTTTAGCATTATGCAAATTTAGGCTATGCTGTTATCTACGTTTGTTTTACGTATCATTGATAGGTAACGGAGAAAAACACTTGCTATAATATAATATATCTAATGAGTTAATCACCTCATGTACAATTTCGCCACTGAACCATAAGTTATATATTCATGATAAGTATAGGGTAATATCAAACAAAAAGGTAAATTTAAACGTAGATTCGTAGTTAATGTTTGTCACAATATATAACTGGTGTCCACGATATTTTTGATGAAATGTGATTCATAAAAGATGGACTAATGATACCAGAGGGACAGTCAAACTCATAAATCAAAAAGAAACTGACAATGTCATGGCTAAAAATGAAAAAGACAAACAGACAAAGAATAAAACATGTACACATGACACAACAAAGAAAACTAAAAAAAATTAGCAACACGAACCCAACCAAAAACTGGGGGTCATCTCAGGTGCTCCAGAAGGATAAACAGATCCTGCTCCACATGTGGCACCCGTCGTGTTGCTATTTTTTTTTTTTAACAAATCCGGTAAATAGTCTTATTCGGGAGGTCATATTCATGGAAGGGAAGAGATTGTAGTTATGACGTAAGGAACTTATCCGATATCATTTGTGAAACGGTTAACGGTCAACCAACTCGTGATGGCGTCCGTAAAATTTACGAAGGGATGATTTCAATTTCATTATTTGGAACTCTTGCTTTATATTATGAAGCTTCCTTGGGAGCAGCAACCCTCTATCAAGAAAATCTGAAAATGCAAGCACGGGAAATATCGTATCATTAGAGGTTTCCCGATTTGCTACGTATCAGGTACGGTTGGTACGTAAAGCAACCGTTAGTGCTGTTTTGGAGGTATCATTTTAAGCATGAAATTATTTTATTCATCATGATAAGATTAAAAGAATTGAAATGCTTATCACCAAAAAACTAGCTTAACTATTTATTTGATAACGATTTCAACGTTTCAAGAACTGTTTGTTTATGATTATTTATGGGATGACTTAGTTATGCACAAGTGCATGAATCAGACAGATCTTTTAACGAACTGGGTTAACACGGACTTACAGATTCTAAATATAGATTTTCGTTTCTCTTAAAGATTGTTATCTTACATAGTGAGACTTTGAAATAATGAACATAACAACTATAGACTTCTTTCTAAAATACACGATACTGGTGTTGGTTGTATTTGTTTATAACGTTTAAAATTTGCGTAGTTTTCATATTATAATTAGTTCTTGTATGATTTTGAAATTAGTTTATTATTCAATTAATCTATTTCGATCATTGCAGCAGAAGGTTTATTTTATGATAGAATAAGGGAGCTGATATTTCATTTTGAGTAATAAATTGGAATTTTCCGTCATATTTTTTTTTCTAGAAATGCATTCTAGAAAGTAAAATTGAGAAACAAATGATTAATCAGTATTTACTATTCGGTTGCCAATGAAAAAAACTCATTCCTTGAATCAATGAATGTAATTGACTAGAATAGGTTGCATATGATTATACTAACGACTTACTAAAATATAATTGAACTGACATTTGTGTCCAATAAAATTGAGAATGGAAATGGGGAATGTATCAAAGAGAAAACAACCCGACTATAATGAATATTTTATTGAAAAAAAGTTAAAATGGAAATTGGGAATATGTCAAAGGGACAACCACCCGACCAAAGAGCAGATTGCATCCGAAGGTCACCAACAGGTGTTCAATGCAGTGAGACAATCCCGCATTTGGAGGTGGACATCAGCTGGCCCCCGAAAAAAATGTGAACTACTTCAGTGAAAATGGACGTCATACGGTATATCATGTATATACTCCAAAACATATAAATGAACTAAAATTAAAAAAAAATATACAAGACTAAAAAGGCTTCTGTCTTGGGACTGATTAGTGTATCTATTATATTTAATCCCTTCTTCGTACCTTTAACGTTAGTAAAATTTCTCATACGTGTGAATGACGATTTTTGACGAATTTCAGAAAAATATAAGAATTGGATTATAAATAATGAATTTGAACAACTAAAATAAACCTACAATACTAAATTCTATCATAGAATGCAAAGAAGTCCTTCTGATTATTTATTACAAACAAGTAAGTTGATCTTTGATTTTATATGCTATCTACTTATCGACAATTAAAATCTATTGAAGATGACACGTTTTACAGTAAGTAGACCCTTATATAGCGAACAGAGAAAATTATTATTAGATATAGTATTATAAAACAGTTTTTTGTACTTATTTTAAAGAATAACCTAAGGATAAAACATATGTCTGGCTGTTCACAAATGAGCATTTACCAACTTTTTAGTGCCTAGGAATTGATATTTTTCAGTGTGTAGATATAAGATTCTATTGTTTATCTAAATGTAATGTTGTTTAAAATACGTTTTATCCTATAGTTTTTGTCTTTGTAAAACTCATTTCGGACTTTATTGGTAAAGGTCGAGGTTTCTGCAAACCCTAAAATCATGGTATGAAATTGGTACGATATTATATCCCATGACGACATGCTACCAAACAGTAAAATCACAAAAATACTGAACTCTGAGGAAACTTCAAAACGTAAGTTCCCTAATCTAAGAGCAAAATCAAATGATAAAACACATCAAACGAATGGGCAACCGTTATATTCCTGACTTGGTATATGAGCGTCACTGATGAGTCTTATGTAGACGAAATGCGCGTCTGGCGTACTAAATTATAATCCTGGTACCTTTGATAACTACTTGGTACAGGCATTTTCAAATGTTGAACACGGTGGATTGAACATGGTTTTTATAGCGCTTAACCCCTCACTTGTATGACAGTCGCATCACATTCAATTATATTTACAACGATGCGGGAACACAACAGACATACTAGGTAAAATTGTCAAAATAGGGGTACAGCAGTCATCAACGGGTAACAATCTTAAACAGAACAAAAACAAACAATTTCTAAAAAGGAAGCCCTAAAAACAATGAAAAAGCATCCGTCAAATTTAACAACCACGTGCATTGCTTACTTACCAATGAATAGGATTTTTTGGGTGAAAATATAAAAAAAATAAAAAAATCGCAACACAGATTTATGTCAAAATGCTTAATTATATAATTATTTAATTGTTGTAAATAGTATTTTGGTTCGGGATTATAATAAATGCAAAATAAAGATGATTGCAGGATTTTTATATCAAACCCTTTTCCTGAATGTAGTTCAGATTTTTCTTTTGTCATTTGATTGGGGACTTTGCGTTTTGAATTTTCCTCGGAGTTCATTATTTTTGTGATTTTACTTGGTAAATGTCTAAATAAACTCATTATAGATACCAGGACTAAATTTTGTATATACGTCAGACGCGCGTTACGATTCAGGTCCTTTGACAATTTAAAAGCTTATATAAAACTGAAAAGTTTTTGTTGAAAACATTTCAACGGAAAATTTATTTGATTATTTTATTATTAGTACTGTCTCTACTAAACAATTGGCCACTTACTAACAAGTATTCAAAGCACGAAATTAAATAGTCTGTCTCATTGTTTGAGAACTTGTTTAAATGTTGTTCAGATTCGTCTTAAATTCTACCTGAATCAAGAACTTTATTTTCAATATCTACGTCAGGGTCTGCACCAAATTCAAATTCATAATTCGAATTAGTGCGGCGTCCCAGTATTTTTTCTTTAGAAAACATATGTTAAAATAAACATCCGTGTTTCCCGACCAATAATACAGTTAACCGCTTTAATACATATACATATACTATTGGACATATAAATGTAAATAGACGATTCACAGCTGTAAATGTATAAACTATTTCAGCTGTCATAACGTATTCGGATGCATTACCCTTAACTCTACAAGAGATCAAACAGTGAAAACCGTGACAACCGGATTAAGAGGAACAGGTAATAAACAGGATGTGACCATAATACAAGATCATTCAGAAAAAAACGAAGACCACAACTAGTTATCGTGTAGAAAAATATAGGATTGTTGGTAAATTACTTTTTAATCTTCACATTTATTTTTGCAATTTAAAATTGTGTTGAAATGCCGATATCAAATGCATTTATGCTTACACATAAAATCCTAAAATGAATATTAATATTTGCACTTCTATCAAATAAATTCGTTTGGAGTTAGCCATATATAAATCAGGTTTAATCCACCTGCTTTGGCTGTTGAATCCCAATTAATATCACATTGACCAGTTATGTCTGTGTTGGTTGCTTCCCTTTTTGGAACTATAAAGAAGTCTTCTGCAAGTGAGATGTTCAATCGGTTTTTATCCACAATTTTCTCAGAACATGCCTGTACCAAGTCAGGGATATGACATTTGTTTTCCATGTGCTCGTTTATTCAATGGATTTTCCTTTTTGAATTTATTTTCTGTACTTTGGTTGTTACTTTAGTTGTTGAAATCGGTAACCTTAATGAACATTGACTATATCAACACGCATCATAAGCATTCGTCTTACCTTTAAGTATGTGTGCAAATATTGCAGCGTGTAATGTTATAAATTTCAATTGTTTGTTTATCATTTTGAAAGTATGTTATTAATTTAAATTCAAAACTGTGTCCTGTTTCTATATAATCATAGTTTAAAGGTTTCAATTGTTTTTATAATAATCCTTATTGTATTTTTTTTTTAGTTCTTTAATTCCAATATATATAACAAAATATCTTCAACGCAGTCTCGGAGAGATCATTTTGCCCTAACAGACATTGGTATGTTCCCCAGCAAGAATAAATAATTTGGAAACTAAACTATGAGACTTAAAAATTAAACAGAATTTTTTTCTTTATAATAGTGGCTAACTTTTAATTGTTATTTGTTAATATAATCTACTTTATTTATTTGGTTATGCACATTCGTCAATTGTTTACAACATACAACTATAATCCTTGCCTGTCTTTGCGATAAAATTATCGCCCTAACATAGTTAATATAAAACATTATTACATGTACACCATGGTTTTCGATATCACAAACTAGACAAAACATTTTTGAATTTTTGTTATCAGTACAAAGACATTATTCGAAAATATAAATCAAAATGCAGACATCTTATACATGTTATTTGTTCAGGTATTCACATCCAATCTTTTATTGAAATATTCTCTAACAATCACAAAAATGTCGTCATTCATCTCAACAGCTAAACAAACATTCAAACATACTCATTTAGTTGTAGTTGTTATATTGACTCACGCATTTGGTCTTTGCATCGGAAATAAATACATTATTATAAAACCAGTTGAGCATACCTCTTATTTACCTTACTTTTCATGGCCATCAATGTTTTACAATTTTGTTTTACCTTTGTTGTACATGACAGTCGGACAACCGGAAGTCCCTTTTAGGGCAAAATGTGATTCGTCTCTAATCAGTGACCTTCCGCCGTTTGAGATCTATTTCGTGCACTTTGTAAGGAAAAGAAGGTAGCCGCGAAAAGTAACCTTTTATCTTTTTGTTACGACTGGAGGCTACTCATGTCGTTATTTGCAGAGACAATTAAAATGACCAATATTTATATTCTCAATAATCTCCTCGTTGCACAAAAGCATAAACAAAATAAAATAAATTATTTTCCAGAGCATTTTTTTGCCGAGGACATGAAATAAAAATGTGACTATAGGCGGTTCCATGTTCAATGCGCGAAATAGGTACAAAAAAATGTTATCTTATGAAACTCTATGACAATACACATATAGAAACTACAGAATCTGGGCGATAATTTAAGATATGTTTCTATGTGTCTTTTGCATGAACAAAAAAGTGTACCTGTTTTTTTATTGGGGGTGAAATATGTGTTGACATTTTACGCAGATGACTCGCATCTTTTCCGATTGTATTTCCTTCGTTATTTTCTTATTTGAAAACTTTTTTTGTGAATTTTTAATGCCTATTAAATCATGATTTACAGATTGGGATTTTATAAAATTTTATGAAAATATTTTTAACAAATATAACAAAAAAACATATTTTCTGAAGACGATGACCATCAGCCATTGCGTTCTTTTCTTCCGGAGCGGGCTCAGCGTACAGACGTACATCCCTTTTCTGCAGTGAAATCAAGGAAAGGACAAGGAATGATAAGGGCCGTTTCTGGCCCCCCTTTTTCACGAATTTTTAAACTTTGAAGTTGAAACCCATCACGCCTGTGTAATGAACTACAGTATCTGATCGTCCATGTAGAACCTTATTTTTAGGTGTTATGTACTCAAATATGTTAAAACTGAGACCTTGAAAAGCCCTAAACAACGAAATGTGTAAAAATTCTACAATTTCGTCATGTTCGGAGACAAAGTTTGACATCAGCGCCAACGTAGACCATCTTGAAATTTTCAACCATCAACTGTACTCTTATGTATCTTTCACATAATAAAATATCATGGTGGTCTACGTTGGCGCTCATGTCTAAAAATTTGAAAAAAAATTCCGATTGTTTACATATTTTGACAAGTCATTATAATACGTCAAAGTGAACGGCACGGGTACGAAATTATTCCGAGATGCATAATTGATCAGAATATCACGTACGGACTGTTTTATGTCGTATCCAGTCATCAAGACATGTCACTCTCTTAAAGAAATATGTTGTATGTGAAATTAGACCTATAATGATAAAAATAGTCTAACACTGTGCAGTCAAATACAGAGTTGTGTCCCTTGAAATATGGTGAATTAATTTTTATTCATTGTAATCTTCAAATATGTAACGAAATCTTACAAACGAATTTTATAATAGATTCTCAATATATTCAAACTCTTTTTGTAGTTCTGAAGAAAATCATTTCATCAAAACTAGATATTTTGCACTTTGAAGTTTTCTATTTAACCATCTACAGAAAGATAGATGTATGTACCATATCCATTTCGTACCCCTAATTTAGGACTGACCTAGTGCGAGTGCTGTAAAGCCAGTCAAGGTCGTTAAACACTTTCATTTGTTTGTTTTAGGACTTCACATGTTCATTGTCCAGAATATATTGGTTATGTGAACAGAGAATGAAGAATAAATAAATTGTAGATAGACAAAAATCTGAGTACAGCCTACTAAACTAATACGTTATGCATGTGCAGTCAGTAATAAATCCAAAGTATGAAATGTAGTTATAAACATAATTCCAGGTAAAGAGCAGTTGATACTGAAATTAAGTTAACTACACTTATACTATACTGTAAATTATGTATATCCAGCCTATTCGTATATCGGTACACTAATTATTTTTCTTATATATGTGTCAGAGTACTCTTTTGACAAGAGGTAATCATAAAATAAAAGTACACATGTAGCATGCAATTGACTCAGATCCTACTCTTCGTTGTAATCATTGATTAAATTGTACTCATTGATTTAATTGTATTAAAATAATTGTAATCATTTTGTAATCATTTGTACCAAATTTAACTTGTGATTATTCTGCCTGTAATGGGCGTCTTAAATTGACAATAAAATATATTTGATTTTGATTTTTTATATGGATTATCAAATAAAACATGCTATAGCGAAATTACTTTTAACATATTTTACTTGCATAAATACAGATTGGATAAGACCCATGGCAAACAAACTTATGAAGTATGCGCGAAAAAAAACATGTGTATTTGTTTGCCATTTCGAACGTGTATTTTGTTTTGTCTGGAGTTCTAAAACCTATACCGATTCCTGGAGTGCACTGATACTTTTTACCTAGCTGTTTAATGTACATGTAAACTATGTCCTCTAAATACTATTTCACATTCCCCCCTCCCCTCACGGGACAAAATGTCGAGCACGTTCCTTAATTTAGATCTGTCCGTCCATCCATCCGTCCGTTCGTCTCTTTCTGTCCAGATATATACGTCTAGCTATCTCCTTCAGTTTTTGACCTAAAAAACTTTTTATTTATATAGAGGAGTGTATGTCTACAGGGTTTTGATTTTTTCATAAAATTTTCTTTAAATGTCCGGTATTTTTGGTACAAGCTATATATATAAAGAGTCGGTTATCCTCCTACAGTTTTTGAGATACAGCTTTAATACCTAATAGGTTTATTGCACACATAATTGAAGTATTGCCATCGGGTTTTTATTATTCTTCAAATATTCTAAAAATGTCAGATTTTTGGACTTAGTCAATATCTATTGCTTCTTAAAAACAATTAGGGTAGTTGTTGAATATTCACCAAAAACGGTAGTTGAACTTGTCTTCCTTCTCACTTGCTATTGAAGGCACAACTTGCACTACTGGTACTACAGTTTAATGTCTTTAATGTCCCTAATACAATAAATAAGATTTTTTTAGTAACTTCAAATATTTATTCAATACCGGAAAGGTTGAACTTGGTGAATACTACAGCCGATTTCATTGAGTGTGAAGTCAAAGGTAATATTTTTAGTTAGCTTGCTTTTTAGATGAACCATAAAGTCATTGTTAGGTCAGGTTAACTACCCTCCTTTAAGAATATACTAGTCCAGCAGAATACCAATCTACCTGTCTGATGTACTATGCTACTTCGAAAGGAGGGCAGTAAACCTTACATAATAATGACTTCACGGTTCAGCTTACAAACAAACTTACCAAAGATTTTACCTCGGGCTTCACACTCAATGAAATCGGCTGTAAATCTTGAAAGTTGAAACCTTTTGGCTGGACATTCAGTCCTGCAAGTGTAGACATTCAGAATGAAAATAATAAATAGATCAACATTGAAAGGAGAATTAAGGTTGAAAACGAGTGCACCCGCACGAGCGGGGATCGAACTCATAACATCAGTGTTGACTGGCTAGTGATTACAGAAGTAACTTCTTAGACCACTCGGCCACCGAGA
Organism: Mytilus edulis; assembly: GCF_963676685.1. Taxonomy (NCBI): domain Eukaryota; kingdom Metazoa; phylum Mollusca; class Bivalvia; order Mytilida; family Mytilidae; genus Mytilus; species Mytilus edulis. Next base: position 58,807,228 of record NC_092351.1, on the reverse strand, counting down.
CCCTTTAGTGAAGTATGTCTACGTTTCTAATCAAATTCGAATGTTTTGGGATTTCATGAAATACTACTTACCAACAACTGTTTCATTAAAAAAAAGCATAACATTTTGGATAAGATAAGGAGATGTGGTATGATTGCACATGATACAATACACCGGCGATCAATTTGTTAATTTCATGATATATATCGCAGAAATAATGAATTTTTAGAGAAGCTTGAAGATGTTCATGCCTCTTTCGTCTACATATCTTAATGAGTTTTTAACGTCTTAAACCCTGACCTCATCGAAAACTTTGGACTTTGTTTTCAGCAATTCAGTCTTTAAAATATTTTGTTAAGTGTTAAAAAGTTCACAGTGTACGATTCTTTAAGTGACAAACAATGACATTGTACAGGCTATGCATATTTGCTATACATACTGTATAAATCTGATACTGAATCTTCAATAGCAATTTTAATCCATTTGCGTTTTTTAATGTACCAGTGATCATGATCATGTAAATGTAAAATGCTATATTCATAACTTCAACTATTATTTATGAATTATAAGTGTGCCACTTCTTATATAACTTAAAGTTTATTTTATTTCCCAGTTATGGGCATTATGTTTTCTGGTCCGTGCGTCCGTCTGTTCGTTCGTCCGTTAATCCGTCCGTCTGTTCATCCATCTGTCCTGCTTTATGTTAAAGTTTTTGGTCGAGGTAGTTTTTGATGAATTTGAAGTCCAATCAACTTTAGTACACATGTTCCCTATGATATGAAATTTATAATTTTAATGCCAAATAAGAGATGTTGTCCCATTTTCACGGAATACTATACTGGGACATATTCTTGTTTATTTTACCTATTAACTTGTTAATTTTTATACTTACTTATTAGTATGTGACAATATGATTTGTATTTATCCTTCTTTTTAATAAACCGACCATTTCCTTTATAGCTATCTTTTATTTAATACTAAAATTAAGAATGAAATGGGGAATGTGTTAAAGAGACAACAACCCGACCATAGAGCAGACAACAACCGAAGGCCACCAATGGGTCTTCAATGCTGCGAGAAACTTCCGCACCATGCGGCATCTTTCAGCTGGCCCCTAAACAAATATGTATACTAGTTCAGTAATAATTGACGTCATACTAAATTCCGAATTATACACAAGAAACTAAAATTAAAAATCATACAACACTACCAAAGGTCAGAGGCTCCTGACTTTTGACAGCATATGATTTAATATTTACATCATCAAGATGTAATAATGCCAAAAACCTTCTGCGGTTTACAAAAAAAAACAACATTATTTAACCGTTGCTAAGTACTATTTTGGTTGCTTATCTTTTTATCAGCATGATATACAATTGACTTACTTTCATTTCTTACTGCTAGTTATTCTTGTTTGTATTAACCAATCTAACCTGATTCTACTCTAATTTGTACAATTAAAAATCAAAAGTTTTTATTGTAGTTCAATTTAATTTCTATCTTTTTCGGCTGTTGCTAAGCAACTGTTAGGTTGCTATGGTCAATTTCATTTTCTTGTAAAAATTAATGAGGACTCAGACATTATATGAAAGAAAAATCATATACAGTAGCTAAATCTTTAAATATTGCTATATTTATACCTCATATGGCCGAAATTATAAACTTTTGAACCGTTGCTAGGCAAAATTTTTGTTGCTAGGTTGTTGCTAAGTATTTTTTTAAACTGAAATTGAAGTGACTTTTCATTTGCAAACTCAAGTTAGTGTTAAACAAACAATATTATTTTGAATTATGTTAATGTGTAATGAGAAAGCAATGCATATGTGATAATTTGGCTATTTATTTAAACCGTTGCTAGGCAACCTTCCTTTCACCGGAACATAAAAAAATCATAGTTTTTAATAGTTTCTACACTAAGGCTATTAATGATGTATATATAAACTTATTTGGGAAGGGGGCCAAAAACGCCTCTTATCATACCTTGTCCTTTGAAGGAAATATAAGTTTAAATAGTACAGAATTGTATAAAAGTTGAATAACTTGTCACGTTTTCCAATATCTTCTACTTTTTAGGGCTATTTTGTCGATTATTTCCCCGGGTATTAAATTTTGATCGAAGAAGATTCCAGAAAAATATAACTGCTTCTTTATAAATAATTCATAATGTCAGTGTTCAAGTATGAAGAAGAATTTCCACTGCTATCAAGCCCAAGGGAGGCCTTGAAATAAAACAGTTGTTGAGTAGGCCGTCGCTTCAACAATATCTACAAATTTCAGGTTTGAAAAAGCCATCTGACATGTCTGAGAAAGTGAGTAGTGAGGCCTCTCAAGTGTCTGTTCATTACAGACCCCTGGGTAAAACATACAAAGACAAAAGTTCACACAAAAAGGATTCTACACCTCTTACAAGCCCCTTGGTACATAAGGGTAGCATCTCCTGCAAGAAATAAGTGTATACAGGCAAACAAGTCTCAAATAACATGGCACACCTCAGTACAAACATGTTTTCAGTATTGGCTAACTTGGACAAGACATCTTGTAGAAAAAAACACAATAAAAAGAAAGACACAGCTATGCCATCAAACAAAGGTTTACAAGAAGAATGCATAAGTAAACAATGTAAAAATGATGAGATTTTACCACTCCTAAAAGTTCATATACATGTTTTTGGTAAGTCATTTACTTTTATTTCTAAAACAATGCAGGTTAAAGTAAAAGAACTAAAACAGTTTATTGAAAAGGTTTCAGGTATTAAACAGAATATGCAGTATTTACAGACCAGAGCTGGAACATGTTTGTCAACCAATGATGTGATTGAATGTACAGATAATGATAATCTGAAATTGTACCAATCAGGCCTAGGAGGTGTAAGAGAAAGCCCAGTTCATCCTGGTGATTATTGTGGACCATGTTCTCTCTGCAAAAAGGACAGTAATTATGGTTACTTACACCTAGGTTCTAAATCTTATCAATTAGAATTTGTTGACTTTGTTAAATCTAAACACAAAATAAGTGAAAAAGACTGCATATGCAAGTCATGTATGTTAAAACTCAATAGGAATTTTTCACATAAAGCTCTGGCAGAGGAAAGCTTACAGACTGCCAAAAAACCAAAACTTGAATGTGCACTTGCTCTGTGCAACTCCTGTACAAATACATCTGTAACAAGAAATTCACCATTAGATACTGATGAATTAAACACTTGCTTTTCAGTCAGTCTTCAGGAAGCTCAAATTGAATCCATATTTCTTTGTGATGGCCATTACTTAAAAGCATACAATTATTATAAAAGATGTAAAGCTAAATGTAAAATGTGCAATTTATCATTATTCAAGAAATATTATGCTAATTTTGACCAAATTTATTTGCAGCAATATATGTACATGTATGAACAAGGCACAACTGACAAAATATTGACAAGAGGTGATGTAATATGCAAAAAATGTCATTCAATTCTTTACAGATATACAGGCCAACAGCAACATGATAAAAAGGTAGAATGTGTTAGTCCTAGAGATTATGTATCATTAATTTTGAAGCAAGCAGTAAGTGGTACTTTAGATATTGATATACCAGCTATCAATAAACTTGCTTTAACTGAACTTATCAAATTTGTGTGTACTGAATTAATGCAGGACAAAGCTTTGCTTCTTTCAGAAATTGTTGACAAGTTTCAAGAGTTTGGAGGTTGTTTTTCATCAAATCTGAGACAAAACCAGACCAGATTTATACTTGACAAACTACAGTTAATTTTCAGTTCAAACATTGACACAGACAAAATAGATAAAATTGGTACTATGGTGAAACTGCATGGAGTTGAGGACCGCAGATGCTTAGTCTTGGCACTTCAAGGACACAAAAAAGAGAAGTTATGTAATACAAAGTCAGAAGTTGTCAGTTGTCAGTCTAAACAGGGAAATGATAATACACTTGAAAAAGCCTGTGTAATTCTTAAACAAATGATTAAAGACTGCATAAAAAATTTGAATTTTGACTTTAAAACTGTAGATGATGCTAAATTGGTTGACATTGTGAAAAATAGTTGTCCTCCTGATCTTTGGGAATTTATTACATCTCTAACATCATCTAATAAATTTAAATCTGCTGCAGAAGTAGATAAAACTTTTGAAAATATTGATTTTAAACTAATTAACATATTGTTTTCATTACTGTTCAAGTTTGATACAAAATGCAATACTTTCCAATTAATCATTTCAGATATAATTGATAAGTTCACCACATCTTCCAGTGATTGCATTAATATTACTTAAAAAAGACTTCTGACAGATTTATATGGCAGCATCAACAGATTAGGCTAAATGAAAAAATATGTGTGTTTTCTATTTCCCTCATTATAGCTTAGAAATAGCCTACTTTAAAGTGTTTATTTTTTTGGTCATTTTTCAATAAGCACTGTTAAAGTCAGAATTTCTTTCTCATAGACTCAATGTATAAAAAAAGGTAAAAGAAAAGAAATCCCTACCTACCCTATTTTTTTCAAAGATTTGATAGACAACACATATTATTTTATTTGGCCTTATTCTACACCCATATAGCCCGCCAGTTGCAGAGAGTACCACGTCCTGTGCATGTTTAAGATCCCTCTCAACAAGCTTAATTTGAGTGGTCCATATAAAGTGGTCGGTTTTTATATTATCATACTATGTTGTATTGTTACCCCAATGTCTCGGGCTTGGGTGAAGGTTGGCACCAGTTCAAGCAGCAAACCTACTGCATTTATAACATGTACATGCACCTGAGCCTGTTGTTCAGTTGTTGTTCTTGTTGGTTTCTTGCATAGATTTTTCTTGTTTAGCAAATAGATTAGACCGTTGGTTTTCCTGTTTAAATTGTGTATGTTTACAATGGTAATTTATAGCCATGGGCCATTTATAGCTTACTGTTCGGTGTGAGCTAATGCTCCGTGTTGAAGGCCGTACTTTTTTATACATTGTGATTTGGATGGAGAGTTTGTCTCATTGACACTCATACCACATCTTTTTATTTATGTGTAGGCAAGTTTTGTTTTGTCCGGAACCCATGACTACTTTTATATGAATGAAGAAGAAGCAGCGAAGAAGAGGTGGCATTTTCCAAATATGTTCGTTCTACATGTTCTAAGTATTTTTAGCATCTTACTTGCTCATGGGTCAATTTATGATGACTTATAAATATCAGTTTATCTGGCTGCTGGTTTCATTTTGTGTAATTTTTTTTGCATTGAAAATCATCAAAGTTTATAACCATGCAGGGACCTTACACTAGGTCCTTACTGATAGCGTGATAGTTATATATAGTGTTAAGCCAACAATCTGTCAAGTTAGTGCATATATTTGTTTGACCACAGCCACAGGGTTTAAGTTTGTTATTGTTTGCCTTGAAGTTGTTTACTATCGATATGAAGCCCATGGTTTGACAGACGCTATTCATGTATTACAAATCAAATTATGCGATTAATTAATAGTAATACGTTCGGGTGATACTCTAGTCTCTCTAGTCTACTCTTTTCAGTATCACCGACACTTTCAACATTAATATTTTCTACTAGTGACGAATTTAAGAGTTGAAACCACTTAGTGATGCTATGTAAACTTGAATTGTCCGGTGAAAAAACAAGGGACATACAAATGTAATAAAGGAAACGATGAATTATGTGTAAGCAAAAAACACTTACAGGGTAAAAATCCGGGTTTCCGAGCAAAAAACCCAATCTTCAAAATAGGTACAAAAAAATGTTCATTTACCGATTTTCACAAATGAGGGCACATTTTAAAGCGGAAACACTCAGTTTTAAGTATATAGCAATCTTAAGGTGTCTCTCGGAACTTTCTCGCTTCGATTTTTCACATAAAGGAAAAAATTACAATTTTTGAGCTTGAAAATTTACACTGAAAAAGTTGATTATTGTTGTATTATTCAATCGATCTTCCCTTTTTTTATCAAATAAATTAAAGAACAGCAATAACTTGTATTGAATACCATCCGAAAACTTAAATAAATTTTAAATTTATCATTGAAATTTAATGAAAACGGTCTTCCAAAAATAACACCAAAATTGGCGGCCATTACAACTTGTCTGACGGACACTTATGATTAAGATATTCCTACTCAGAGGCTTCCGGTTGTCCGACAGTGAGAGATATTCTAAGACATACCTTTATTTTCAAACATTAACTTGTGTTTGTGACTGCAGTAAGGTTACATTTACTTCAACGATTCAACCCTAAACAATAATTTCGCTTCGAATTGCGCCCTCAGTAAAAAAAAAAAAAAACCTGCTCGTCATTACAGCTTTGAATATTCACCTAATCTACATAATTGACCTGTATATTGTAGATACATGCTACCTGTTTTTATACTTTACATTTTAGTTATTCTGTTATTAGGTATATTTCTAACAGCATGAACAATATGCATTTTATTTTATTTTTCAAAGATACCTAAATATTGTAAGCGGTACATCAGAGGTAGTTTTAAAGGTTATATCAAATAAAGTCAATATTGGTATACCGCTGTTAAAAAGTCATAAATCGATTGAGATGAAACAAATCGGGTAAAAAAATATTATATTTGTAATGTAACAATTAATGCATTTCTAAAGTCAAATTATTTTTTCAGATTTATTACACAATAACATGAACTGGAAGCGGATGTCCTATTGATCTAGACTAACAACAATTATTTATCGATTTTCCAAAAAACAAATCTATTATATTTGAAATAAAGGAAATGGTTTTATATCTGTATATTTTCAATTGAGGAAGTGTCGAATGAATTGAACATAAAACAAAAATGTATTAATACTTAAATCATTAAATAATTTAAGGTCGATTTTTATGAGGACAACATATTTTATTTAGTCATTTACTGACTACAGTAGTCAGTTATATTTGTAAAGCAAAGGTGTGACGAAATTGAAAATTTATGTTTATCTGAGAATATTCATAAAATCACAATTTATAAAAAAATAAACTTAAAGCAGAGATAAATTAAAAAACTAACCACACCTACAATGCTAGCCGTCTGTATTGATGTCTTCTTGTACATGTTCTTTGTTTGTTTGTGTGCTATAATTATAAAGTATTGTGACTTTCAAATTTTTAAAACTATTTGGATAGTTTGGTTATGAAATGAAGGCATTATGATATGTGCTCACTAGTTTACCTTTGTTCAATGTTGATATTCAATGAATAAATAAAGAAACATGAAAAACATTGAAATTGAAATGTAAAATTTGCATATTTCTGTACGCACTTTTCGAAATAAAAGGTACATGTATCGTTATTTCGTCGATGATCCAGTCTTTATTCCAAAAATAGAACACTTGATTGCTATGTCTATTGTCTTAAATTGTTACAGATTAAGATCTATTCAATATTTCTAGGTTTTGCCACTTGGTAGCTGAATACATATTATCAGCACACTCTTTAAAGGAGTCATCTCACTTTAAATAGTTACCAAAAGTACCAGCATTATAATTAGTACGCCAGACGCGCGTTTCGTCTTCATAAAACTCATCAGTGACTCTCATATCAAAATTGTTATAAAGCCAAACAAGTACAAAGTTGAAGAGCATTGAGGATCCAAAATTCCAAAAAGTTGTGCCAAATACGGCTAAGGTTATCTTTTCCTGGGACAAGAAAATCCTTAGTTTTTTTGAAAAATTCAAAGTTTTGTATCAGGAAACTCATAAAACTGACCACATAATTGATATTCATGTCAACACCGTATTGACTACTGGGTTGGTGATACCCTCGGAGACGAAACGTTGATCTTTACAATTATTCTTGTTTTTGTCTATTAGCTTGCAACCACTATTGGCCAACACTTTTGAATAAAAAGTTACTAAAAACAGAAAAAAATAATAAGGAAGACACAATCTACAAATATGGAGCAGACACGAAATTGCCAGTTAACCCCAGTTCAAACTATTTCTCTTTATAAATAGATGTTTTTTCTCTCTGAAAAAATTGGTTCAACTGTTCACAGAATATCCATGATATATGATTAGCAACAAAGATCTGCAAATAAATTATAACGGTAGAAATATCCAATGGACTTCTTATAAAAAAAAATGACAGCATTTTGAAAAGAGAGAAAAGAGAAAAACTGTTAACATAAAAAATGATAGTAAATGAAAAACTAAGACATTCAATCGATTAAGAACAGATTTTTCACACTATTGTTTAAACAATATGTATAGTTTTATCGCTCCGATTGTAGACATACGTATGTATAAATCATGCTGATACGCGTACATGGTAATGTGTCCGTTTAGGAAAGAAACTCTTCAAAGTTTGATCTTCTTGTTTTTATTTGTTCAATTATAACTAGGCGTAACTTAACGATTTTTTGATTCATCAACAAAATTTTGAACTTATTGCATTGATAGAATATACTGTTTACCTTCAGAATAATTCCTCTTTATACCGTTGAGTTGTTGTTCCATCAATGCATAGGTAATTCATTAGCCGACAGTCATATCTTAGTTCATATAATATTCCAATAAAAACATAATCTTTTTATCAAAGATTTGATTATAATTATCAGTTAGAAATAATTGTAAGAATTTTTCTTGTAGTAAATTTAAGTAACAGGATATACATTTTAAAGTTGTCAGACTAATGTTTGTATCTGAATGCTGATAGGGTTATTATGAGGAGTAAAATATTGTTCACTACGTGCAATTTAATCTACAAATGAGTTATGTAGACGAAACGAGCATCTGGCGTATTTAATTATAATCCTGGCACCTTTGATTACTATTTACACCACTGGGTCTATGCCACTGCTGGTGGATGTTTCGTCCCCGAGGGTATCACCAGCCCAGTAGCTAACACGTCGGTGTTGACATGAATATCAAGTATATGGTCATTTTTATTAACCTGTTACGAAACGAATTTTTCGAAAACTAAGAAATTTTGGGTCATCAATACTCTTCAATTTTGTACTTGTTTAGCTCTATTACTATTTTGATCTGAGCGTCACTGATGAGTCTTATGTAGACGAAACGCTCGTTTGGCGTATTAAATTATAATGCTGATACCTTTGATTATATAGCAACCTGTTCGTTATTCAAGATTATATAACCTATCTTGATGTTTGTTTTTTGTTCATTTTTTTCATGAATGAAGCCGTTAATTTTCTCGTTTGAATTATTTTACATGGTCATTTCGGGGCTTTTTACAGCTGGCTATGCGGTATCGGCTTTGCTGATTGTTGAAGGCCGTACTGTGGCATATAGTTGTTAGTTTTTATTTCTCTTGTGGAGAGTTGTCTCATTGGCAATCATACCACATCTTCTTTTTTTATATAAGCTTCTTACAAGACAATGCAAGGATTGCTGTCTTATCATCAGACCGTGAAACCTCATCATTTGATTTGGTGTCGTCGTCGTAGTTCATTAAATTTCCAAAAAGATATTTCATCGTGTATAAAATCATCTTTCATGTTATTTGACACTTTTTCACATTCATATAATACTTTTGGACAATGTTTCACACGTATTGTTTTGACTTTAAAAAGTACTTCCATTTAAAGGCCACAAAATAATCCATATCAATTTATATTTTTTGGCATATTCTTTTAGGGATACATGATCAGAACTCTGTCATGTAAGCTTTACAGGAACATGTGTGATTTCTCTTAATGGTGGATAAATGTGCATACAATTGTAAATAAGTCTATTGCTTACTTTACAAAAATGATTCGAATATAAACTATTACATTGTAGTATGTATTTAAAAAAATATGGAACGCTATAGCTGTCTTATGTACAATTCCGATATTACTTTGTGTTGTTTTATAATTACGTAATGCTATTTTGTCTTTACTTAATATGGTTTTGACATTACGTTATGAATTTTTAATATAACTCAATATGAAATAGTCATTACCTAATGATATTTCGATATTACACGATATGGTTTCGTATTGACTTTATACAGTTTTGACATTACTCAATATGGTTTTGTCATTACTCGATGTGGTTTCACCATTATTTAATATAGTTGTGTCCTTAGTCTATGTGGTTTTAACAATACTTGATGTGTATATAACTTAACTTAATGTAGTTGTTTCATTACATGTTGTGGTTTTGTTATTACGTAGTGATGATTTATTTAATCTGTATATGGTTTTATCATTACGTAATGACGAATTTACATTATTTGATGTGTTTATCATTTGATTTGGTCTTGTCGTTCTTTGATGTGGATCTGTCATTCTTTGATGTGGTTATCCCATTACTTAATGAGGTGAAACCATGTGACCAATTCGGAAAAACCTGTTCTTTTTTAGATAGATTTTCATGTTGTATGTGCCATGAATGAGTCTGGCCATCGAATTAGTGTTCTAATTAAAGTTCGGGTTACTGTTTGGATTAAACTTTGAGATAGTTTTTGAATTCAAGTCATGTTTAGAATTAAAGTTCTAGTTAGTATTGAGTCACATTTAAAGGCAGAGTTCTAGTTACAACTTTGAATTTGAGTCACTTCTTGAGGTAGAGTTTGAGTAAGATTCGAATTTAAGTCTTATTTAGGTTAATTAAGATTTCGAGTTGAAATTTGAGCTATGTTATATGTCTTTTTGAGTTCGTAATTAAATTTTCTATCGCGGAACAAGGGCTTTTGCTCAGGCTTCCGAAAAAAATGGCTCTGGGGTGTGCGTACTAAATAAACAATGTTACAGTATACAAAACACAACATAGGAGTTGAAATAAAATTAGATGTGGAGTGAATGCCAATGAGACCACTATCCACCAGAGTTTAAATGAAGTGGATATAAGAATTCATATAAAGACAACTGTACAGCCGTATATATAGTCAGCTACAAAAGGCAACCATGCACTATGTGAAAAAAAAATTATACGAAAACCTTATAGTCTAATTTACAAAAACACATATATGACACATATGCATACAATGACAACAATTGAACTTCATGTTACTGACTTGGAGCAGGTACATAAAAAAAGTGCAAGTGGCGGAGTTTTACATGTATGTGAGCGATAAATCCTAACCTAACATCGGACTGTTACAGTAGTGTAACAGCACAACACCAGAAAAAAATTGTAAACTAGACAAAGTGATGCTCCCGCACGCCACTCACTTCAGCGCTTATACCCCAAAAATAACAAAGTTCAATTTTTAAAGAGGAAAAATAATAAAAAGAAAAAACCCTGACCACATGCACACCTTTAATACATGTTCAAACAGCCAGCAGAGTGATAAATTCCTAACATTTAAACTGTTGGTGGAGTTATCTGGAAACGCCTAACGTCTGCAAGTAAATTTCCCAAAAAATGACGAAGTTCAACTTTCTCCGAAAAGAGGAAATATTAATAAAAATCAAACCCTGACCACATGTAGCACACCTTCAATATATGTACAAACAGACAGTAAAGACAAAACTTCCTAGGATTCAAACTGTTGGGAGAGTTGTGCGGAATAACTATATACCCATAATGGGATGGACAGACGGACGGACAGAGGTTAAACACTACGCCCCCAAATTTCAGTGGGGGTAAGTTGCGGTGGCTTAAAAACAGTTTCAATTGGCTGACTCAATAGATCGGTATTACTGGGTAATTTAAATTCAAATTCGGGTGATCTCAGGTTCCCTAGAAAAGTAAAGAGATTCTGTTCAACGTATGGCACCCATCGTGTTAATCGCGAAATTGCAAACTGAGTGATTTGGTTTTATTTATTAGTTCAGATTCGAGTAACTGATGACGGTGTAAGGATTACGACAACTGGAACATGTTCGTTGTCACCTGTGAAAGATATTTCAAAAAGTTTATTTCTCAATTACTGCGAGGTAGATCAGAGAAATAAATTGATTAAAAATAAAAGATTGATATTAGTATACATGTTCAAATGATCATTCACGCTAAAAAAAATCAGAGAATTCTTATTTTATAGAATTGATGATTTGTCGCTTAGTCCAAGCCCCCTTCCCCGATTTTCCTGTAACTGAAGTGTGAGTTGATTTGAAGTGTTTCATTTGTTAACAATAAAGTATTATTCTTTTAATTTGTATCGAGCCTGCGATATCAATGTAGCAGCAGTGAGACACAACAATGTGGACGGTAGTGGCCTCATTTCGGGACGATTTATAGCTGACTATGGGGTATGGCTTTTGCTCATTGTTGAAAACCATACAGTTTTGTTTTTATTAAATAAAACCGAATTAAACTGTTTTGACATGATAAATGTATTACCTCCATAAAGTGTTTTAAAACTTGTATAGGAGTTGTTCCTCAATATCAAGAAAAAGGCAATTACAGAAAAAACACTGTTTTTTTACGCTTTTACATTGAAAGCAGCAATGCAATATCAGGCGAAATACGGCGTTACGTGGAATATTTTACAAATTTATTATAATACTGTTTCTATTTAGAACTTCGGATATAATACCAGGACCAAGTGGTTTGGGGATATCCCAATTATGTCCGAAATACTCTAAAACTTTTAGATTTTTTTTTATTATTATTATCTGCCGTTCCCCTTTTTCTTACCAAAAAACTCTGAACAACCACTCGAACTTTAATTTGAACTTAATCTTTGGTAATTCCCATCCAAAGCACATTAATAAAACGACATATTGAAATCTGTTAAAATAGAACATAAGTTTTCCGAATTGGTCACGTGGTTTAACCTCTTCAAGTAATGGAATAACCATATCAAAGAATGACAGGACCACATCAAATAATGAAACAAACACATCATGTAGTGTAAAATCGTCAAATTTTGAAACATCATTACGTAATGTTAAAACCATATAAAGAATAAGCAAAATTATTCATCATTAAGAAATAACAAAACCACATCAAGCAATGAAACAACTACATAACGTTAAGTCTAATTCACATCAAGTAATATTAAAACCACACTGACCAATGACACAACCACATTAAATAAAGTTGAAACCACATCGCTTGATTACAAAACCATATTGAGTAATGACAAAACTATATCAAGTCTATACGAAACCATATAGTGTTATATCGAAATATCATTAAGTAATAACTATTGCATATTACGTAATGTCAAAATCATATGAAGTAAAGACAAATTATCATCAAGTTATAATAAAACAACATAAAGAAGTTTCAGAGTTCTACATAAGACAGCTGTGGTTTTCCTTAAAAATGTCTAAAATAAACAAAATGACATTCAATAACACTAATTTTAATAGTAAGTCTTACAAATGAAATGCATCCTTCTTCAAACATTTAAAGAACAATTTAAAACACGATATCAGTCTGATAATTATAATTTTAGATTGAAGAAGACACAAGATTTACATAGAAATATCCTTCATATTAGAATCTGTTTATCTGAGACTGCTCTCCATTTTTTGCTATTGCAGATCTTATAACTTTCTAAAGTTTACTTTTCAGCAAAGGAAACCACCACAAATAATGTATCTGTGTCATTTAAAAGTACAAAGACATAACATGAAGATGATGTTGCAGGTAGTGCATAATATTCTTTAAAGGCCTTTCCAAAGGTTCATTCATAATTATCTTGTAAACGTGGATTCGTCCAGTCAATACATTAATATATAAGCCTAAAATCCATTAGTACATCAAAATCAGTATCTTCCTGTTTACATAAATTATTTGATTCAGTTTCTTTAATACCAAAATGGAAATGATCACAAAGAGAACGTGTGTTACGTGCAGAAACAAAATGTTTCTCCTAGTTGTTGTTGGCATAAAAAGTTCACATATTCAAAAAATGAAATTTAAACTTGCTATTTTAAGACACACTTTATGAATCAAAAACATATAATTGTCAAATTGATTAGACAGTGTTATGTTTATGTATTTAATTATTGATCAGCCTTTTTTGTTTTAAATTTTAGTCATATCAGCAATATAATAATGAATGGTTCTCTGTTTTATAAACATTTGCTCATATCTTATATAGAGAATAATACATGGCAAAATCCGTATCATATGTCGTATCATCCCGAGACATCAATATCAGCCCAAGGGCCTTTAGGCCCGAGAGATGATATTGGTCGAGGGTGATACGGCATGTGATACGGATTTTGCCATTTATTATATTTTGTCTTGTTTCAAAGGCTTGTTTCAAAAGCCTAAAAAGAACTGCTCAATTACTTATCCGAAGCACCTGGGTTACCTTACAATTTGCGTGCTGTTGTTTTAAAAATATTTTGTTTATTATTGTATTAATTTGTGTGTTTTGTATTTTTCATAGTTGCATTTAGTGTGCCAAAAAATATGAAAACTTGACGTTCGTGACGTCACATACAATATGAAAACTCATCGTTTGTGACGTCACATACCAAACAATGACGTCATTCAAAAAATTTACCTATTTTGAGGAAAATTTTTCTTAAGCAAAAAAAAAACCAAAACTGACATTATGTAAAAAAAAAAAAAGAAAAAAAAAATAGGGGTGTGATCAAGGGTAGGGGTGTCATAAAGGGTATGCGATAAAGGGTAGGGGTGTGATAAAGGGTATGCGATAAATGGTGCGCATCAAAGTTGCGCGATATGGATTAAACAGCAGGCTATTTATCACATATGCAAAACTACTGTATTTACTACTAAACATATGATAAATATATATATGACCTCATATATTCACGATCCTTTGTAGTTCTGTTTGTGATATCAGTATGTGATATGTATAAGTTTTGATAGTCTTTATAAAATTTATGTTGCAGGCAATTGTCGGGCAGAGTTCAAAATTGTTATTTCTGGTTCAATAGGGTTATTTATGTGCGTTGGAGTCAGCATTATATTTATGGTTCTCAAACATATACAGAAAAGAAGAGATTCGGCAGTTGCGGAAACAAACATATCTTTAGAGATTCAAATGGAAACATTAAATAAATATGAAGAAATAAATGATTTCATACAGATATCTCATGATACCTACATTAATCAAAACGAAGAAAACAGTGACACGTCACGATCTTCCATTGATATAGAATATAGAAGCCAAAACGATAACTATGCTGATTATCTGAACCCATACCAACCAATTGTATCAATTACTGACAATCATCTGTACAAGACGATGGGAACTAGTGCAGATATTAATACAACTGATCAGAATATTGCTGCAGTAGATTCATCACCAAGTAGTGTTCACGAACAAAACAATTGTACTGACAAGAACGACTCCAGTTCTTGTATTTTGCAGCGTGTTGCTTATTGGGAAAAAAAATATATATAGATCACCGTTGAGTTAAAAAAAGACATTACAGTTTTAATGTAAAAAAATGGCATTTGTCACCAAAGGGAGATAATTTGGAGCTTTTTTAATGATATAAACATTTGAAAAGTCATCTAGTGCCAAAACGAATTGATTATTTTACTTGATTTTTGGTACCATATCATAGGTTTCAATTTTTTGGCTGAATTTTTATACCCTCGATTTTTTTAACTGATTTCTTACACATCTTATAATAACAAAGGTGAATGACAGGTTTAAACGTAGGTTATTAAGCTATTCCAGAGAGATGAGCTTTAATTGGCATTTTATTGTGTCTTTAGGACTGATACAGTGTCTATCTTGTGACAAATACTTATAACTTCAATATCTGTACATGTACATAGAGCACTTTAGCATTTAGCAATTCATGATAGGTATAGGGTAATATCAAACAAATAGGTAAATTAAACACAGAATTAATAGTTAATGTTTGTCGCAAGGTTTTAAAAATAACCTGTTTTTTTTTTAAATTGTAATATATAACTGGTCTCCCTAATACTATGTTCGATGACATATACTCCATTAGTTATTCTATTTTTAAATGAGCTTTGAACAAACAAATTATTGAACTTTTAAATGATAAAATTTATAAAATAAAA
Organism: Mytilus edulis; assembly: GCF_963676685.1. Taxonomy (NCBI): domain Eukaryota; kingdom Metazoa; phylum Mollusca; class Bivalvia; order Mytilida; family Mytilidae; genus Mytilus; species Mytilus edulis. Next base: position 58,791,396 of record NC_092351.1, on the reverse strand, counting down.
AAATGCATTCATTTCAGTAAAATGCACTCACTTTACATCAGGAAATTATAGAAAATTCATAGAATTACAACTATATAGTGAAATATTTCCTTGTAAAATACTTGATCATGGATGCCTCTTCATACAACATTTTGCTGATTTGGATTTTTGGATTTTGTTTAAATGTGTTTGATATTGTTATTGGAAAGTTATGTTACACAACAATCGGAAAAAGGTAAATCATTAAAATGCCATTAATAGTAAATCAAGGAGGGTATAATAGACATAGACCAGTATGGCTTTATACCTCATAAATTCTGCAAAGAGTAAATTGGAAACTAAAACCAGTAATTAGAATTTTAATCAAATACAAAAAAAAGCATTCGGTTATGAATAATAGCTTCATTAGTTTTCGTACATAATTACATTCATGTTGTCATTGTTGCAAACTGCATGTATTTACTAAAAAAAGTGATGTTATTAAGAAAGTGATAATGGAAAAATCGGTAATATATTTTTTGGAATAATTGTCCCTCCGTGATCAATGTGTTGGAAATAATTACATATCACATAATAACAAATATGATGTTGTATCTATCTGAAATAGATAAAATATAAAACAGAAATTTCTTTTACAGCATCGCTGACGGCCATAATTCTATATACAATAAAAAGTTGTTTTGCTGTGACAATTCTGAACATAAAGATAATAAATGCATAGGTGAGACATAATGTAGTTTACTCCTGTGATAGTATTGATAAATAACATGTATAAAAGGAAGTGAGCTCAACATCCGTTGACTCTAAGAATGCCACAAACATAGTCCAGGCTGGCTCTCCTATATGAATCTTCTTTAATTGTCTGCGTATAACATGTATAAATGGCATTTTACTTTATACGTTTTTAAAAATTATTTGTCATACCATACTACTTGAGTTATATGGGTTTTTCTATGGACGAGAAGACCTACGAAATGGGCCTACATTATTGAAATTGACTAAAAAATACGACGGAGTAATACATATATATTTGATGAAAAACGATTTTTTTCATCATTTCCATTTTCTTGTAAAGCTTTAAAGTTGAACTGTTTTTTAATTGTTGAAAAGTTTGATACACAGTTGTTTAACAAAAGTTTTGTGTAAAGCGGTACAGTTTTGCACTGAAAGCTTAAGATATCCGTATCACAAATGACGGAATAGTTATATAAAATACTAAACTTTAATTCCAAAAGCATATGATATAGGTAACAAATTGTATAGTTATGCATTTTCAAACGTATTAAAAGTACGTTGTAAGCTTTTTATAAAAAAATTCAGTTTATCGATATTATATCTTATATTATTTTAGAGTGTGAAACAGGATTTTTATCAATACACGGAGAACCATGTAAATCTTGTCCTACTGATAGTTTTGGAAGAAAGTGTTCTGGGGCTTGCAAATGTAAAATGTACGAAAGGTTTGTATTTAATTATTCTATTAATTCATTTTTATGTCATTGTGCAATGATGTTGAATTGTACTTAAGTTTCATTAGCCCAATTAGCATAACTACTTCATGTCGACCGAATTCAACCAGTAAAACCAGTAAGTAGGTAGTGTAATGTGTATTTATTTTGGTTGTTAAATTCAAATCGGATCATGAAGTTGTAATGGTTAATTTAAAGGAAACGCTATTCAAAACACGGTTTATCCTATCTTTTTTGTTTTTCTAACATTTCGGACTGGCTTTAAAGTAAACACTAGACAGAAAATGTTACAGGAAGTACATCTAGAATTTATTGACGAGTTGATATTTGTACATGTAAATTTTGAACAGAAAAAGTAGAAAAGCCGCTGTTGAAAGTTTTTGGAACTGATTTTTTTTTTTTGCAATTAATAAATGTTTATATTTGTAATAAAAAGTGTTTTTGAATGTTAAGGTTTAAAACACAAATACGTAAAATATTAAGTCATTTTAACAACATAAATAAATGTACAAATGCACGCGACGATTATTTTATAATATACACAATTAGTTAACGCGAAAAGTAAACGCGCGTTTACTTTCAAGTGCACGTAAAAATACAATTTAGAAATCTGTAGTAAACGCCCGTTTACTTTTACGTGCACGTAAAATTAAACTTGTGAAATCTGAAGTAAACGGCCGTTTACTACTGACTAAACGGACACAGAGTAAACGCGCGTTTACTCGAGTAGACATTAGAAATTTCCATTTTGACCGCGTTAACGTAAATGAAGTAAACGGGCGTTTACTAGTAAACGCGAAATTTAAAGTTAACTAACAAAATATGTGCACGCCGCGTTAACTTGCGTTTACTTTATGTAATGCTTGGTCTGCACCCAACTGTAATTAGTCAATCACATTTCCTACAAACTCGAAAATATTGCTGTTTGAAATCTTCTCCAAACAAAATCTTATATAAACTAAATAACGACATGCGACCAAGTAATGAGCTGAGTTTATTTTTCTGTGCATATATTATTTGGTTAATTGATTAACGTATATCCTTTGGAGAAAGACATCATATATATTTTTTTTACATTGATGGATTTGCTTGGTCAATAACAATTGTGTTGTCAATATTTCTGTTATTGTTTCGTTATGTCTAGTGCAGTCTTATTAAGACTGACGTCTTTACAATGTATCATGTTAATTTTTCTCAACAAAATATACAAAACGAAAAATAAAAAAAACTGAAAAACGTTTGAAATGCAAAATTACGAAAGTGTATTTGTTTGATTTGATTAAATTAGAATCACAAGAACTCTTTGTTTGTCCTGTATGGAGTTTAACGAAAAAAGGATGATAATAAATAATATATTTCAGCTGCAATAACGTATTGGGATGCATTACCATGAGAACAGAGAAAACCGTTACAGGTCATACAGATAAAGAGGAGACCACATACAAAGATGGGGTTACAGGTTAATTTATTATCTAGACCATTTTATCATTGTTCTCACGTCCCAGAAAATAACAGTTTCAAATATCACTTTATATTTTCGTAAACTGTATTGTCTAGTCCACTGCTTATCTGCCTTGTCAGATATAACAGCTAACATTTTTCCTCTGATAAATGCAGTAATTTAAGATAAGATGCCTCAGAATTTGAATAAAAGTTGTTATTACTTTACTAAGTTAATATTTAGTTAAATTTGACGATTAAAACCAAGTTATATGTCGGGTCATCTTCGTGGTCTGGTTTTTGTTTTGGTTGATTGTTATCTTGATTAAAAAAACAAATCATGGCAACGATTGGGCACTTATAATGTTAACATTAGGAGAGGAATTAGTAAAAGCGAAAATTCACTTGTCTTCTAATTTTAATGAAACTATTGTAATGTTATGTTTGTGTAAACATTTTTATAATAAAGTGTTACACACTAGACGACTAATCATGATATCGTCAATGCTAAAATCTATACATTGCAGTAGAAGATACAAAACTATTTGTACTATTAAGGAATCAAAAAATCTCGGCAGCTTTGCTATTATAACATTCCTTGGGATTGTAGTTTATCTAACAATGATAAAGGGTTGAGATTTATACACAGTCATAACCCACCTTTGTGCGACGATGCTAGCCAAACATATCGTTAATGGTGTCTGTTCAGATGGCTGAATGTTTTTGTAATTAAAAAGATTTGACGTTTAACTTAATCATGTTTTAGTCAGATCCATGATATGATCTTTACAATTTTATTAATAGATTTAAAACCACATCGCATAAACACTTTATTATCATATTTAGTATGTGTTAAAGTGGTTTTTTGTTGTTGTCTTTGTATATTTTCACTTTTACTGTTAAATATATTTTTGGTAATATCCATTTGTCGTAGCTCGGTACATCCCATCCTTGCTTTATTGTGTTATCGTATATTTGTGTTTCCTTTGTTTTTGATTTTGGTAATGTGCTTTGTCTATGTGCCTCTTTTCGGTTTTCTTTGTAGACATATTTAGATATAGGAAGATGTGGTATGAATGCCAGTAGACAACTCTCCATCAAAGTCACAATATATAAAAGTAACCCATTATAGGTCAAGAAACAATCTTCAACACGGAGCCTTAGCTCACACCGAACAGCAAGCTATACAAAAGGCCCAAAACAATTACTAGTGGAAAACCATTTAAATAGAAAAACCAACGGTCTAATCTGTATAAAAATGAGAAACGAGAAACACTTTTGAACCACATCAACAAACTACTGACATTAGATTCCTGACCTAGGAAAGGTGCAAACAATTGCGTTTTAATGGTACCAAACCTTTGTTTGTTTTTATAAAAAATAATGATGTATCCCTATCTCGGTTTAGGGGGGGGGTAGGTTTTCCTACATCCAAGGTAATAGGACCTGCTGCTGCAAAAGTTTACCTTTCAGGCTTTAAAATATGTAAATAGGTCGAGAAAACAGAAATACATGATAAGGCCTATTACTTCTTAACTGTCATTTTTCTTGGTGTTCTCAGTTGTGTTTTTATCAATCAATTTTTCTCTTTTGACACTTTGGTATTTCATTCGTACATTACACTCCATATGAAAACCAAACAATATGGACAAAGGTTACCGTTTTACCTACGCTATATATGAAAAGGTATACATTTGTAAAATATGAATTATATGAAAAGTGACTGTCATGCAATGAAAGGCTAGCCATTCACCAGTCTGAGATTAAATTAATCATTCCCTACACACGAATATGCATGTACATGTACCATGGCAGGAATATATCAGTTGTTATACATTCACCGATGTGCTTAGAGCTTCTGATTTTAACATTTAATTTGGGATGTTCGTTTTGAACCTTTCTCAGGGTTCTATTTTTTTTTACATTTTTCTAGTATGGCAAATGTATTGATGATTATAAGTTGACCTGTAGCAGTTTTAAGGTTTTCTTGTTTGCTGACTCTTTGACTTAAACAATATACATGAAGTAATCGTATTTAATACGTTATTTAACAAATTACAAATTGGATTCAAACTACAAAGATCAACAGTCTTATCATTGCATTTTATTCCTTCTCTTTTGGGTATGAACCTTACAAAAATATTTTAAAGACATATGCACAGAATTGTAGGAGTATAAACTCCAACACGGGACATTTGTTCAACACACGAAAATAAGCATAACCAATGATAACCTGTAAATAGATTTGTTTAAGAAAACCTTTTTTTAACACTTAAGATTTTCCAAATATTTGTAATGTTCTATATATTATTTGAAAGAAATGACAATTATAAATGCATTAGTGTCCCCCTCTATGAATAGTAATAATTTCCTTTGATACAAATTTTATTCGAATGGAATCTATTTGGCAATTTCTGTAATTGTAAACGAACATTTTTTTAGTTTGTAAGTATCCCGTGTGTAAAACAAATGTTATCAAATGCCTGCCCTCTGTTTACCTCTTAATATTATTGTTTGATTACCATTTTCATCAATATTTCAGCATTGTTATTTGTTCTTGTGTTGTTGAAGCAATGATTTCATCAATAGTTTTGGAAAACAAGTTTCCTCGATAGGACTAACTTTATGTCTCATTTTTCTGACCGTATTTCTCTTTAGGTATTACTCTTCATGTAAAAATAACCTCTAAACACAATTTAAAACTTTCACCAGTTTGAATATCATCCTTCTGCTTTAATGATGCTGTCATATTATGATGATATTTGCGAGACATTTGATTAATCGACATGCTGGAAATAATAACGGTGCTATTTCGATACCATTATTGACAACAAGGGCCAACGAGGTCCTCGTACACTTGATTAACTAATCCTTTACGACTTCATACAACGTTTTTGTTAGATGTAATTTTATGGGATTGATTAGGGAAAGATACAGAGACGGAAATAATTCCTGTTATTCTTCTTGTCAAATTCATGTCTGACCTTTTTCTATTTTTCAGATATAGTGACCAATGTTTTTCTGTATACTATCTGTACTGGATCACTGGCTTTTGTTATGGTTTTGGTCTCTCTGACATGGACATGGCATAGGAGAGAAAAACGCAAAAGTTATAACCTACAAAAGGACACGCAGGGCGGGAACATTAAAAAAAGATCAGCGATAACAATCCTATGACAATCTGTTTTCTTAACACAAAGGTTACATAAACAGTTTATTTCTGTAAATTGTCACATCATGCTCCTAATTTGTTATTTTAGTCTCCTTTAAATATACGCTTTCAACATTTATCTTGTTAACACATCAATTGTTTCCAAGTTTTTGGTGGGGTTCGTGTTGCTTAGTCTTTAATTTGATAAGGTGAGTCTTGTATTTTAATACATGTATGTGTCTGTTTGGCTTTTTCTTTTTATCCTTGACATTATCAGTTCACTTTCGATCTATGAGTCTGACTGTCTCTCTCTTAGATTATATTCTAATAAAATTGTACGTTAATCTACAACCGGATAACATGTTTACCCAAAAGACAGTATCAATTTTGAAAAAAAGATGTGCCAACATAGGCATTCATGGTAATCATTAACAAAATAAAAGCTCATCGGACGCATACCATTTATCTGTGTTGAAGGCCTTACATTGGCACTCATACCACATCTTCCTATATCTATTCACAGTATATACTAAGTTATTTTGTAATTTTTCATGACCAAACAAATATTAGTGAGGGTGAGGATAATACTATATGATTTTACATCAGTGTTAAAATTAATACCATAAACAAGGAATTTTACAGAAATGTTCAAGTTCATCAGTCGAAAATAAAGTTTTTAAAGTTTTAAGATCATTCAATGGGTCAATTGATTAGCTAAAATGGGTCTGAATTTGTACATGATGTGGCTCTATAAATAACATCACCATGATATTACGTATCCTATATAACGTTGGTCATTATGTTTCTGAAGGTGAAATGAAACTAGTCATTTAATATGTATATATATCTCTAATCATTTGTCGATTTATCCCTTTCTGTACTCACTGTATAAAAAAAGTCAATGTCTAGTTTGTTTGAAATCAGTTCTTCATTGGTTAAAATCAGAATATGACGTCAAATTGTCTTGCTTTCCTCTGAATTTCCTACATGTATAGTGACGGCATGAAAAAAGGTAACCATGCCTGAAGACGTAACATAGAAAGGACACATCTTTTACAAATGTAGCAGATAATTTAAAACGAAGATAAATATTTGCCTGCGTGTTGTTTGAAAATCATTGGAGAAACAGGTCCCATCACCAAATATCGTCTAATACGATATTTATCCACTCTCGACAGTTTTTTGTTTAAATATAGAAAACGCTCGTGTAACACTAAAACATCGAAATCCAGAAATAGTGGTTTATTGCATGAACATTATATCCTTTTCATTTATTTTGTATTGAGGATGCTAGATATCTAAAACGTAATGGTTGATATATCTATTTTTAATTTTGTCAATTGGTTTACACAAAGAAGGATCAAGGTTGCCAACGTCACGATTTAGGTACATTTTTGTTCAAAATTTGGAGGTCAAACTGTGTTGTGCAAGAATCTATAAAATATTTTGGGATGCTATGAATAACAAAGAAGCTAAATTCATTCAAGTATGGACATCACAATATAGCAACTAATTACATAATAATTAATTATGATGATTGTAATAATTATGTCATGATGAAATTATCACAATTTGAAAGATGAATCTTTCTTCTTTCTTTTGGTACCTCATTTATTAACTATAAAGAAGGATGAAATGAATTACATCAGTTTAAAGATGTCTGATCGGGGATGAAAAATCTTTGTATTGTGCTACCTTAAAATCCCCAAAATTAAACGGGTCTAACACATTGACAGTGGTCGAGCTGCACTTCGGAAGAAAACAAATACCTCATCCAGTTTTTATTCTCCCTTTACTCTAAACAATATATCTATGAACATCGCTGTAATCAAAATGATATATATTATTGACTTAGTAACACAACCATTTCAAGAAGTAGTAGAAAATATATACATACGTAATTCAGTATGTATACTAAAGAAATTTATCCTGTTGAACTTTCGTTTCACATTTGTTTTTCGTTCATCTCTGTGGAGGTTAATACTTTTTGAAGTATGATATTTTCGCTAATGTATGCAAACTCCTCTGTTCAGCCATAACTTTTAATAACAACTCGTTAGAGCCCACGGCAACGTCACTGTAGTCGCCGATGTCGTCAATGGTAATGTACAAACTAAGGAACGTCGTTATCCCACGATAATCTCGGCAATTTCATTGTACTGAAATAAGGCCGTTTGTTTTCTCGTTTGAATTGTTTTGCTTTTGATATTTCGGTGACTTTCACAGATGATTATACGGTATGGGTTCTACTAATCTTCGAAGGCCGGCTGGTGACCTATGTAAATGTCTGTGTTATTTTATTTCTTATAGAGAGTTGTCACATTGGCATTCACACAACATATTCAACCTAGCTTGTCGTCTTTTGATTACAGCTATATTGTTTGATTACGACTCATACGTGTCATAGGTGCTTACTATTTTGGTATGGTTAGTACCTCAAAATTTCCAATTCTCTATGTAACAAGGATTGAAATGTTAACTATTAGTCTGTCATCATGGAATATGGTTGTACACGTCAATGTTAGATGAAAGGTCGAAAATCTTTAAGTTAAACAATCAGTATAAAACCAATATCAGGTCAATGTCATAAAAATATAAACTTTTTTGTACCTCGGCGCAAAACTTGAAGAGGGCTTGGCAGAACCTCGCCCTTTCCTAGTTTCTCAGCCTCATACAAAAAAGTTCATATTTTCCAGACATTGACCGAATATTATATATATGTTGTCGTTAAATGCACCAGGCAGGTCCCAGTGTTGTTAGCTGATTTGGTAAGTGCTTCTAATTGTTATATTTAGCGCCTTCGATTTTCCATTACCTGCTATTGGATTGTTTTAATTTTTGTTAGACTTTTCCTTACTACTTCATACTGCAGGGTTCTTTAATTAGAAAACATTAGTTGTATGTTTGGATATCTCAAAACTCAAGCCTTTCCGACTATTGGGATTATTGAGTTTGTAAGAAATATGCATGGTCTAATTTCTGCCTAAAGATATTTGGTTGAACTCTTTGAATTACTTGATTAACTTTTTTAAAGTTGATCCTAAGCACATTCATTAGTCAAATGTAAGACATTCCTTTATAGTTAAGATTCTCTCATAGCTGTAGGAAATGTAGTGTATACCCTGCAAACTTGATCTTTTAAAGAAACAATGAGATACTTTTGTTTACACTGTTCCATCTGCAACTTAATCAAAATGAATGGTAAAAGAACCTTTTAATAGTTGAAGCAACATCATAGATCCATTTTTTTCTGTTTTCCATTCTTTTGAGACGCTAGTCGTACATTTTGTTATAATATTTTCGCGATCCTTAAGTTTAGATCTATTTCAACATTTGTACCAGGTCAGGATAAGTTTTCACATAGAAAAGACGTAGGGTCACAAATGCTTTTTCAAATGTTTTGAAGGTATGACATGTCTTTCAAAAGTGATCAATTACAATAGTAAACACCTTGTAAATGGTTTTAATTTCTTTACTCTTTGTTTGATCATATACTTCAATTTGCGCCTCAATTTGATGATGTACATAGGAGATATATTAATTATAAATGGACATAGTTTTTCTTCCAGTTAACATAACATACAGTCTGAAGTTAAAGTGTTTTAAACATTTATTAGATTCATTAGCTATCTTGGATTTTTAGCAAACATTAACAGAATTTTCTTACAATTAAAATAATTTATCTAGAGGAAAATTTATAATAACTTTTCCAAATTTTTGTTGAGCATGCCACTAACAGTAAAATAAGGCGGAGCCCTTACACATTTTTAACCTATTTTGCTAAAAGTTCAATAATCAATCCCCATTTAAGCTACAGGTATAATGAAAAGTAAATTTCAACACTACAAGTCTAAAAGATTAAAACTCCAACGTTACAAGTCCATTCTAATATGATATTTATAACTAAAGAGCGTACGTAAAGTGCTCATTATATACCCCCTGTGCAATACTGTTAATAAAATTTGAATAGGAACTGTTCCTATTCTTTATTTTGCCAAGATTGAGATGCACATTCATTTACACTTCTTACTCTGATTAATGTTGTTGTTTTCGATTTTACGATAATATCCAGAAAAACATAAAACGCTGTTTCCCTGATTAACCAAACTACAATGAAGGGAAAGTCTAGAAAAGGCTCCATGTTTGTTTTGTTTTTTGTGAGCAAATTTATTTTAAAAGAATTCACAGATACTTTATTTAGAAACTGTTATGAGCATCATGACCAAGTCAACGATTTTTGGTTCAGTTTATAATTTGAAAAAAAAAATTAAATGACATAAAAATCTTGTTAGAAAAAGCAAAATAATCAGAAGGAACAGAAGAAAAAGTTCAATATACCACGCTGCTTTTGTCTTTCATCGACGGTAATTAAATGTAAGGCACTTTACAAAAAAACCAAGTGATTACATCATGTACAATTAACATAGTATCTACACATTTCATATCAATGGATATTTTTGTAGCCAGCGCGCTCCATCATGGTCTAATGACTTCGAAACTTACGTAATGTACATCACACCTTCTTGGGGCCTTGGTAGCCAATTGATCTAATTAATAACTACTGTAATCACTAACCAGTCGATGTTGTGAGTTCAAACCCCGCTCGTGCGGGTGTACATGATTCCAATCTTAATTGACTAGGATTGTCTAATGTCGGTATAACTCCCTGGTTAAAGTCACTGAATACGTAAAAGAATTGGAGTACGGGAATACACTAATAGCAGTACATTAATAAACTAGTTATGAAAAAATCAGCTTATATATGTGTTTTATAATGAAATCTTTAGCATTCGATTTTGTTTTTAAAGTGAACCTTGACTGTTCCTCTGGTATCTTTCGTCCCTCTTTTAGTAAATAAAGAAAAAAGAAAACATTTAAAACTTTTTTATTTGAATTTGAAACATCATATGACTGTAACGGTAATCAATTTATCACTGTGGTAAAGCATTTAGATATTGATTGTATCGATATTCCCATTGATTCTAATTTTGAAAAAAAATAAAAAAATATACTGATCAGAAAAAGATATTGTTATCAAATATACAGATATGAGAACTCATTCAGTTGATGCTGTACACTTTCATTTCTGAATTGTACAAGGTCATGCGTTTGTATGGTTATTTAATAAGTCTTAATACTCAGTCTATAAGTGCACATACAACAATGTCAATCAGTGTAAAACGCAATATTCCACATCAATGCTAGGTGTCTTGTAAATTCCGTTTTGAAGCTCAATATGAATTGACAGCTGCTGTAATCTTAAATGTGTGTTAGTCTTCAATAGCTTACAAAGTTTTTGGTCGTTGTGAAAAACATCTTGGCTCACTGAAATGATTTAAAAAGGAATTAGAAAATTAATATATTAAAAAACCAATCCGCCATATATTTGAACCGTAAACATTTTACTGTATAATGTTGAAAATCCCCTTTTTTATGAACGAGATCCAAAAACTCAGAAACGTAAAATAAAATTTAAAAAATTCGAAAGGGATCTTACGTCAATAGATATACAAAATGAAAAAAAAAGCACTATATAAATTCGATTGGTTGCTGCATCAGGAACTCTCAAAGTTGATTTTTTTAAAAACCAAGGATGTATCAGAAACTTAAAATTATAGCCAAATTATAAAGTCAACTAGTCCTGAGCTAGTTGAAATCTTAGTTTCTTTATAATTTATAAATTTATAAATTGCCAATATTTGAAAGGTATTTTGTTAATCATGTCAGTGTCTAGGAATTCACTACTGAAATACCAAAGAAATTATGTAGTCCATCAGCTGCGGTATCGCCTAAGTCATGTAAAAATTCAAACAAAACTTAAATTGTATGCGGCCGAAGTGCTACGTCAGTGGTGAAATGTTATCATGTCAGATAGCTAATAACAAACAACTTACTTAATTTAGTTATTGTCAGTTCCTTAGAAGAAAGTATACATCCGTTACATATAACTGTCTGTTTATTTTGACCGTTACCACGAAATATTATTTTAACATGTTTAGTTTTCTATGTTGTGTCATGTGTTCTATTGTTTTTCTGTTTGTCTTTTTCATTTTTAGCCATGGCGTTGTCAGTTTGTTTTAGATTTATGAGTTTGACTGTCCCTTTGGTATCTTTCGTTCCCCTTTTGTTAGAGTCAGCTGTTAGAACGTATAAAATGTAATATTTATAATACACATTAAAAAACAAATAATTTTAAATCGATCCAAATTTTTAGTATTGCAAATATAGCATTGTATAGGGACCTGTAAAAAAAGGATTGAGTCAATTTTACTTTCATACAGCGTAAAATTAAATCTTGGAACATCGATGAAATAGCTAATAAAAAACGACCCGATGAACATAAAAAAAAAATCATTTGTACTTTTAATAGGTTTTTATCCACTCTCGGTAGGAGTGATGTATAAGTTAAGGTCAATTAAAACCTGGGATTTTTTATTTAATCACCAATGACAGTTTGAAAGTTAAAGGATGTATGGCTGTATGTTTAGTAGTAGTTCAACTTTATGGATTTAATAATACTTAGTCCCTAATATTTTGGTTAGAAATAAACTCATTATCATCATATATGCTTTATAATTAACAAGGACTCGAAAGTAATTACCAGTCGCGTTTTAGATATCCGTTCAGTTTAAAACAATTGGGCCGATATATATGTGATATCATCAATAAGAAAAAAAAACTCATCATAGATACCAGGACTAAATTTTGTATATACGCCAGAAGCGCGTTTCGTCTACAAAAGACTAATCAGTGACGCTCGAATCCAAAAGAGTTAAAAAGGTCAAATAAAGTACGAAGTTGAAGAGCATTGAGGACCAAAATTCCTAGAAGTTTTGACAAATACAGCTAAGGTAATCTATGCCTGAGGTAGAAAAGCCTTAGTATTTCAAATTTTTTTTTTACATTTCCGATTAGACAGTATTCCCAACAGTTTTCATTACTGTTGATCAATTCACACATTACCTAATCTGATTTAGATCCTCTGGTTTTCGTGGCCCAGTTTCGCTGAGGGATCGAAGATCACTTTGAACCCCTTGCATTGCCATGCCTTTGCCTAAGAAATACATGTAAATAATTATTAAGATTTTTTGCTTTGTGATTTGCGTCTTACATTTCGTTTATATAATATTAAGGGACTATAATATTTAGATTGACTACGAACAAGCAAGCAATATTTAGCCATTAATCACAAACAAATCAAAGAATTCTTTATAATACCACCGACAGTATTCACGACCAACAAATGACAAATGCGTTGATAGTAAACTGATGTATTGTCACAGTAATGCAAACATTTTAAAAGTGATTTTACGGAATGGTAAAAATTATATGCGCTTGCCAAAAACGCACCTGTAGGCTTTCTTGTCGTAACGATTATTGGGGAATGTGGTCTATCGAGAGCTGAGATGTTATGAAGGGATATAAGAGGTAGTATGCATCAGCTTATATGTTGATTGATAATGAAAATTTGAATCGCAATTATACCGAAATATTCCTTTGCTCTTTGAAATTGACAACACTTTTTACTGGGAGTGCTTTCGGCGGATCACCTCAGTTCTTATACTTTTTCATTTATGTTTGATTACGTCATGTTTGTTAGATATATTATCATGATTGAATACAAACACACTAATTAATATTCAAACCTCTATCTGTATGCTTTACTCCGAGTTCTTGTAACTTGGACTTCGATGATTTGGATTTTGATATTGGCGTAAGCTGTCTTCTGTACTGAAACAATATACAACTCTTGTATGGCACATACATAAAAAAGGTATAATAAAAAACGGGTTACTTGAATTTGTTTTTAGAAAGATAGATTATCGTACGGATTGTATACTCAAGAGCTATGTGCTAAAAGTCTTAAAGGTTCTGACGGTTTTTGAAAGGCTTGTGTTTCATAATATGGCCATGATATAAAATATGTGCAGTAGCGCATATAAGAAATATCCATAGATATTGATACCCATTAGTGAATTCATAATTAGTTCTCATACAATAGAAGGCATTATGATAAAAACCTGGGTTTATTGAGAAAATTGTATGGTTTCCATTGAAGGAGATATAAAGATGTGACACAAGACATACACTTATTTTTTCTAGACTTTTGAAAGGCACATTGATATGTGACTGGGGTTAAAATCTATTGTATGTTCTTCTTAATTGATATTTACACAACACATTGCTTCTATTGTCTTTCTATAATTTATCAAACATAAACACACATTAACAAATTCTTCTTCTAATCGTTATTCATCACACATGATCCTCATAATAACTATTATATATTGATGTTAAAACTTATGCCTTATAAGAAGTTTTAAAATGACACCCATGCCCTACAACAGGTTGAAACAAATTGGATATATATCTAAGCAGTTATAATCTACATTTCCGATCATTTTCTGTGAGCTTGTGGTACCAGGTATATCATAAGGGAACATAGCAAAGTTGCTAGATTGCATTCTTTTCCCAATTATAAACCCACTTGAACCTGAAAATAAAAAGAACGTTAGCCAAAGTATGTCGCATATATATAAGTATTTTGAACATTATAAATGCACTATATGCAAAAGTGCTATACTTCTTGATTTTATTTAAGTGACTTTTTGTTGATTCTGTGGTACGAACTATGTGTATGGTTTTAAACTAATTTAAAAAGTATATAATCTTGAATATCAACCTGACACAACAGTTTTTACTTATAACTTGCTCTCGCTATTTAAAAGTTGATAACAGGCTTATTTGACGAGAAAAGACGCAATTTTCATATACGTGATTGTACCGATAATGACCAATAGAATTATTACTAATTTGATGATTGCGTTACAAAGTGCATGTAACTGGTTTATAAAATGTGCCTACACTTGTTTTCAATGGACTGAGATACATGTATATTTTTCATGAGCGATTGGTTTATCATGTTTAATTGCCTGATAAAATTTCGCATTTTTTTGCAAAAAAATAATCATGCATTACGAAATGATTTACAGTTTACAATTGCATAAAACTCTACATGCTATGTTATAATATAGGTAATAACTTACTTTTTCTAGGACTGTTTGAGGGTATAGGATTTAATGGTTTTTCATGAGCAAAAACTGAATATCTAGAATTGGCGCTTCTTTTAACTGCTCTGGACTACAATATAAAATGTACACTTAGCAAAAGATTAATAAGCCTACCAAATATATATAAAGTGATGGCATTTTAAGTTTTATTTTGATATCTTTTGTGTTCCAAAGATTATTCAGTTGAACAATAATTCGAATGTTAAGTTCTACATATTCATCGTCTAGCTTATAATGTTGAACGCAAAAATCAGCCAGAATTTGAAAGAAGAAGACAAGTAACAAATGTTTATTTAAACATTCAAACATTCATCAACATATGTTCAAATAATAATGTATAAAGCAGTCAGTCCAATTTTCTTTGGGTCGGTTTTCCCGTGAATAAATTAACACTTCAAGTTGGTGAATAAATCATTATTACAAACAATGACTGTTTCACAAGTCCACACAATGAATTTGATGCATTTATCATGTGTATAGTCTATACGTAGGGCCTGTGTTTGTAAGCAGTTCTCAATACCAGTTTTTGTAAATGCATATCCAGACCAAACATGTGCGTCCATTAAAAAGATAACATTTCCTTGCACAAGATTGACCACTGAGCTGGATTTTAAATTTGCTTATTTACAAGGTAAAAGTCTGCAGGAAGACATGTTACCCTACGAGAACATTGTATAATGACTCCGAGCCTATCAATCTTTGCTCTTAATCCCTCTTGTAGCGTGCAAAGAGGAGAAGGCGCATTGTAAATCATAGCGTCACATACTATATTAGATGTATTGTAAGGTGCCTTGACCTCATTTCATGGTCCATTGGTGAAAGTTATGTTTTTGAGTGCTGGTCTTTTTTTTTATAATACTGTATGCAACAGGTCAATTATATGTGGTGTATGGACACATTTTATGATGTATATGTCAGTCTCACTAGTTTTATTGACCTTGGTTCCATTTCACGGTTCATTGCTCAGTTTTAATTTTGTGGTTTTGGTCTGTTTTTCTTACACCGTAAGCAATAGATCAACTGTAGTTTATGTATGGAATAATAGTAAGCTGTATACATCTGTCTGGTATTGATTATCTGACCTTGCCCCTATTTTCATGGTTCATCGATCAATTATTGGTTTTATTGGTTAATGTAAACAAGAAGATGTGGTATGATTGCCAAGGAGACAACTGTCAACAAGAGACCAAAATGACACAGACATTAACAACTATAGGTCATTGCACGGCCTTCAACAATGAACAAAGCCCATGCCACATAGTCAGCTATAAAAGGCCCCGATATGATAATGTAAAGCAATTAAGTCTGTTTCTCAAAAACTTTAAGCAATCGGTCAAGTATATTTCGTGTATAGTGTGATTGTAAGATTAACCTGTATTTCTTGTTCGGTTTTATGACCTTGACCTAGTTTTTCTCAATCATGTTTAGTTTAAGTGATAGTTATAGTAAAGCTTTATATTTAGGACTATCAATACACTATCAATGATTAGTAAAGAAGTCGAGACATTTCAGCGTGTGCGCTCATGTTCTATCATTAAAAGAGGAAAACCCACAAAGCTTTAACTCCGGAAGTTAACAAAGTTTCTTTATTCTAATACACTTACCGATGGTTTATTATCCTTTAAATTACCAATGCCTTCCATTTTCAGTGAACTGATGTTTTTTACGGCTCGACTTTTCTTTCGTTGCTGATATAAAACAACAAAAAAACATATTTAAGAGTAGGAACAAACTGTTATACCTGTACTGTGACAAAAAGTAAATGTTCATGTAAAAGACAACATCAGAGTACAACGCTTTGACTTTCTGTAGGTTTTCCAGTCATAAGATTAACACTTAAAGATGGTGAACAAACTATTATTACAAGCAATGACAGGTACAAAAGTCAAATGAATGAATTGGATGTATATGTACTAGATTTGTAAGCATTTCTCAATGCCAGGTATTCAAACCAAACATGCGAGTCCCTAATGAAAATTAACTTTGCCATTCACTAGATTGACACGCTTAGCCCGATTTTAAGTCTGCTAGTTAACAAGGTAATAATCCACAGAAAGGCATGTACCACAAACCGAACATTGTATAATGACTCCGAGCCTACCAGTCTCTGCTTTTAATCCTTATTGTCGCGTACAAAGAGGAGAAGTAGATATTGTAAATCATAAAGTTATTGAATAGACCTTGACGAGGAAGACACCACAACCTCACGCACTCCAGTCGAGCACGTTATTTAGACGTCATCAATGCAGGTAGCCTAGACAGTATTCTGTGTTGTTAGATTCACTGCTCATTGCGTGAATATCTCTCTATAAATATAAGGTTCCCATGAAGAGGCTTAGGTATGTATTTGTTTTGATTAACGTTTTCGTTCTCTATGGTATCATGAAAACAAAGGATCGTAGATGTTTTAAAGACTTTTTTCCTAATTTTGATATACTCATTTTTATGCCACATTTATGGGCTTTATTTTTTTGTCTGTGCATCAATTCGTTCGTCCATATGTCCGTCCGTTTGGCCGTCCGTTTGCCCCGCTTCGGGTTGGTCGAGGTACTTTTTGATAAAGTGGAAGTTCAATCATTTAAACACTTAGTGTACTTTCAGGGAAAACTAGATCAGTGAGACATACATGTGTATATGTTGCTTACAATAATTGTTTAGTGAATTCATCTGATCCATCAGAATTAGATTCGTTAATCTGCCAATGCCATTGATAACGTTGCACTTTTTTAATTTGTGAATTGTTGCATCTTAGTTATCAGTAGATATATATATTGCATATGAAGAAAACATCAAGTGAGGAAACACTATTCGAGCATCTTATTCTTAATTTCTTTTAAAGCTGTATATACTATGCAATTATGCATACTTTTTAAAGCTTGGCTACAGTATCAACGGTGTTCACGATAACGCTGCATGTATATCTAATTTTGTAAGCTTGACACTTGTTTCGGCCTTTTTTTTTTTCCTCAAATGTAGTCAAATTCGTGTAATATGAACGTAAATCACATTTCAAATTTGCTACGGTCATTCAGAGTCTCCGTTCAATCACAAAATTCGTAAGGGTTCCGTGGAACCCAGTTTCTCGCCTCCTTTATGAATGTAATAAATATTTTAAGAACTTTAACTGCAGCCTGTATGCAATGTTAACTGGAAGAAAACTAAGTCCATATATATTTAAAATACGAAAATAAAGATTTTTAAAATTAACTGCCGGATTCCATCATCTGATAATAAACAACCTTTTTTCAAAGTTTGGTAGAAATCCAGGATAGTTTAAAGAAAGTTATCAAAATATTAAAAACTTCATCCACAGATAAAATACGGATAAACAGGATTTGTTTTTACTTATTTTCTTTCTGGATACTTTCTTATAATCATAAACAAGCTTCGGTAAAATTTTGGTAAAAATTCATGATAGTTTAAGAAAGCTCTTAAAATGATTAAAACTTTGAGAACAGAGTGAATGTAATGTTAACTGACAGAAAAACTAAGATCAATTATAAGTAAAATACGGATAAACTGGATATTTTTTTTATAAAATTTATTTTTGAATACTATCTTTTGATGATAAATTAGCTTCTGTCCAAGTTTGGGAGAAATCCGGGATGTTTTAAGAAAAACATTTAAATTTCAAAAACTTTAACCAAAAGATGAATATTTATAGACACTGCCAAGAACCCCCACGACGACGACGGGATGTAGGATTTTTACATTTTCAGATTCGAGCGTCACTGATGAGTCTTTTGTAGTCGAAACGCGCAACTGGCGCTAATATATATATTCCTGGTACATGTATATTTGATCTATTTATTTACAAGCTCTGGGTCGATGCCACAGCTGGTTGGGTTTCTTTTAATTCCCCGAGGGTATCACCAGCCCAGTAGGCAGGACATCTATGTTGACATGAGTTATCATTGATATCTTCGTTAATATAAATAAAATGTTTACAAAAATTTAAAATTTGAAATATTAAGGATCTTCTTCCATAGGAATGGATAACCGTTGCTGTATTCCGGTGGTTTTTTTTATCGGAATCATGGTGCTTTTAAATACTCTTCAACGTCATACTTTATTTTGCCTCTTTAACATTGTTTGGTTCGAGCGTCACTTACGTTTCGTTTGAACTGGAAGCGTGTGTCTGGCGCAAATATATTTCAATTCTGGTATCCATGATGAGATTATTTATTTATTAACAACGAAAACGAAAGGTGTTCAATAGCAATATAAAAACAAAAGTCTTTTATAAGTTACCTGTAGCAGCTTTGAACCACAGGAAACAGATTTTAAAGGAAAATTTCTACAAAAAAGAATAATTTTAGATTATCGTTGATCATCTCAACGAGATTGATTTTCTAGCTTCATCCGGTACGGCAAAAGCGAGAAATGCAATTGAAAATGATTCTCTAGAAGTTAAAAAAGTGAAAAGTTTACGGACATCGGATGCCAAATGTAACAGAGTCAATATGAAATCATTTTATCATACATATCATATGCATCAACAGAGGCGAAAAACAACAGTATTATATTATAATTTATGTACATTAATATTCATATCAAATATCAAGTATCAAAGTACACCCTAACACGAAGCCGAAGGGTGTACAGGGAACAACTTAATGGTGTGAAATAGCTATATACGGATATGAACGTAGATAGCGAATGTTTCCTGGTCTTAGTCCAAGTCTTCCGATTGTAAGAGAAATTCGACCACAAGGTGTAAGGTGAAAGCAACATATTCATTATGTAAAAATATTTTATGGAAATTTGGGAACTTGACATATTTTTAACGTAATGAACAAATGAAGAATAAATATTAATGTACCTTCGATAGAACCTAAAGGTAGTCACATATAAAACGTTTTATATCCAGAGACAGAGAAACCTGAATCGATCGTATTTGGCTCTCAATGTTGTGAGAGTTACATTATACACGGCGTTACGTCACGCTGTTCATTTTTATAGCTACGTCAGTGGTCCCATTTACTAATGGATATGTACCATTGAGATTTATTTTACGAAATTTACCGAGCAACGCCGGAAAGCCATGTGACAACGTTACGGAAAGGCATGTATTTTGTTTATTTTCTTTGGTTACATCTTCTGACATCAGATTCGGACTTCTCTTGAACTGAATTTCAATGTGCGTTTTGTTATGCGTTTATTTTACTGCGTTGAGGTATAGGGGGAGGGTTCAGATTTTACAAACATGTTAAACCGAGTCGCATTTTTGCGCCTGTCCCAAGTCAGGAGCCAAGTTCATTATCACTGAACTAGTATATATTTGTTTTGGGGCCACCTGAAGGACGCCTCCAGATGCGGGAATTCCTCGTTGCATTGAATACCTGTTGGTAACCTTCTGCTGTTGTAAGCTCTATGGTCGGGTTGTTGTCTCTTTGGCACATTCCTCATTCCCATTCTCAATTTTATGTAATAATAGACGCGATGGTCACAGGGTTTTGAAAATTTAAAATATGAGGGATGATAATACTATAATCATCGCATGTAAATAGGTATGTAATAATATTAATTGAATCTGAGGTCTGTAAACGTCGAAGGTTCGATATTTTGATTGTTCAGAAATCTTCCTATATTTTAATGTTTTTAAAATTGAAAATCAACTTTTGGATTCTTACCTATAAAATTCGTCGACACAATACAAATTGCCTTCAAACAGGGTAAATGGTTTACCGTCAAGATTTTTATTGCATGTACAACATCTGAAGCAGTTAGAATGATAAGACATGCTTATACCTAGCATTAACTGAAAAAAAGTAAGAAATCATCTGTACATCTTCCTGAAGGTAATAGGTTTAAATCTTAAAATCATCAATTGCCAACAAATCATATTAAAGTGTTGTATAGTTATGCCGGCGTCACACATTGGCGTATAGACCAGCGTCTGGGGCGTAGCTGGGTCCTTTTGAAGTGCACGCCAACCAGTGTGGGGGAGGGGGGGATTGCCCCCCCCCCCTCCAAGGTTTTTTTGGCTAGACGCAAAATGGTGCGTTCTGAAGGCCTAAAATTGGTTTGAATAGCAAATTATTAAGACTGTATTTAATAATTTTTTATTGAGAAACATCAAAAATCTGCCCTTTGTTTTTTAGCTGCAACAAAAACGTTCATGGCCTTGTCTAAGTTTACCTGAAAATCACGGTGGATGTGCATTAAACCCAAAGCTGACAATCTGTCATTTCTCATTGTGGAACGGATGTACGTTTTCAAACCTTTCAGCTGTAGCACTAGCAACGGACATTGTAAGAACACACAGTATTAATTGTATCAATAGACGGATACAATGCGGGATTAACGATATCAAGCGTTTGACACAGTGTTGTCGGCACTTTATCACTAGGTAGGATTCGACAGCGAGCTCGCCAGCGTTCAACCTCTCTCTTGAAGTCTTGAATGCGTTGACGCCTTATTTCGACAGGAAGGTTTCAAAACAGAACAATATGAAGTAGCCTTTCAAAATATCACAATAATTTAAAGAGGGAATTCAGATTACCATGATTACCCTTATCGTAATTTACGTATAAAAGAGGGGCGAAAGATACCAAAGGGACAGTCAAACTTGTATAAAGGTTACTGTAATTCATTAAATTGTTCAGGGTCGGATCCAATGTTGCGAGATAAAAATGGAACAAAAGTCAATTGGTTATGTTTTGCCAAAATTATGTACGAAATTTACAACCCTTATATCCAAACAAAGACGTGGGTTTACAACCCCTGCAGCCCTGTTAGTTCCACGAAGCGCATTATATATTTTTTTTATTGAAATAGAGTTAATATACCTTGTCGGAAATTTGAAGGTGTGGACATCTTTCCATTTGTCGGTCAAAAGTTGTAATTTTACATCTTTTCCTAAGGATGTCGAATCTTTCAACAAAGAAATATCTGGATAAGATGGTCCCAGATTTTTTTGTACTGTCTTTGACATTGACACTGATGTGGCGCTAAAGCTAAGTTCTGACATCGTCAATTTGTGACGTTTCAGAGTCTATATTGTCCTGATTTGTTGCTGGTTGTGTTTCTGCATGACTATCACTATTGGTACTGTTAGTAGGATTTTTAGTGAAAAAATCGTCTAAAGTTTGCCATTTAGGCTTGTCACGCTTTGAACTGCTCATGTTTATGTTGCTTTTTATGCTTTTTACGTTGAGTACCGGAAAATTCACGCAAATAAATTAAAAAAGATTTCGGTCAGAGTTGATTTTACATATTGAAATATAATTGTGACGTTATTAAAATAGTTATACTGTATCGTTTTCTAATTTGCTTGGTTAAGTTAAATTTTATATTTCGTTATTACTCGTTTGTATAAATTTTATTTTATTTTCCGGCGTAAATAATTTTTTTAGACCCCACGATGTGCACGCCATGGCGTGACAGCGTATATGGAGCTACGCCCCAGCGCGTGCACCAAACGTACAGAGAAAATTGACAAAGTCGATATACGTTAGTTGCACGCCAGAGGAATCAATCGTTAAAAGCGGGTTGCATCCGTTTGAAGTACGTCGAAATACAAAGTTATACGCTTGGTGAACGCTACAACTCGAGGAAATTTGTATGCAGCATATACAAAATTTCATCCAATTCAAGCGTGTGTCTAGCGTATAACTGTACGCTACACGCACGTAATACAAACGCTAAAAGCACGTTGAAAACGTTATAGATAAGTTCGAGACACGTTTAGGGCACGTATTAAACGTATTTATTTCAAGAAAAAACATGGACTGTAAGCAATTGTATCAGACTTTCCAATATTTTTTTTTAATCAAATTTCCAGTATCCATATAAATTAAATAATTTTGAAAACTTCAGCAAATGCCAAGTCAGAAGTCTGTTATTCAGTTGATGTCATTTGTTGATGTATATCATATTTGTTTTTGTTCTTTTTTTTTGTACATAAAGGGAGCATTATTTTTTTTTGTTGGATTTGTTTTGTAGTAATTGTTGTCATTTCAACGCGTTTTATAGCTGACTATGTTAGTATTGGTTTTACTCATAGCTGAAAGCCGTAATGTGACTAGTAGTTGTTAAAGTCATATGAAACGAGTGACTGGTGACACACCATGTTTATTCAACTTTTACACCAATGCATATATATATATATATATATCATAAACTAAGACTTCTGTGCAAGATTGAATCATTTCTTACGCAAACATATCGTATAATCGTCATTTTGTTTCGTTTCAGCCTGTAATGATGTGAAAATAAGGCAACTAATTAAGTGTCGTGTTTTAAAGCCGTAGTTAGAGTAAACAATCACCAAAGAAACATGGATATTGAGCATTTGTATAACATGTACAGTCAGATAAAAGTTTATTTTGATGACAGATTAATGCGTATTGTGATCACCGGATTTTTACGAGAGGGTTACGCTAAGGTTACTTGCATACGGAAACTATTTCGGCGAATTGCTTTCTGGAAGCAAGCATTTAAAAAAAGCAAACTTTTTTTAAAATGTGGACAAATGAATGAATTTTCTTCAGAAAAATGTATATGTACATAAGTTTTATAGTGAAAACTATTCATTAAGTTATAGAATCATATGCATCAATTTTTTTTTAATATGCGGTTTCTTTTGACTCTAACCTCTATTTGTTATCAGGTGGAAAGGTGTCTCACTGGCAATTGTGTTACACTAGAGTAAATAGGATTTGTTTATCAACTGCAAGCAACTACTGATTTGAAGCAGTATGGAAAGAAAAAAGACATATGGTAAAATTCAATCAATGATATACTATGTATGCTACGTAAAGGTGAAATCTAGGGTATACGATGATTTGCATGTATCAATAAAAATCTATTTTATGGAAATCAAAGTAATTAGGGAATTCAAAACCATTTGTGGTTTGTGTTAGTTCGAAATTGAGAATGTGTTACTCCAGAAAAGTAACACTTCCTAAGACGCAAGTATACAAGTATAATACTTTTAAAAATGTTATCTAATAAACTTACCCTGTTTTCCCGTATTATGTCATTACAAATGTAGCATTTATCAGGCTTTTGAATTTCAGTATTCTGAAATAAAGACCACCTCATTTTAGTTGTGTAGTGTAATCATAACTAATAGTTATTTAGAAATTAATTACAAACTTAATAAACCATATTTTTATTTTTATTTTGAGCACAATGTGAAAAGAAAGAACAGTGAAACAACGGTTCACGAACTGCAAAATTGTTGATTGGAAAACATTCTTATTTAAATTGTTTAAAACACAAGTTTGTATGCGTGAATGCTCCCATTAAATTTGTACTAGAATTGCTAATTCATTTCATGTCAACCTTTTTATTGTACAAACATTCGGACGACATGACCTGTAAACAAAGTGAGGCGAAATGCTTCACAAATATTTTCATTGTGTTAATAACATGTATATAAACAGTGTTTTGGGTACAGTAAATAGAGGAAAAAGTGAAAACAAATATACAAGGTCTGCAGTTATATTTACTATCAAACTTACTTGACAAGACATGTATTTCACATCTTTAACGCTATTATTATTCAATGTCAATGCCAAATATTTGTTCTTGCCTATTTGAATTACCTGAAAAGTGTACATTTTTCTTAAAATCTTACCTTTTGATTTTCAACATGGTAAAATCTTCCAATCTCATCATGATGTTCTATGAAATTTTGAACTAAAATAGAGAAATTAAGGTAAACACTAAAGAACAGTCATATTGCTTTATCATTTGTAAGTACTGTAACATGCATTTGCTCACCAGTCCGAATTACTTAAAATCATTACCGGTTTTGTGGAGATACGTTTAGATAAGAAAATGTCTCACCCCTTAATTAACCATTTGTATTTATATTTGTGTTATTTATGTTATTTGTTCATTTGAGATGCTTAGGGTTAGTCAGATACTCATCAATTATTTTATCACAGACTTCTGTATTTCCTTATTTAGTGTTTCCACCTACGATATGACGTTGTATGATTGATTAAAATCAAAATGCTTTAGAACTCTTAACATGAATTCCAATTCCGACGAGTCAAAAGCTTTTGTAAAATCAACAAATACGATAGCTCAATCTATTTCGTTTGATTCTGCATTTTGCATTATATCTTCGATTTGCAATAAATCAAATCCAATAAAACGTATTTTGAAATATTCGGTTAGCTCTTTATTTATTAGTTTATGAAAAAGCTGTTTTAGTCTCTGTGCTAAAACATAAGATAAAAGGATCTAAGGAAAATGGGTATTTTTTTAAAACGAATAAAGAAAGAACACCTATTTGTTTAGTTTATAAAAGAAGGTTTTCCCTGTGTCCTTTATTAACAAATGTAAAACTTTTACTAATACAGTTTTTAATTTTTCCCAGAACGTTTTATTACATTTTAATGTTAAACCATCTAGACCAAGTGATCTTGTTAATAGCATTTATTTAGTAAATTCATCTGTAGTATCTTTTCCCCGTCACAAATTTTAAAGTCTTCTGCATTTATCTCCCGTTCTATAACAGTATCGCCTACATATTTATGTAGGAGATGTTTATCTGGATTCCTTGTTGTATATAATACTTTATAATAGTTTTATTTATTATTGTTTTTACAATTTTTTTTTGGTTTGTTGTTACCTCGTTCTTTTCATTTCTGAGTTTGTTAATGGATTTTGTAACTTGTAGCTGTTTTTCTAAACCTAATTTATTTTCTTTTGTCTTCGTCCAGTTCTATTATTTTTCTCTTGATCTTATTTGAGCCCACTTTGCTTGCCTTTCTTTAAGTGTGTCCAATTGTAACTGTAATCGTATTATATGATTTGTTATTGTTTCATCTTCATTTAATTGTTTACCTTATAGTGTCGTAAAGTGTTATAATTCTCTTTTCTCTTTTTTTGGTTTCTCCATTGATAATTTCGATTTTATTTTACAGTAAAGAATAGTTTTGTTCCTAATTTCGATTTTTATTTACGATTTTCCTATCTTAAATTTTTAACGCTTCATTGCAATCATTGGCAATCAGAGTAATGTCTATAGCATTTTCTTCTATAATTTTTTTTACTTTCTTGAACAAAGAATTTCTATCTGTTCTCTAATTTGGCGCGTAAAGACAAACTTGAGACACAATGACATTGTCCATTTTCACATTTAATAAGGTAAGCCTTCCGTCAATATCGCAGATCTAATTAATAACCTCAATATCTGCATATTTTTAAATACCGAATGCTATCCCCTTACTTGGCGTAGTAACTGCAGTTAATAAATCAGTACCCTTTTACATACTAGCCTTTAATTCTTCATTGAGATATGTTTCTTGTCAAAGGACAATGGAACACTTATTGCATTTAACCCAATCTATATCTTTTTTTCGTTTTTCTTTATTTTGCATACTTTTTACATTAATAGTACATAAATTAATACTATGGTCACCTGGATGAAAACTTGCTGATCAATTTGGTGTTGTGTATCTTTTTATACTTAAATAGTATGTTTACTACTTCATGCATATGTGTTTATTACCGACACTTGCTTTCCAAGTATGGTTTCTGTGTTTGCTGTTAATTGGTTTTGTTGTCACGCTGTATTTAGCCAATCATGCAATAAAGTTGTAATGAAATATAGATTTTAAAGGTGCTATGGTTAAGATACAATCGGGAATACAGTAGTAATTTAAACACAAAATTGACAATGCTAATTTAATTATAGTATTTACCTTGTGTCGTTGTTTGAAAGTCTATAGAAAGAATGTCACATGATAATTCGCTCAAACATTCTTCATAGTTCCACAATTCATCGATTTTACGACTGTGTTTATTCATTGCTTCCTTCATTGTTTCAACTCCATCTATCAGTAATATAACAGCTTGTTTTAAAATTCCTTCAGACTCTTTCAGTTGACCTTTGGCTGCGGATATATCATTGTGAGTTTGCTTCTCAAGAAACATCACAGGCTTTACTATCAATTCTTCCATTGTGTCTTTATACATATGAAACGTTCTCTGTAGTTCTTTAACTACGTTCCTCAACGACCGATTCCTACCTAGTATTGTATGTGTATCCGTCGAAGAAGTGTCTACAGTGCTTTTATCACTACTTGCAGTCTCGTCATGAGCATTATGTTCTACGTATTCCTGTAAAGCTCCCCAAGCTGCCATTTTGTCAAATGGCTACTTCCTTATTCATCCGTGGATTTTAGGCTTATTTTTAACTTCGAGTAATATACTTTTACAAGAACCATATGGCTAGCTTATTAAAAATATCAATATTGTAAACGTAACTGTAATTTTAAAGATACGAATCTGCATTTTAAACAATAAACACTCAATATATATAAACTATCGAATTCCTTGATAAGGTTAAAATATACAAATTAGAAATTTAAACACCCAACCTGAGTGTTTTTTTCAATAAATAATGACAGGAACGGATCCGCAATATATATTTTATGAATTTGTTTTCTTCGTACTTGATCAATATGGATAGGTGACATATGTAATGTACAGATAATGAAACAGGTATTGAGATTTATGCAAAAGTACTTATATAAGATGTAAATACGAAGATTATGTAATACAAAGGTGCAGGCTAATGCTAATGCAACTACAAGGCAGCACTCGCACCTGCAAAGTGAAAAGGGATTAATATATAGAGAATAATACATGGCAAAATCCGTATCATATGTCGTATCATCCCGAGACATCAATATCAGCCCGAGGGCCTTTAGGCCCGAGGGATGATATTGGTCGAGGGTGATACGGCATGTGATACGGATTTTGCCATGTATTATACGCTTTATCATATATTTCAACAGAAGAGTATTATATTATATGAACTGTTTTCTGATCCATAGCACTGGGTTACCTTCAGTTCTGCTTTTTTCTTGTTTCAAAGCCTTAAAAAAACTGCTCAATTATTTATACGAAGCACCTGGGTTACCTTACAATCTGTTGTTTTAAATATTTTGTTTATTATTCTATTTATTTGAGTGTTTTGTATATTTTATAGTTGCATTTAGTGTGCCAAAAATATGTTGTAAAAACGTAATGTTCGTGACGTCACATAGAATATGAAAACAATGACGTCATTCAAAAAATTGACCTATTTTTTGGAAATTTTTTCTAAGCAAAAAAAACCTAAAAAACTGACTAGATGTAAAAAAAAAAAAGGTATGCGATACGGGTTTTACCATGCGATACGGGTTTTACCATGCGATACGGGGTATGTGATACGGGTTTAGCCATGCGATACGGGGTATGCGATACAGGGTAGGTGATACAGATTGGAAAAAAGAACCTTTATTAGATATACAAAATAGCTGTATTTTGTACTAAATATATGATAAAAGTTGCAAAACTTGTTTCCCAATTCACTATAAATAAATATGTTTAAACTAAACTAATACAATGGTTGTGACAATTATTTCGGTTGAACAAAAAGTCTTTGATTGTCTCCAAAATTTTTATCAAGTTAAAACAAAACCATTAGTCCATGTTTAAAACCTAGATCATTAAAACATGTTAGTTATTTAACTATTGAGTTAACGTCAAAGTAAACAAAATAAATATAGAACTGTCAATTTTATTGTTCAACGACAAATGAAGTACATAGTATGCATGTAAATCTGACGGAGAAATGCTACATTTTTTTTTACTAAAATTAATCTATTTGATTTCGTTCACATTTAAATGACCTTACATCTTTATTAAGGATGTACATGGTTGATCTTAAGTAAAATTAAATAAATAAAGAATTCAAAATTGATACTTTAAGTCGGAAGAGTATAATTAAAGGATCAAAATAAGCGAAAATATTGATAGGTCATGGAGCTCATTTTCAAGATATTTGATTTATAAAATATGGCGGGAAAAGGCTGACTCGGACTTTCACCTTATACCTGTATATGCATTGGTATTATTTTGGTCTCAAATCAAAAGAAAGAAAATCAAGAATCTGCTTAAATTTTGTCAAATGACCTTTTATGAGATGTTAAGTCTTATGTTAAAAGATAAATAGGTGTTATGGGGCAAAATATTTTACATTGTATCGTATGGAAAAACACCAAGGAGTCCGAACATTTGACACTTATAATTATTCCAAAACCTCACCTAAGTACATTCTTAAGAATTAAAAATTGATACTGTAAGTCGGAAGACCATTAGTTTGAAAACAAAATAAGCTAAAAATATTAATAGGTCATGGGGCTTCTTTTCGAAAAATTTGATTTTTGAAATATGGTGGATCTTTTACCTTATATTTGCATTGGTACAAATGTATTGCTTGGGGCTCAAATCGAAAGACAAAAATCAAGAAAACGTCTAAAATTTGGACAAATGACATTTTATGAGCTATTAAGGGGTAGACCTGGCATATGGGAGACAACTCTTACACATGTATTGAAATTCATTAGTGCGTTTTAACATAACAAGTCAGGAATATGACAGTTTTCTTGTCCATTCGTTTTTGATGTGTTTTGCTATCTGATTTTATCATGTGATTATGGACTTTCCTATTGGAGTTTCCTTTGAGTTCAGTATTTTTGTGATTTTACTTTTAACCAGTCATCAAGCATTTATGTTGATTACTTTTGGCTGTGAGAATGATGCAAACAAATGTTTGACACCACCAAGCATTAAACTAAAGAACATATTTTTTAAATGATGTGGATGAAAAGGTAGAAAATTACCATTCATACACGAAATGCTTAAAACACACCAATAAACTGATCGAGTCTGAGGAGTTCTGTAGCAACGACTATAGTGTGTTGTGGCATCATTTAGAACAAAAATTATGGAAGTTTTGGAAATTCGATTTGAACAAATGGATTAAATAATGAAGTTATATGGTTTTAGTGCTAAGTCATTGATACAGAGTTCGTACTTACTGTTTGTGTTTGTTATTTTCAAATATAAAGGCACTATTCTGGTAGATATGACCTGAACATCAATCATAGTACAAGCATGTGCTAATAGATAATCTAAATTAACACAAAGATAGTACTTACATTTGAATTCTGATAGCGTCTGCTATTGATGACAGGGGCATTTTGTAGTCTGGGGAGAGAAACCAATATAAGTTGTGATAAAAAATGATGTCAATTCGCCCCAAGGGTACTCGTCTCATACTGAATATTACTATTTTTCTTTGTAAAATTAAAAAAAATTATTATTGGGACGGTACACCTTTGACTAGTACACATAAAAAGAATGCAAAGACAGTCTGTAGAATGTTTGGAAGGGAAAAATGAATGTTGTCCCAAAATTCTTCTTTTTTCGTGTGCCTTGGTAACTAAAAGATTTTGAAAATTCCAAATGGTCAAATTCGATTAAAGTTTGTCATTTTTAAGATTATTTACCAATAAATGTTTAAACATGTTTTTGCAGGAATTGAACGATATTTTTTTTTCTGGCTAAGTTTGAAAAAAAATGATATCTGAGCTGGCCAGACTTTTCAACGTATCAATAATTAAAAAACGTTTGTTTTTACATTCAGGTTATTTGTAATACCATGATGTTTAAGATTTACTTTAAAATATGTTTTCTCTATGCATTTTGTTAGTCAGGGGTTCTAATGATAACACGTGCAAAAACACACAATGATTTTTACCTACTAGTGTTTTCGACCGTTTTTAGGGTACCCCAAAACTGGTCATATTCAATATACCGTAAACATAAAATGAAACAGTGAATTGCGTTAGGGCTTTGGCAGATGATGCACGGACCCCTACCTTTACAATTATGTAAATATAAGAAAGCATTTTTAACACCAAGGCCTACCCCTTAAGTCTTACATAAAAAGATAAATGGGTGTTATTGGGCAAAATATTTTACATTGTATCGTCTGGGAAAACACAAAGGATTTCGAGCTTCTGACACATATTCCGAACCATCATATAAGTACATCCTTAAGCATATCTTATTTACTCAAATCTGACCCTTACTTGTCTGGTTTAAATGTCTTGTTTTTCTACTATGGCGATTGTTATACGTAAATCACGGTATTGGTTTTACTCAATATTATGGTCGGACTATCATTCATAACTGTTTTTATCATTGTTGTTCTCATTCTTTGCGTGATAAATATAATGATCATATAAAAACAGAAATTTTAAAACAAACAGTGCATTTAAATGTCTAAAAGAAATAGTAGTAGCGCAATGTTAAATTAAAGCCAAACGGCCCAATATCGCTTGGCGTTAATTGTTTTAAAAGCTATATTAATATAAAATATAATACTATAACTGATAAATGTTTGTCAACAGTTTTGATAATACGGTTAATCACATTTAAGGTCTACAACTGGTTTAAACAAAGACGAACAGGATATAACATAACCAACATCGTGCATTTTTGAGACAAAAATTTTGACCGTTGCTAGAACAAAAAATAATAAACTTCGTGATTTCATGATTGTGCTCTAGTATTTTTTCCAATATGTAAGCAACCAATCATTTATGGATACAAAATTGAAATTGCATTACAGCTATTGCTTATTTTAGCTCATTCTTGAGTGTTTTTAAATCGCTTAAAATCCGATTGTAAATGAATTTTACGTCATTAAAACGTGAAATAACGAAAAAGAAAGTTAAGTCATCCTAATTTAGCGTAAATACACCGATATCTTACACATGTATTTACCGATGAGTTAGTAAACCTGTTGTTTGACAATGCTACCATAACAAGTGAAATAGACTAATGTGAATGTAAGTATCACACAAATAAGAGTATAAAATAATAGATATAACGCGTGGGAACCTTAATAGCACCTATTGCATGTATTGAGACAGTTTTTTCATCTACGAATTATTATGATTCAGACCAACAAATCCACTATGTGTTTGTTTTGTAGATGTTTCCTTGTTCACTATACTGTAACTACTATTTAAATTTGAATACATAATGCATCATAGAAAATGGGTTTGAACCGACCTCCAAACGATCTATGATTCTGTAATAAGGAGTACCAACAATTGCATAATTACATGCTTAAATCACATCCTGCAAATTTGAATAATAGATAGTTTGTTTTATATCTTCAAATATTTAGAAAAATTTGACACTAGTCAATGGTAACCGTCTAAATTTTAGGAAACGGATGCTTATAACATATTGTATCTGCCCATTTTTAAAAGTTGATACTTTGTGGACATCGCACGTTGACGTTTCCGTAGATTTTGCCTTTTCCAGTGATTAATTCATCTATTGATATACACTGTGAATATCTAAATATATTAATATATGTTGAACACGTGTTTAATTTTCAATCATAAAAATACAAATTGTTCAGTCTTAAAAAAAAATGCTGAATAGTTGCAAATTGGTTTCTCGGTGCAAATTGGCTACTTTGACGTTTGTAACTTTCAATGATACACAGATTTGGTGTGCAAGTTTTGATCAACATGTAGAAAACTTATTCAAAACGGCATATACCACATACTTAATATCACGTTTAAGTGGTAAACCGAGACCGGAAATTTAGAAATGAACCAATTAAACTTATTAATTATTTAAGCAAACTTATTCATAACGGTAACCTATATTACACGTTCAACAATGTAATTAAATCTCGTTGTTGAAGAACGTACAGCTGTTTTTAATTGTTTACATCCATTTCATTTAAACTTTGGTCGATAGTTGTCTCATTGGCAGTCATTCTACATTTCCTTAACTTTACATTCTGTATTTGTATATCGAAAAGAAAATAAACATCTCTCATGGTGTTTTTTCAAACAATTTCACATTATGCTGTTTATTACAATGAAAACTATTTTAATACGGTAGCCAATTTGTATAACATCCTTCTACTTTTATTCATCATAAGAGATAGTTGATAAAAAAGACATTTTATTACCATAACTGACCACAATTTTTTCACAAGTTTCTACCAAAGTTAATAAGTTAATAATTCACAACTTTATACAACGTCAGTCCTTTAGTGCTATATTTTCGACTTGTCATAGCTCCAAAATATCGATTATTTTTACGTCCATACAGCCAATCAAATTGATTGTAATATTGATTTCTGGTTCATTTCTATGTTTTAGACAAAGTGAACAATGTCTTCCTGTATACTGTGTGCACTGGATCACTGGCACTTATTATGGTATTGGCCTCGTCTACATTGACATATTATAGGAGAGAAAAAAGCAAGACAAAAAACTCAAAAAATGATAAACAAGGCGGAGACAATCAAGGAAGATCATTAATTATAACGGTTTAACAATCTGTTATCGCAACACATTGGTTGCATAAACATTAGAACTTTGTTAATTAACACATCATGGTGATGCTTCTTTATCTCTGTATTCTGATAAATTCATGTTAGAAATGAATCCGCCTATACATGTTTTGTGATAAAAAATAAGTATTCGCTCTTTATTGGTATGTTTCAAAGTAAAAAAAGAATTCCAGTATCAGTTATAACAAAATAGGCAAAATTTTGCGTTCTTCAATAAAGATGAATCTAGAAAAGCATATCGGTAACAACTTATTTATAATGTTATCGTTAAATTCTCTTTGTGCAACGAAGTCTGTGCAATGCACAATATAACTTCTGACAGGTAGTTGAACCATTCGTAATACAGCTGCTTAGCAATACACATAGCATAATCATTTAAGAAAACAGTAGCCGAACGAATGTAAGTGACAACTAATACTAAAAAAACTAACTACAGTCTTAAATGATTTGACCGTATTGACCAAAACTGACCATGTGTGCACTTTTTTTATAAATCTATATACCCGCATAGCAAATCAGCCATATTTTTTCCAATTTTTGTTCGCATAAATAGGGTGCCAGCATGTCCTCCTTTTATTCACAATTTTGATACGTTACAAAATTTCAGTAGTTTTGATACCTCATATTGACTTGTACAACAAAATTATTTGACTGCATCAACTAAAACTGACCATATGTGCACTTTAATTTGTAAATTTATATACCAGCATATTAAATCAGCCATATGTGTTATGTCAGGATTCAATGTACATTGTATATTACAATGGACAACAATATTGCTATACAATAACAATTTTTTGTTTGCATAAATAGGGTGCCAGCATGTCCTCCTTTTATTCACAATTTTGATACGTAACAAAATTTCAGTAGTTTTGATACCTCATATTGACTTGTACAACAAAATTATTTGACTGCATCAACTAAAACTGACCATATGGGCACTTTAATTTGTATATCTATATACCAGCATAGTAAATCAGCCATATTTGTTATGTCAGGATTCAATGTTCATTGTATATTACAATGGACAACAATATTGCTATACAATAACAATTTTTTGTTTGCATAAATAGGGTGCCAGCATGTCCTCCTTTTATTCACAATTTTGATACGTAACAAAATTTCGGTAGTTTTGATACCTCATATTGACTTGTACAACAAAATTATATGACTGCATCAACTAAAACTGACCATATGGGCACTTTAATTTGTAAATCTATATACCAGCATAGTAAATCAGCCATATTTGTTATGTCAGGATTCAATGTACATTCTATATTACAATGGACAACAATATTGCTATACAATAACAATTTTTTGTTTGCATAAATAGGGTGCCAGCATGTCCTCCTGTTATTCACAATTTTGATACGTAACAAACTTTCAGTAGTTTTGATACCTCATATTGACTTGTACAACAAAATTATATGACTGCATCAACTAAAACTGACCATATGGGCACTTTAATTTGTAAATCTATATACCAGCATAGTAAATCAGCCATATTTGTTATGTCAGGATTCAATGTACATTCTATATTACAATGGACAACAATATTGCTATACAATAACAATTTTTTGTTTGCATAAATAGGGTGCCAGCATGTCCTCCTTTTATTCACAATTTTGATACGTAACAAAATTTCAGTAGTTTTGATACCTCATATTGACTTGTACAACAAAATTATTTGACTGCATCAACTAAAACTGACCATATGTGCACTTTAATTTGTAAATCTATATACCAACATAGTAAATCAGCCATATTTGTTATGTCAGGATTCAATGTACATTGTATATTACAATGGACAACAATATTGCTATACAATAACAAATTTGTATTCGCATAAATTTAGGGTGCCAGCATGTCCTCCTTTAATTCAAAATATTGATACGTAACAAAATTTCAGTAGTTTTGATAACTCATGCTGACCATGCTGACTTGTACAACAACATTATTTGACTGCATCAACTAAAACTAAAATCATATGTACACTTTAATTTGTATAGTTATATACCTGTATAGTAAATCAGCCATATGTTTTGTGTTAGGATTCAATGTACAATACAATGGATTGCAATATTGCAATACAATAACCAGCTGATAACAACAAATATTTTGAGCCCTTTAACCAAAACTGACCATATGTGCACTTACATGTGTAAATCTATATACCATATATACCCGCATAGTAATTCAGCCATATTTTTTATGTCAAGATTCAATGTATAATACAATGGATAGCAATATTGCAATACAATAACCAGCTGATAACAACAAAATTTAGGGTGCCATTATGTCCTCCTTTTATTCAAAATATTGATACGTAACAAAATTTCAGTAGATTTGATACCTCATGCTGACTGAATTATACAACAAAATTATTTGACTGCATCGACCAAAAACTGACCTGCATATGTGCACTTTTATTTAAAAAAATATATATATATCCGCATAGTAAATCAGCCATATTTTTGATGTCTGGATTTAATGTATAAAATAAATGACCGCTGTTGGGATGGCGCCTAATTATGTCTTCTCCTGGCACTCCTGTGAACATGTTAGTAGGACGGCAAATGTAAGCAATATAAAGGAAAACAATTAATGCCTTTTTTTCCGCATACATTGAGAATGTCAGCGTTTCATCTCTGTATTCATAATATTGAACAGTCACTAGGGTGTGTAAAACGAAACTTTTAGACTGCATCAACCAAGTACATGTACCAACACTGACATGTCTGAATTCATTTGTGATTTTTAATAAAAAAAATGAATTTGAGGTTCTCTTCTGGTAAAAGTATACTGTTAATCTATTGTATATATAGTCGGTTGATTGATTTTGTTTGTAGTTAAACGTCAAGTGACAACTATTTCATTCATGTGCACAAATCTCTCGACAAATCTGACGAATTTGACGAGATTGTTGGTAGTTTTACCACATCGTACATATCCGGACACTGTACAACTGTACAATTTTTCGTTAGAATATTCTGCAGAAGAAGAATAGTAAATCCAATCCAAATAAGTAGAATAACAATGAAATATCCATGCATGTATAAATGCGTAAAGTAAAAATTATGAAGGGACAGGTAAAAAACGGGGAACGAAGTAACGTCGACAAAGATGTTGATATCCCATGATATACGAATGTTGTTCCGATGCGTTGGATAACCCTAATTTCTATCCGCCTTCTAATTAAAAAAAATATGATAGCTCTATGTAATTGACTAATGTTTATAAGAATATATAAAAAAAAAAAAGAAAGAATTGTGTTGTTATTAATAATGTCTAGTAGCGGTAGCACGATTTCCCGAGAAATACGAGAAAAACGTAATATCCCCAAAACAAGATGATCATGATGATATATAGCGAGTAAAGTAATTTGCTATCAGAGGCCTTCTTGGGAGGAAAAATGTGAATGTTGTTTATACATATTTTAATAAAGCTCAAGTCTGATATGAAAAGTCGCAAAAACGATAACATTTCATAAGCAGACATGTCCCCAGGTCTGGTCAATAGCAGACTTGTCCACAGGTCTGGTCAGAAGCAGCTAGACCTGTCCACAGGTCTGGTCAGAAGCAGACCTGTCCACCGGTCTGGTCAGGAGCAGACCTGTCCACAGGTCTGGTCTGGGGCAGACCTGTCCTCAGGACTGGTCAAAAGCAGACTTGTCCACAGGTCTGGTCTGGAACAGACCTGTCGATAGGTCTGCAGCAGTCATAAAAAAGCGGACCGTAGGTCTGGTCCACCGTAGACGAAGTTAACTTGCTGGTCTCCTTAAAAATTCTCAAGTTAACTTAACTAGAGGCTCTAAAGAGCCTGTGTCGCTCACCTTGGTTTATGTGCATATCAAACAAAGGACACAAATGGATTCATGACAAAATTGTATTTTGGTGAAGGTGATGTGTTTGAAGTTCTTACTTTACTGAACGATTTTGCTTCGTACAATTATATCTATAATGAACTTTGCCCATTAGTAACAGAGAACTATATTTGGTAAACATTTACATAAATTTACCAAATTAATGAAAATTGTTAAAAATTGACTATAAAGGGCAATAACTCCTTAAGGGGTCAATTGACCATTTAGGTCATGTTGACTTATTTGTAGATCTTACTTTGCTGAACATTATTGCTGTTTACAGTTTATCGCTATCTATAATAGTATTCAAGATAACCAAAAACGGCAAAATTTCTTTAAAAATTACCAATTGGAGGGCAGCAACCCAACAACCAATTGACCGATTCATCTGAAAATTTCAGGGCAGATAGATCTTGACCTGATAAACATTTTTACACCTGTCAGATTTCCTCAAAATGCTTTGGTTTTTGAGTTATAAGCCAAAAACTGCATTTTACCCCTATGTTCTATTTTTAGCCGTGGCGGCCATCTTAATTGGTTGACCAAGTCACGCCACACATTTTTTAAACTAGATACCCCAAAGATGATTGTGGCCAAGTTTGAATTAATTTGGCCCAGTAGTTTCAGAGGTGAAGATTTTTGTAAAAGATTACTTTAATTTACGAAAAATGGTTAAAAATTGACTACAAAGGGCAATAACTCCTAAACAGGTCAACTGACCATTTTGGTCATGTTGACTTATTTGTAGATCTTACTTTGCTGAACATTATTGCTGTTTACAGTTTATCTCTATCTATAATAATATTCAAGATAATAACCAAAAACAGCAAAATTTCCTCAAAATTACCGATTCAGGGGCAGCAACCCAACAACCTATTGACCGATTCATCTGAAAATTTTAGGGCAGATAGATCTTAACCTGATGAACATTTTCAACCGATGTCATATTTCCTCAAATGCTTTGGTTTTTGAGTTATAAGCCAAAAACTGCATTTTACCCCTATGTTCTATTTTTAGCCGTAGCGGCCATCTTTGTTGGGTGACCAGGTCACGCTACACATTTTTTTAACTAGATACCCTAAAGATGATTGTGGCCAAGTTTGGATTAATTTGGCCCAGTAGTTTCAGAGGAGAAGATTTTTGTAAAAGATTACTTTAATTTACGAAAAATGGTTAAAAATTGACTATAAAGGGCAATAACTCCTAAACGGGTCAACTGACCATTTTGGTCATGTTGACTTATTTGTAAATCTAACTTTGCTGAACATTATTGCTGTTTACAGTTTATCTCTATCTATAATAATATTCAAGATAATAACCAAAAACAGCAAAATTTCATCAAAATTACCAATTCAGGGACAGCAACCCAACAACCGATTGACCGATTCATCTGAAAATTTCAGGGCAGATAGATCTTGACCTGATAAACATTTTTACTCCTGTCAGATTTGCTCTAAATGCTTTGGTTTTTGAGTTATAAGCCAAAAACTGCATTTTACCCCTATGTTCTACTTTTAGCCGTGGCGGTCATCTTGGTTGGTTGACCGGGTCACGCCACACATTTTTTAAACTAGATACCCAAATGATGATTGTGGCCAAGTTTGGTTTGATTTGGCCAAGTAGTTTCAGAGGAGAAGATTTGTGTAAAAGCTAACGCCGGACGACGACGGACGACGGACGCCGGACGCCGGACGCAACGTGATGAGAAAAGCTCACTTGGCCCTTTGGGCCAGGTGAGCTAAAAAGCAGTCAACAAGTTAACTCTAAGGTAACTTTTGTCAAAGTAAGGACCGCACCCATCTGTACAACATTATAAGATATAGTTAAAAAAAAAAGACATTTTATTACCATAACTGATCACAATTTTTCAACAAGTTTTTAACAAAGTTAATAAGTTAATAATTCACAACTTCATACAACGTCAGTCCTTGAGTGCTATATTTTCGACTTAATTCTAAAATATCGATTATTTTTACGTCCATACAGCCAATCAAATTGATTGTAATATTGATTTCTGGTTCATTTCTATGTTTTAGACAAAGTGAACAATGTCTTCCTGTATACTGTGTGCACTGGATCACTGGCACTTATTATGGTATTGGCCTCGTCTACATTGACATATTATAGGAGAGAAGAAAGCAAAGGAAATAACTAAAAAAACAATAAACAAGGCGGAGACAATCAAGAATATCAACAATTATAACGGTTTAACAATCTGTTATCGCGACACATTGATTGCAAAAAAATTTTGTTGATTAACACATCATAATGATGCTTCTTTATCTCTGTATTATGATAAATTCATAATAGAAATGAATCCGCCTATACATGTTTTGTGATAAAGAATAAGAATTCGCTCTTTATTGATATGTTTAAAAGTACAACCAGGATACCAGTACCAATTTTACAAAATATGCCAAAAATATGCGTTCCTGACAATTATGAATCTAGAAAAGTATATCGGAAGCAAACCTTTTATAATGTTATTGTTTAATTCTCTTTATGTAACGAAATATGTGCAATGCACAATAAAACTTCTGACAGGTAGTTGCATCATTCGTATACAAATCTGCTTATCAACACACGTAACATTATAATTTAAGATGTCAGTAACCGAACTAATGTAAGTGACGACTTATACTAAAGAAGCTAACTACTGTCTAAAATTGGTCATTGATGGTATCCTCCGAGATTATACAACGACCTAATTAGTTTAAATAAATCGTATTTGAGTTGACGGCTCTTTACAACATGTACAAAACACTGCCTTAGTGATTAAATGTTTCTGCAGAGACAATACACTGGTTAGTAATTGTACAAACCGTAAACCTTTATTTGTCAATGAAATTAAATAAATAAGTTTTCTTTACTGAAGAAGGTTTTCGTTCCTTATAAAACAGCTATCACAGAGTAGTGCCTGGTTCTACTAAGAATACCTCCAACTTGTAGATAAACTTTCCGCTAGTTGCGAACCGTAGCTCTTTTAAAAGTCCTTATGCTTTGTTTTACTATTTAAGGATTTTTCGTTCGAAATTGCGACCTAGGTTCAGATCGCCACTATTTTAAAAAACAATTTATTGTTTATCGTCTCCGTATAGCTTGTCAGTGTATATAGTTCATTTTGTTATACATTTTTCAAGGTTATAACGTATCTTTTTATGTTTAAATATTCATTTCTTTGATACTATTTTTATTTATTTCCTTTTGTTTACATTATCCGCCTTTTTATCCAGCCATATTGATTTTTTTCGTGACTTCAAAAGAAATCACTAGCTATACATGTATGTTCCGCAAATAGCCAAACAAAATTATAAGGACTGAAAGGTTACGATTCCGGAGCTACTTTATCGACAAATCGAACATAAATGTTGTTGGAATTTTTACGTACAGTTTTGTTTCTGTTTCATCAGTCTTGAATGTATAGCAAACAATAACGTTTTCAATAATAATTCTATGATATATTTGTAATAATAAATATAATGCAGGTATGATACAAATTCAGATAGAATTAAAAAAAACACATGTAAACAGATCAAAAATATACATACAAATTTATTTGCCATGTCATTTATTTGAGCACATGAAACAGAGTATTGTTTATTCACTATAAAACTTCAGATTTAATAACTTAGATGATTTATAATGTACCAAAAAGTAAAAGCTCACAGTGATTCAATCTCAAGAAACGTAATTACGTGTAATATAATGCACACTGGTTATAGCAATTTGTTTGGATATTAATTGTTTTAAAAGAGAAATGAAAAATAAAATAAAATTCAAGGACATTACAAAACATAAAATATCATTAAAACACATTTCAGTGTATCAATAAATGTTAAAAGAAAAAAAATATATATTAATTCAATGGCAAAATTTACTTGTATAACATTTACAAGTTTTTATAGCATGTATAAGGTGTACAACATATAAAATAACATAATATAATGAGTCATTAAATTCCATATGGGATGGGAACATTTGATACAACCTATACGAATAATAGGTAGATCATAAAATCATGATTGTTTTTATATAAAACGTCAACGCGAGGCCTTCTGTCTATATGAACTTTCTGAACATTTGCAGGAACAGTCCGTGTATAGTAGCAACACCATCAATTAAACATATGTCTAAGCCGAAATATCAGTTTATTCTTCCGACCTCAATCAGTTTGACCTAGAGATATTCAACATCCATTTACAACGAAAAGGACTGGTTCCAATATTCTTCTAACACAATACTTTTATTGTTATTTTCACAGCACACGATTAGGAAACGGCACACACACAGACACGTTTCAACTGAAAATAAGACAAAAAATGTATTGTGATCATATTAAATAAAACGGAGTATTCAGAATATAACATGCAACAAGATAGGAACAATTTACATGTTGAAAAAAAGAAAGGTTATGCATTTTAATGATTTGGAAGAGATTGTTTGTATTAACCTTTAAGATCGCCCAAAGAGTGACGCACGAAAAATTAAAAAGCTTCATGTCTATAATCATGATAATGAAAAGGAACTTAAACATGTTAAACAATAACAGATTTCTTTTGAATAAATAAAATTATAAACGAACTATTAGTCTGACGATGCCGACGTTGATAGTTAGTTTGGATTAATTCGTCTCTTTTTTACACTGACCATTTAAAAAAGAACCCTTGTATATTTTCTGATAAATTTAAACCAATAAAAAAGGACTTGAATAGAATGTAAAAATTTATACTAACCATGTCTTCATTTTTCTGTATCCCATCATTTTTTCATCTAAAATATAATTTTTATTTATTATCATTTACAATATGCACATATGTTGTTACACACTGAATTGCTATACAGTGTGTATATATGATATACATTTAAGTTCATTGGATCACTTATATAAAAATTCAAATCTTAGATTCATGATTGTTTTATTAGTTATTAGTGGCTTTGAAATAGCTGTCAGTTACAGCTAGTACTCTCAGATCTGTACTAAGTGTCTTTTTGTTTTTTTGGTATATACAAGTACCCGGCTACGTTCACTCTGCGTTTTTGTTAGACAATGTTATATGTATTTCTGTTTGTATCCATTTGATTCGTCTGTTTTGTTTAGTTAGTTCCTATATTAAAGTTGTACAGTTTCATCACTGTCTCAGGTTAGGCAGAGGACCCCGCTTACATGTTTAACCTCGCAATATTCTGTATGTATGTGTCTGTCCCAAGTCAACAGTCTGAAATTCGGCGGTTATCGTTGTTTATGTGTTACATATTTGTTTTTCGTTAAATTTTTTTACATAAATAAGGCCGTTTTATTTTCGTATGAATTGTTTTACATTTATTTGTCAGTTCGGGGCCTTTTATAGCTGACTGTGCAGTATGGAGTTTGCTCATTGTTAAAGGCCGTACTGTTACATATAGATGTTAATTTCTGTATCATTTGGGCTCTTGTGGAGAGTTGTCTCATTGGCAATCATACCACGTCTTCTATTTTATATTAACAACGCCTTTTAGCAACACTGTCTCGAAACATGCTCGCTCTTTCTCTCTCTCTCATTCATTGTTTCAGATATTAACATAAAAAAGGACTATACAAATATCCCATCATTATAAAGATTATATAAGAATTTTCACCCTTCTTCCTACAGTGGAAGATGGCCTGTAGGAATACTGTGCTAAGGTATGTTTATTCGGTGGTTTAAATCAGACGTGGATTTTTATAAATTATAAAGATCAGTTACAACATCTTTCACAAGATAATATATCGTTTGAATACTGACAGTGTCATATCGTATATTTCTCACGTTCGCAGGGGACAATAAAGACATACAAAACAAACAAAGGCCAAGGACCCCTGACCTGGGACAATCGCAGTTGAACTCTATTTAAAAGAAGTTCGAGTCCGATTTCAGAATAGGTCACAAAAGAAATTATTCGAGATAACAAAGATACATGCACTAACAAAGGCACACAAGCGCTCATTTACGAACCAGCTCCAGACCCAGGAATAAAATGATTGAAATCTTATGTCTTCAACATATGAAGATCAAACACATCCTTTCCTTGTGCTTTGAAATGAATTTTACCATCAACAATTGGATATGAAGTACCTTTTAAAAAGATATCCAATGTCTACATGTTGATTTATATTTAAAGAAGTCCCTGTACGGATGATACAATTTAGTAAATGTGTTGACTAGTTTGAGATATAGAAATCCCTGGTGTAATAATTATTCAGTAATACAATGTAATACGTTGATACATACACGAGCACATAAAAAAAAACATAGAAATGTAAACACCAGAAGATGGTGAAAAGAAAACGTAACCATTTAAAAAAAGCAAAATCAACAACAGGAAATGAAAAATCATCTCTTTTATAATACATTTGGTATTAAGATTTTCCGCCGTTTAATATTTAGATATGAAGATCAAAGAATGGACAGTGTTCATTGTGAATATAAGCTGAATCAACAGACAGTTCAGCAGGATAAATATCGTAACTGTACATACTAAAGTCATCTTTATTGAGAGCCAATATATATTCCACGTATCGAAAAGTGTTATTGAATTATGAAATCATAAATTGTTTCGATGAGTCTGTGTGGATTTTGGTCCCATACATTAACTTATAACAATATAAATTAAGTCTCAGTTAAAAGTCAATTGTCCTTTTTCCTTTTTGTTTTTTGGTCATTAGTGAAGGAGGCTACACATTACGGTTTCTGATTTTTTTGTGGCCAACCGACATCGGTTATTTTTAGAAATGAGCATCATCCTACCAATTAGTCGTTGAATACTTTCGATCCAAATGTAACGAAGAACGAGGGTCTAGTACCAAACACATCCCATCATTCGTTTTTTCTAACTATTATGGTTTTCTAATAGCGGAGAAAAAGACCTAATTGAGGGGTGCACAATAGATTCACATTGGAATCCCGATAACTTGACGATATACGGAATCTCAAGAGCGAACAAAAATGCTAAGACAAAAATCAAAGGCAGTAATAATAGCAAACATTTCATAGCAGGTTCAATTGACATAGTGCGGTTAAAATTT
Organism: Mytilus edulis; assembly: GCF_963676685.1. NCBI lineage: Eukaryota > Metazoa > Mollusca > Bivalvia > Mytilida > Mytilidae > Mytilus > Mytilus edulis. The sequence goes on along the minus strand of NC_092351.1, from coordinate 58,747,195 downwards.
AACCTACAAAAGTTTGAACATATAAAGTCGCATTCTGACATTCTAAATACTAATTTAATTAGGTAATTTTAATAAGATTATGAGGTTAAATAATATTTGATTTAGAACAAATTTAAACTTTAAACATATTAGAATTCACCAATATAGATTAGAAAAGTCAAAGTGAAAACAACCGACTACATGATAAGAGCATTAACAGCCGTAGCCTACCGAAGGGTTTTCAACACAGTGAGAAAATCCCGCACCAAGGGGCGAGTTTTAGCTGCCTTCTTCAATGTGTACTAGTTCAATGAAAATGGACGTTACACTTAACTCAAAAACATATAAATGAAGTAAATGAAAAAATACATACAAGACGACAAAGGCCAGAGGCTCTCGACATGGGAATACAGCGTGGTTAAAAAAAAATTGTGAGCTCCCAACCCTACTCCTATACTTTCAGCCACTGTTGTATAAATAAACTCACAAAATAAGCATAGTAAAAATCATTCAAAAGCAGTCCGCACCCGATGTCAGAATAGTAAACAAAAGAAACAAAGCAAATTTACAGTTTTGTGCAGCTTTAGAAGCCATTATTTCCATTCCCGATACAGATACGGTTATGTTTTAATCATTAATGAGTCAAATCCAAAACAATTATCTTGTTAATATATACAAACAGATAGATTCGAGTATGTGTCAACGAGAGAACACCAAAAGTACACAAACAAACAAACAATAAATATTTCATAAATATCCCGTAAGAATTGATTAGTAGAATATACATTTTGTCAAATCTTTTTGTCATATACCTTTATTGACGATTAGAATTAAACTATCGTATGTGACCTACCGAAAGGCAGAGCAGGCCTAGAAACAACAGTAAAAGGAGACATTTAAGTACACTTAATATATACCTATGTTTTAATGATGTACAAAAAGAGTAATTGTCATTCTAAATGACCGAATGTAATTTATTTCGGGTTATCTTCGCGGTCAATGTTTGGGGAAACCTATTTTTACATTTAAAAAAAGCATCGGATACGGTTTTTAATTTAAACAAAAGAGAATATAAGCCCCACGACTAAATTATTGGATAGGACAATTGTATACAATGTAGAACAATAGAAAAACTCGACAGCCTTATTATGATTCAATAATTATCTTTCATATATTGCCATTTTAATTTATTGAACAAATGATTTCGTAATGAGGAGAAATTGAATATACTGAATGATGTTAGTCTCTACTTAATTTATCGACATTGACGACTTGGGTTTTCATATTTGCTTTGTTGAATAACCACTTGTACGCAATTGATTGCCAATGTATTGATGACTATCCACTATATATAGTTGACCAGTACTGAAATTTTGGTTTTCTATATTTTTTCAAGTGACATAAAAGCCATACATGAAATGGTAATATTAAAGTTCCGTATTGAAATACATACCAAATTGGAATGCAACTACAAACATCAATACTAATATCAAGCAATTCTGATCTTTCTGAAGTTGACATACATCTGAAGAAATACAGTTAAATGTATAGAAACCATAATTTAAGAGTACAATATTACTAGAAAATTTATAAGGAAATAACACAATTGTACAAAAAAAAAAAACCTAATTGTAGTACCCTACACTGTAAAAATCTTTTTGAGATAGAGCAGAGGAGATTTTTTTATTTTGAATTTATTGTTTGAAAGAAATATGTGTGGTCTCGGGACAAGTGTTAACATGCAATATTGTTCTAAAGATCATACAAAAGGGGAAACAGCAAAGAACAAATTGATCAAATGTATTTCATTGGAAATTGATTGAACCTTAGCAGGGATTTTGATTGGTTTATACATCGAAGTGGACTTAAAATGTGGCACAACAAAGAAAAAGGTGAATCTATAAATTAAATCAAGATAGGGTAAACTCTATCCACTGTCCGTTGTTTGAACCTTTTGAACACCTTCTTTACTACTATGTTTCCATATTTGAACCTGGACATGCAATTCCTCAAAATATGTCTGTCTTAACCTTTCAAATTGTGTATATTGGAAATATTGAAATCTTACCTTCGTCAGATTTATTGATAACCTTTTTCTTTTGGATTTTTGTTGACTTCGATTCATTTATCAATGAACACTTGAACATGTTAAAGTTTGTTGTAATATTAGCTGGATGCATGCAAACATAGTCTTAAACAACAAAAACTACAATAATTACATTTGTAACAATTTTCATATTACAAATTAGTTCATCAGTGCACAATAAACTAAAATTAAAGGTCAACTTGTATGTGCGTAATCTATAGTGTGTCAGTAGTCTGCAATGCGCTGAATTTTTCAATGCACTCCGGCTCAATTAAAATTGGCTTCCATGACTTACAGGCATGAAGCGAAATGTAATAAAAACAACCCGAATCAAATCATTTAAACTTAGTATCAATAAAACATTGAATCAATATACGACAATATATATTTCACATATTTCTTCGTAAATAAGGCGTTAATGTATTTCTTTCCGTTCAGTCACTTAAGATTGATAGACAAATTTCGAATCAATCATCAACAGTAATTAAACAATATTTTTACCCTTTACGTCTTTACCATGAATAGCAACATACAATTGAAAAAGTGACCTATGGTGTTAGGGATAAGGTATTTAGTAAAAGAAGTATGTAAATTAATTTTCTAGTTTATATTTTTAATTGTTATTTACTGAATTTTAACGTTTTGCCCATAATTACACTAATGTCTGATCCTCAAATCTCTAGAAATACTATCTCTTTTCTGTTTCGATCTATTTAGCTAGATTTGATATCCAGAGTCCAGATTTCAACAACTTAAACGAAGCAGTTACAAGTCTTTTATTTTTTTTTTAGATTTAACGGATATTTAACGTATGATTATCTAAAAACAATCTTATTATCTATTTTTTGAAAAACAGCTAAAAATGTATGTCTTATACTTTTAATACTTTTATAATTTGCGTCATCAAAAGATCTAACCTGCTGTAATTTGATATTCATTTTTGAATTAAAACATACAATTCAAGGGTGACGGGAAAATTGCGACCTGCATAAATAATCGCTATCAATATAGCATACTACTACATGTATTGTTTTCAGCCATTGCTATCTAAATGTAAAGTGTTGGTAATCGCTAGTAATTGCTTCATATCAAGGAACACTTCCTCATTAAACATACAGCTTATTAACCCACAACATTTTTTTAAAACCATTATTTGTTGAAGACAAAAACGAACTGGTTCATATTTACCTGGCGTTAGTACTTGATCCTTATCACATTCTTTAAAATAACAGGAACAATCTTCTTCAGAAGGCACGCATACACAATGTTTATTTGGCTGCGATACAAAATTATAACCAAATCTGTAATCACAACGACAAGTTCTATCTGATGTCGTCGGCCATCTGTCAGTACTTTCAATCTGACCTTCTTCATTGCAAGCAGATTTGAGAAAAACACACGAGTCTCCATGAGAAGAACTGTATTTGAACGGCTGGTAATGGTTCTTATCACACGGTATACCATCAAAACTTCCTCTCACAACAGTTTTGAAACCTTAAAAATTATTAACTGTTAGGTAAATATGAAGACCATACAATAATAAATAAAATATATTTTTGATGTAGGGATTTACAGTTAGTATACGATCATGAATTATATTTTCAAAGGCAAAAAAGTACACGTGTTATCGACATAAAAATTGAGTTACAATACTTCTTTCGGTGGTTTTATCTCATCTTTAACCAATCATGTCAATATCACGAACATATTGAAAATACAATTCGTCAAGGGGTCATTGTTTTAAGCATTTTGTAATTTTTACCTCAAAATTGTAATAAAAAAAATGTTATAAAAAAACAACGACTTGACATGTGACAAAACAAAAAAAAACCGTCAAGCTGATTTGATAGACAACAATCAGTGTCTGGATACTTCACAGTCGCCATTAAACTGGACAGTGATTATAAGCATTGATAACTTCTCAAAAACTCTAAAGATCCAATTTCGTTCAGCTATGCCTTGACTCCCAACTTCATCAATGGACATTGTAGGCGGATACAATATATTTTGTGTGAGCCTTGTGCTACTATTATATTTATCTCTATTTACAATTGCTTTCTATCTTTTATAGCTTGTTGCTTAAAACACAAAAATATGTGAAATTCGTCATGTAACGGCAATAACTTGTTTATAATGAGAGAACTGACAATTTCATGTTGATAACATACTAGTAGATGTTGTCTTTCTGATACTTTTTGCTTTCTAAATTATTTCGAAGGATGATAGACACACATACACAAATTTGATAGATATTATTCTTAAAAAGCAATTTGTCCGAAATAGAGTAGACTGACGATTTTAGACTTGATTGTTTATTTTAAGTTTTTGTGTTGTTGACCGTTATAGCAATGCATATATATATACATATATATATATAAAGGCAACAGTAGTATACCGCTGTTCAAACTCATAAATCCATGGACAAAAAACAAAATCGGGGTAACAAACTAAAACTGAGGGTAACGCATTAAATATAAGAGGACAACATCGACACAACACTACAATGTAACACACACAGAAACGGACCAAACATCAGACAAAATCCCACGAGAATAACAAATATAACATCAAAACCAAATTCATGAATTTGGGATAGACAAGTACCGTTTATCGCAATGTGAATTTACACTAAAAAATAAGAGAAAACAAACGACGCAACGTTAAAATGTAACACACACAGAAACGAACTATAATATAACAATGGCCATATTCCTGACTTGGTACAGGACATTTTTAAAGGAAAAAATGGTGGGTTGAACCTGGTTTTATTTGGCATGCCAAACCTATAACATTGTACAACATTGACTGTTCTATGATTTGTTTCTTCTGAAAATCAGTTTTCAAAATAATAGACAAAACTTGTCATTATAATTTATTTTAAGCCACGTCGACCATTTGTATTGCCTTTTCTTTTAAAGAGAGAATTTCAATTGTATAGTAAGTATTTTAATTGCTTTCATCCACATAAAATTTGTTCAAAGCATTACGTTAACGATACACGTACCTTCTTGTTGAATTTCGTCTGTTTTGTTGCAAAATTCCGTATACGTTTGTTTATTCATATCAAAGAAACACATATACTTTGATGATTTTTTACAGATCTCCGCTCTAAATGTCATCTGTATCACGTCTTTAGGACAAGTAAATTCAAAACAGGAACAATGTGAAAACAGTAAACTTATTGACATCTGAAACGAAACATGTATTCCAGATTATTTATGTTTTTGTTTCGATCGTCAACATATTACATGTTACTTATTTTCGACAGGATTTACTTTGATATGAACAAAGGAAAATGTTTAGACATTTTTCAAGCAATGCTCGGGTATTCTTAAACTTAAGGTCAACGTATAAACATAACTAATAAAGAATAATTTGGTGGTAAAGTATTATCATCCTCTGCATGACACATTTTAACAAAGTACACATGAGAAAGACCTTTTTTGTTAAAATATGTTACGCAAACAAATATGACAGACATCAATTGATTAAACAACTAAGAAATGCTGAACTCTAAGGTAAATTAAAAAATGGGATATCCATACAAACTGACACAATCAAATTTTATCAGAACGAGTTAACATTTCTGTCTTATTGATGACTTTGGAGAGATCTTTTCCTCTGAAAAGAGGGGATAAAACCTTTTCTTTATATCTATTTGTACGATGTTCAATACAAATTTGGTAACAATACCTAAAAACTGACATATCATGAAAATGTCTCAATAACAATCACAATTTTTTAAATATAGATCGCAAATAGCTAATAAAATAAAACAAACTCATAAAAAAGACGCAAACAATAAAGATGTTCAAGTTGAAAGTAAATTTGACTAAGAGGTCCGAGACCACAACTTTCGTCTCTTATTTTTCGTTCTCCACAAATATAGTCCCTAGTGTTGACAGTGGGTTACATGCCAATACTTTTTGATACCCCCTCCAAATTTATTTCTCCATGTTTTATGCCTGAAATGGCAAGTAGGGGTTTAAATTACACTGTACAAACCTTTGGGTCTAGAATTTTAAAGGAAAGTAGTGATTTAGTCCAGTTGAAAAAGGTTAAAAACTAGCACTTCGGAAGCTGTCAAAAGATTTCCAAGACGCCCTACACATAAATGTCCATATTTTGAGTTAGAGCCGATGAGGTTTTCTATAATTTTGATTTATTTGTCCCAAAAGTAATACAACACAATGCAAACATTTCATTGAGAAAGCGCAAGTAGGATTTTTTTCAATTTTCATTTATGTTCTAAGATAAATTCACTACGAAATAATTGTGGTCTCGGACCAAGATGATAACAAACATGCTATTGTACGTAGTTTATTGTATAATTACATTGGCACTGATAGAACAGTTTTTTGTACCTTTTGCTGCGTGAGTAACGTCCTCCTTGTTTCACCTCGATAGCGAAATCTATCAATATCGATTTACGCCAAAAAAAAAAAAAAAAAAAAAGCACGAAAACAAACTAAGGAAAATTGAAAAGCAAATAAAGTGACACACAATTTTATCACAAGGATCTTTAACTTTTGGCTATCACGGAGTTTTGCATAAGCCTCGTAATATGTAACTGTTATGTCTTATTACTTTCCGATATGTATTTGGAGAAAAAAGATGAGATGTTATTTGGCAAAACCCTGGCGAATTAATGTTAAACATAGACACTGTTTCAGATGTATGTTCTTGAATATCTTTGCGAATTTTGTACTCCATATGTTACATATGTTAGTGAAGTTAATATATTGCTACTTCAAAATTGAAATCGAAGGTCATCGATTCTTGTACTTACAGTTGTTGTTCGAGGTAAATGTTTAAAATTTAGGCGACAGTCTGAATCAAAGTGTAAAAGTTTTGATAAACACATGTTTTCAGTAAAACCAAACAAAATATTCAAACGTCGTCTGTACGGTCATTAATGCGTTAGGGAGTTCTCTGCCATGTACACATATTAAAGATCTTGCATACACTTGTAGCTTATCATTAACTGTTCTGACCATTTTAATATACAGTTTTTGATTAAATAGAAAAACACATTTGCATTATATCAAAGTCGTTTAATAAGGGACTTCCCCCTTAAACTGAAACTAGGTTATTTTGGTGCAAACATATGGAAGATGTTAGAAAAGTAAGTAGTTTAGCTCCAGTCTATATCATTTGATAAATTCTGACATATGCATGTAATACAATGAGAATTGAAATGGTACATGTGTTAAAGAAACAACAACGTGACCAAAAGTCTGAAAACAGCCTAAAGTTAGACACATCGACTCCCTGAAAGAAAACGCGTATTGACAAATCAAACCCAATTTGTAACAAACATTTCATCTATGCATTCCATTACCCCCCCCCAAAAAAAAAAAAAAAACCAGTGTTACTTAAGATAGCCAGGATGAGCACGAAATGTGATACAGGTTTTGGCAATCATGCACGTAGCATTAACCTTCTGATTTTGATTATATATGATAAAATAAAATCAAAATGATATGACATGTTTTAGTGGCTTGTTTTTGGACTTTTGATATACTGCATAGCTCCCTGTGTATATAAGCTTATTACTAATTAATTTCAATTCGAATATTCTATAACACACAATGGAATCTTTGAGACAAGCAATTAAATATAGAGTACTATACACAATTGATAACACACCCAGAATATTTAAAGTTGAATATGCGTGTATATTTACTGAGAACTAGTACAAACATGACTCATTGTCAACAAAAGACAAGCCATTTCAGCGATTCATATTGATATACCAAAGCAGTGGTCAGGCATTATTTTATCACAGAGGGTATATTGATTTAAGATTTCATTTCAAATTCATACCTAAAATCTATTCTAGAAGTACTACATGTACTACTACATCTGCAAAATCTGAGATAATGACACTTTTCTAGTTTTACCAAAACCAGTTGCTCTTTTTAAAATTAGAATAATTTCATCTACGTTAACAGGTGATTTTATCTCAGACATGAACAGTTATTCTAATACGTAGCATACACCAAACATTTAAATCAGTGCTGTTTTTGAACCTATATTAACTTTAACCTTAACCTTTTCATTATATATTTTTAATTTATGAACATAATTTCTATGCATATCATCTTATCGAGGGATGACGCAAAGTTGATTTGAGACTTCATACGTAATTCTAACACTTTAAAATTTAGAATTAGAATGAGGAATATGTCAAATAGAAAACAATCCAACCAAAGAGCAGACAACCACCAAAGACTAACAATATGTCTGCAACACAGTGAGAAAATCCCCCATAGATGTTGGTCCCCAGCTGTCCCCTAAACAAAATTGTGAAAATTAAACTCCAAGACTAATAAATGACTAAAAATAAATTACTTACAAGACTAACAAAGACCAGAGGCTCCAAACGGGGTTAAACATTTTTTTTGAGATCTCAATCCTCTCCTAATACCTCTAGACAAGGTTGAATAAAGAAACACTTTGTTTTTGTGTCATTGACAACCAATAACAATTCTGTAATCAATGCATGTATTGAATACAATCAGTTAAACTGTTAAGTCATAATAGTGACTAATATTCCCACGAAAAGTACCTCAACACGAAACGAAACTTCGATTGAATTCAAAAACTCTATTTTACTTATCAGTTAAACATCTTACGTACACAATTGTACATGTAAGTTTTAAAAAATGTGATTCTCATACATCAATGTGATGGAGTAACTATATAATTCATTTTTAATTGTGTTGATTAATTAAGATCAAGTTGAAAATACCGAAAGCTTTTATAATAAATGAATTTATCTAACTATTCCATTCACGCAAAGATTTTAAAGAAAATGTCCTTGTATGGAGGACATTTCTTTTTGAAAATAAATAAAATATATCCATGGAGAAAGTAACAAAAATTGTAAAGATAACGGTACCAAACAAATTGTATGAAAAAAAAAGAAAATGAAGACTTTGAACACTATCGAAAATATAAATGACATTATATGATCAAGATTATTAACATAAACAGCGAAGACATTATCCGCCACTCCACCAACAAATAGAAAAATGGAAAATACAATTAGAAGAGATATCGATTAGTATATATGGTTATACGTTATGTTTACGCAAACTCCGAACGGAATATCAAAACATGAAATTAAAATAAACTTTGTAACCCGTGTTTAAGCTGATATATGTTTATTTTTTTGAGATTTGGGGTTGAGCTTGAATATTTGAGGGATTCTCTGTGAATTTTCCTCGATGTTTTTATAACCCTCGATAACAATTACATTGAGAAGTTTCTATCAAATTTGGTTGGATATAGTAAAACACTCCTTGTTTAAAACTCGTTTTCTATAATGTGACGTGTATTATTGAGGGCCTTATCGTTATTGGATGAAGTTTTTTGGCATACATTTTACTCCTTTTAACTTATGCAACAAAATTAGCTTATATGTGTAATACATATATTCAAATGAACAGTAGTGATTTTTAGAGTAAAGAAAAGTTTAGATAACATGATTCATTTGAACAATCAATGAAATGACAGATATATATATACTAGTATTTTAAGTTGTCAAAATATATTCAAACGATTATCTTTTATATTAGTTGAATAAAAACGATTTAGTTTATTACTTACTCTGATGACGAAGGATTTCATCTTATCCAAATAACTTGAGCACCACGTCAAATCTCAAATAATGAAAATCAACATAATGATTGTAACTATGATTAAGATCATTGACAAATTTAAATACATATATAAGTACTACAAGTCAGATTTAAATCACGACTAAATTTAGAAAAAAGGGTTTTTATCGTTTCATTTTAGACACTCTTCTGTAGTATCATAAAAATGTAATTTAACAAATAATTAGAACACTTCTTTTATTATCTTTACATACATTTACAATTTAAAAAAGTAATAGCCTTGTACGTTGTAATACAAATATATTTAAAAAAAATGGTTTTTTTTATCACTATTTTTAGTAACAAAACAAACATTAGTCACAATAAGCAAAACGTAATAAAACCTTTATATACTCGTTTTTCTTGTGTGTATTTGTGTAAAACTGACAGTCGAAATTCTGTTTCTAAATATGTTTTATGTTTTTTCCGTAGTGTATATGCATGTAATATTTGCCACTGAACTACACCAACAATTGATAAACCATGTAAGCATCCTAATCCAAATAACCAATAAATAACTTATATCCGAAAATCACACGAGTCCCCACATGATAATCTGTGTATCTAATTATAGTTCAATAGTCGAAGTGAAATCATGTATAATTTAATATATTAAATGTTATATCCAACAGTGATGCTGGTTTCAATGTTGCTTTAACCATAAGTCTAATGTTATGCAGTTTGCTATACACGTGTAATAGCACAATATAATTTGTGAGGAATTTGACACTGCAGACTCTGTAATAATCATTTTATTCCCATAATCAATCGATCAGTTAGTGTGAGAATATTCGCAGGACATCAAACTATGAAATTATTGTGTGTCGATATGCTCATTAGTTTCACTGTTTTAAATTTTTACATCTGATAAAAATCTGAGGTCAAATGTGTTAACGGTTCCTGTTTGGTGAATGTTATCTTAGTGTAGTGTCAGTATACTGTAGATTCAATAATAACTTTGTCATGGAACCATTGCTACTTAACGAAAAGTTTTTAATGTAATATATTTATTATGAAAATTACACTAAATTAAATGAAAACGTATATCCTGTACTAAACATATAAAACATATCAAATTGTTTGGCCTTGGGAAATCACTCAACTATCTGACGAATAATTTTGCTTCAGGACTTTGTCAGGAAGCGATTCTTTTGTGGAAAGAACACCAGACGACAAGCCACTACGCTCAACTTAAACAACACAACTGACAAAAGAATGACAAAGCGAAGCTTTATCTGACGGCAGTGGACCAGCCCCTGCGTGACGATGGGCTACAATGTTTTAAGATGTTGAGTTGAGGTTGGTGATGTTAATGAAAAATGCTTGGAAAATGATGAAAAATATGAATGATAAGTGAAATATTTGAAAAGGTGCCAAGAAATCTGACGAAATAATGATTAGAAATCAGATGAGTCTGAGTGACCCCCAAGTATTTAGAATAAGGAATCCCCCGGGACCAACTTCAATAAGTCAACGAATTACACAATAATAAGGTAAATAAAAGAAACAAAATATACATATTAGGCAAGCATGCAGTTCTACTGTCAATACATTCGCAGTTTTAATCAATGATTAATAGATTCAGCAAGTTGCTGTTGTGCACGCTTGGTTGAGTTCGAATATAACGCACATAGCAATTTGAAGACCAACGACCTAACATTTTAATCATGTGATCTTCTATGTTAGCTTGACCAGCTGCGGTGCCAGCACCTATCCTAAATGAATGACCTGAAAAGTTTTTAGGATTATAACCGCATAACTCTAGAACATGTCTGATTTTTGTTATAAAGAATTATCTTTACATAGCTAAATTGCCAATTGATACAAAAAGAGGGTCAGTGTTTTGATAAGACGATATACACGTTTTCCTGATCTCTAAATATCTTTTAAAAACACGATAAGGGCAAATATGGCTATTAATTTTGTGTAACTGAATATCTATACCCTTACGGAATGGATCAGTTTTGGACTGTTTCAAGTGCAGGTTAGCAATATTGTCTGTGAATGAAATGTCTGATATACATAAAGTTATTGCCGGTTCGAAATATTTGGATTTGATAACAGTTATTTATCCGCACCGGAGGAAGCCAAAGAAACAAATCGCGCTAGCTGTTTCAATCATGAGGTCAATGAACTTTGAAAAAACTCCCTTTCGTAATCTCTTTATAATTTGGTTAAAAATATCAAAAGTGAGTGGTAGCCTTATTCTTTTGTTTTGATTTTGAAATCGTTTAACAGAATTTAACATCAATGTAAGCCTTGGCAATGGTTTGCCGTTATATAGTTCGAATGGATCACTACAATTTTCCTTCAAATAGTTGTACCTGATTCCACATAGATAAAGTTTAATGGTAGAATAATGAAGTTTCAGAACTGTTTGACAATGAGCAACACAATTTATGAGGATTTTTTTCCGAAACTGGGGTCAAGTTATTTGTAAATGTCACATTATCTAACAGTAAATATCTCTTCAAATGCATGAAACCAATATCATACGCGTCCTTAGTCCTTTTGGATATCGATGTTGTCCATAGTTGTTCGACAGTTTGTTTTAACACCATATTACATCTGAGATTTTGGGACACGGTTCCGGAAAAGTGTCTGCATCTGGTGCCAGGGTTCTGAATCGTTGTATCCTGTATTATTTGTTTTTGTAATCCTGTAGAAACTATGTCTACATTGGGAAAATCCTCAGAACGAACTCCTGTTCTATTTAATCCATGATGTAACGCATCCGGTGTGTTTTGTAACGGTGCCGTATTGCTGGAATTGTACCATTGATGTAGATTTTATGGTTTGCTATTATCATACAACTTCTCTGTCATCAGGGTATCGACAGATTTCTGAAGGCCGTTCACACATTGTGACATAGTGTTAAAAGCAGCCACCAATATATTACTGTTGACATTTTCCGTAGCAGAAGTATGCTCAATACTTTCGCGGTTTTGAGTCTCTGTTGAAGCAGTTAGATTATCAGATGAAAAACTGTCTGTTTCACTTAAAGTATTTTCGACGGTTTCTACGCGATCATCACATTTGTTTACAATGTTTTCTGTATACAGAGATTTAACCACGTTTAAAGTAAGATTCGGAGGCACTTTGAAACCAATTTTAGACAGTTCGTCCACCATTTTGGTTTTGGTTTTCTCAGAATTAGTTTTTGTAACATCAATTTCGGTACTATATGGTTGAAAACGGGATTTTCGTTTCATTGGATTCCGTTTTTTACTATGGAGGCATAACTTATATAAACATTGTTTTGAGAATAAGTTTTAAAAGCTGTTGCCACAAGGAGCAATTACTAAGACTGTGATTGAACTTGTGTTTCACGTGACACATATATTGTAAAACTTCAAGCACGCAACTTTATGTAACCTATATTTATATTATGACCTCTTAGCCGATATTTAATGTCGAGTAACGGGTTATGAAGAAACGGGTTAAGAAAAGTTATCAGCACCATTAAACTGCTGGTAATAATCAACTCGTCTATAAACCATGATTATACAATTCTATAATCTATCAATAACAACTAGAGGCTCTAACAACACAATAATATATCACTGTTCAACTAAAATACATTGCAATCATCTATTCCATAACGTTTGTTATTAACAAATGTTTAGGCTAATGGCATATTTGAATAATTTGAATCTATTTCTTCCTGTGCCTGGCATAATGCCTGCTTCGGATCATGAAGTTTTTTTGTAAGCGTTCTTAAACGTGCAAACAGAATGGTATTTATCGTATAAAATTAACATTTTGCAGAAAAAAAAGGAAAAAACAAATGTTCACCGTTAACAAAATTAATTTTAAATCATATTGTGCCGCCTAATAACTAAGTAAAAACATGTATATAAAATACAGCAATTTGTCAATACTAGACATCTAAACACGAACTATGTTCATGATATTTGTATAGATTACACTATGTACGTTAAACTTTGTAATTTTCGTGTCTAAAAATAACATTTGGGTTTTTAATACTAATCCCCGATGATTCAAACATTTAAACAACTATAAATTCAAAATTTGTAATAACAACAAATCATTCTGTTTGAACTTCTGCGATCAGCTAATATTTGTTGATACACCTAATATACATATATTTGACATGTTTTCGTCAATTCTTATGATACTCTATTCCAGAATTTTTGAAGAGTCAAAATCAATTATTTACTTGCTAATACCAAACAAATCTAAATTTGTTCTATATCATAGCTACTATCATTCTGACGGGTATCAACTTGAGACACATTATTCACACCCTGGAGTTTTTCAATACAATCAACAACAGCAGGAGTCTCTAAAGCAAGTATATCGGGCTCTGTGGCCTCTACATTTGTGTGACATGTGGCCTGTCATGACATAATTGGTTGGTAATATCCTGGTTCCTGATTGGCGAATTTTAACATGCAAATGATATTTTTTTTACATTTCTTTTATATAATATAAAATGATCTTATCTACGGCCGCATGAATGTTCGATGCTTTTCCCGAAGTTACAACTGGTCGATTCATGTTCACAGAATCACCGATGATTTCCTTACAATATGTTGTTTTCTTTCATTGATAATTTCACGGTAACTTCTCGGATTTTCACAGATTTTCAATAAACGAATTATATTATTAAGGCAAGTTACGGCTAGAGTAAAATAATCAAAATAAGAATCTAACAATGATCTATGATATCTTTCGCGCGTTTAAGAAAACAACGTGTCAAATGAGTACGCTTGGCAAAATAATAAGCTGCAGTTGATATCATTAGTTCGTTCTAATCGTTAAACTGTTGTTTTTCCATCTGAAATACTACAACTTTCGAAAACAATGTTCAATGTATAGTTTATTCCGCTGTCAGCTTGTTTTTACAAATAACATGACGGCAAAACATTCTTTTTAAAGGCGTCTGCTACGTTAAGAGTGACAATGTCTAGTTGTCAATACATCTTAAAAAAATGTACAGCAACGTTCGCTAACAAAGTTCGATAGATAGTTAAGTCCTCTTGCTTTCTGTTAAAATATTGCTAAAATGACAACACTTAGTGACACAAATATAGCACTCAGAAACGCAAGAACACTCAGGCCAGAGAAATGCACAAATAAATAATATTAATGTCTTTACAACAAGTTAATTGTAGAAAAACAAGAAATATATTCAATTAACGATAGCATAGGACATCACACGCAGTGTATTATTTTTGTGACAAATGCTCGAACATAACGTAACAATTAAGATATGTAAACACCATACGACGGAACATTTTGAATTTGCCTTAGCACAGCTCCAAGTGTAAACAAACAAGCATCAGTATAGAGACAGAACGAGAGGCCGTAATGAGTGTATCAACAGCTTTTAGGGACTGTCCAGTCCAAATACATTAAATAACTTCTCTCATTAACGGATAAAGAGGTGACGCAATGTCCGAAAGGTTCTTCATAAAACAGGGATAGAAGTAGATAATTTCTGTAAGTCCTACGTGTGTAACGAGTGGTCGAAATTAGCGCTGGTCCGGTGATCCGGGACCAGTAGAATGTGTGTCGGACCAGTAGATTTTGTCAGCTGGTGGTCCGGCGGACCAGTAGAAATTTGTCAAGAAAAATCACTGATTGCATCGCAATCTCCGTTTGTTTACAAAACAATTAACCTGTGAAATCAAATACATGGTACTAGGGGGTATTACAATTGATCAAGTTAATCAATATCTTGGGTGAGCGTCCTTCACAACAATATAAAATGTAGAAATGTTTGGAAGGTGTTAAACCGCCGGACAAAAACAAATAAAAGAAGTGAAAATCAAAAGGAAGATCGAAATAAAGAATATGAAATTGACAAAAGATCGCGAATGGTTGAATTATATAGTAGATCGGAATTTAATGAACTGTACAACATGTGAAAAACTTGCAGTGACAGACCCTTCCTGCTCATTCTGCTGATGTAGAAAGGGGAGTTTCTGAGATGAAACTTGTAAAGAACGATTGGCGATCGAAATTGCGTCCAACTGTTTTGTCAGATCTTGTATTCATTATCTTCACACTGAAGATATAGCATCATTTGATCCGGTGCAGGAATGTGGAATATTTCAGGACAGCGCTCCAGACGACCCAGTCAGACACCCTGTGGTCGTAGTGAGGATTGCGTTGACGTGGAAGACAATATATTAATGTTGATATTTTTTCTGTCCTTGATCCTGATTTTGATAAAGAAAATCATTGAGATTATCAAAGCCTTTCTCAAAATCAGAATCAAGACTATCCCTTTGTTCCTGTCTAACTTATGTAAATGAAAGCATAAACAAAAAAAAATAAACATCTATCATTCATATTAGTGTTTGTCAAATGAATATCATTTTTGCAGGAGCAGTAGATTTGGAGCCGCACCAGTAGAGTTTTCAGTCCACGGGTCAGGCTGGATAGTACGCATAAAAGCTTAAATTCAACCCCTGCCGGTGTAACACCACTAATTCGGGCCCGTCCAGAAAGCACATACCAGTAAGTAGTACATATTTAACACAAAATAGTTCCTACACAAGAGTGTAACTTTCAAAATATGTAGAATGTTTTTGTACATCCGAATTTTCAGGAACCAGTTCTTTCTTATATGCCATTAAAGGCATGTTGATTTTTTTCAGTACAAGACACCATAAAGTGTTGCTTTGAAATGCAATGGTTGCCAATTTATTTGAACTTAAAACAAAAGAGGTGTGCATGCTTGAAATTAATGGAGGAATTTAACATAGGAAGCAATGGGACCATGAATTAGTGGTGCACTTCCTAAGGGCGGTTACTTTTCGGGTTCTTGGGATAGTACTTTAATCTAAATTTGCTAAGTGTCAAGAAAGCGTATCTCCAGTTTTCAATTTCAAAATAATCAATTTCCACAATCTTAGTTTTTCAATCAGTTTAATTGAGGTCTGGAGCTGACATGTCAGTAACTCCTCCTTGTTAATTTATGTATCATTGTCATTTTGCTTATATGTTTTGTCTATTCGGACATCATACTTGCCCTTCTTTTATACTGAATGTTTATTGCTGTGTTTTTGTTAATTTGATATTGGCTAGAGGTATACAAGAGGGTTGAGATCACACAAAACATGTTTAATCCAGCCGCATTTTACCCCTATCTCAAGTCAGAAGTCTCTGTCCTCTGTTAGTCTGGCATATTTTGCGTCCTTCTTAGGGTCTGTGAATTTCGTAGTTGATGATAATTCTTAATGATGTTTCATGGTTTGTAGAAGATTTGTCAAGGAATGCTCGAAACTGTACAAATGATTTTGAGATGAAGATAGATTCACTCAATTTTGCAATAGTTTCATTTTGCAATTTGATATACTGCTTCACTTTATATTTTGCCCTCAGGTGTACGGTTTAATTAGTGTCGAATGTTAACGGACGGGTTTACTTATCTAGCCTTTCATAATGATTCCTGCAAATCTTGATGATTCCTTTAAATGACGAAATTTGCTACTATTCCTCGAATAAATTATTCGTTATTCAGTATTTTTGTGATTATACTTTTTACACATTATGTTGTCCTTTTACTTGTCTGTAGCATGATTCACGTTTTTCTATGTCGTTTGGCATAGTCGTTCAGACTTATCTCCACTAATTCGTTGACCATATAGTTTCTGTTCTTAACGAAATTAGTGATGAATATTCTGCCTCAAAAATTTTATTCGCTTTTTTAATCCACCTGAGCAAATGCTAAGAGCACTAACGTTCTCCTTTACTTTGCTTATCCGAACATAACTTTTTTCTGAATACTGCGAAATAAGACAACCGAATGAATTGAGAGACACACCACAGCAGTTTTAATAAACATGTGAGGTACAAATGTACTAGACCAATATATACATATGTTCAAAATATCGGCACAATCCTGATATCACAATCTACAAATACAAATTAGATGAATTAAAACAAGACAAAAGTTCAAACAAAAGCGTTGTAGTAACTGATATATGAATATAACTGTCGACTCGCAATGGTGTTTTGTCGATAATTAGAAAAAGGCGCCAAAAAATAATTTAAAAGAACCGCATTTCTTCTAATTACACACAGAAAAGCAGATACACATATTATATTAAATAAGAAATATTATTCCAACAGCCTGCAAGACGCTATCTCATTGTATTTAATATATATGTGTAGGGTCTAACGAGGCGCGCAACCGTTCTTCATATTGAATATTGGATTTTCTATTGGAAGTCTACTGTATTGTCGAAATGCGCATCTGGTGCAGTAAAATTGGTATCGTTAATGTTATTACTACCACTGGGTCGATGCATCTGCTGGTGGACTGTTAGTCCCCGAGGGTATCACCAGCCCAGTAGCCAGTACTTCGGTACTGGCATGAAAATACGGATTTTTTAATGTTATAAAAATTTTCTGTTACAAAATGTTAGAAATTATTATAAATTAAGGAATGTATCTCCCTCATGCATAGTTCTGATTTCTTTCACGGATTTGGATATTCTTTTTGGACCCTTTTGATTATAGCTCTTCATCTTTTATATAAGCTTTGGATTTCAAATATTTTGGCCGCGAGCATCACTGAAGAGACATGTATTGTCGAAATGCGCATCTGGTGCAGTAAAATTGGTACCGTTAATGTTACTACTGCAAAAGAGGGAAATAATGTCATAGGATTCCAACTTTTTTCCCAGTTATTGACCCTATGTATTATAAAACGGAGTGAATCAGAGTACATTTTAATTCATTTGAACTCTTGCTTCGTCCTGTACGGTACTGGAAATATCCATTAACATTTTGGTCATTATGTCTTTCGCATTTCTGTAATAACACAATAAGAAGTCATTCAGATATTGTATGGCACATTCACCAGTAAACTTGGTACACGACAATGGTTCCATAAGAAACCTTTAATAATCAAGACTTTGTATAGAGACTTCAATTTATTTATGTTAACTATTCAAGTCAAACATTAAAACCGAATTTCGTGAAAACAACAGTTGCAAGGATACAACGGGTTGAACATGTTGACATGATTATATTACTACCGGAAGCTAACATACGTGTGGCCTCTCACAAGTTTTAATAAAATTCAAAATGTGTGATATATTGATTGATTTTTGGTTGCTTTACGCCGCATTAGCACAAAAATGCTATATCGCGGCGAGATCTATGTGTGATAGAAAAAGTAGTCCTTGTCTGTAATTTCTCAACAAATGTCGCTTTTTTATATTAATTAGTGATGTTAACATGTTGATCAAAGCGCTTCCTACCTTAAACTTGCATAAAAAATTCCGAGTTAATACATCCTTTTGTCTGTATTTTTAAATGCATTGTTTGAACATTGTTTTGGGTAGGACGTGCAGTCCTTGATATGAGTTTAATGCATACATTATATACAAGTGTACGCAACTTACATGTGATGATATATATTCAAAATGGAAAGGTTTGTGTATTTTTCAATACATATTTACATATTGAATAACTTACTTTAGTAGCATGCGACATTCAGTGTTCACTTTCTATAAATCTAAAAAATATTGTATATTGATAGAAAGAAGTTAATTTTATACACTGAAAACACCACACGACAATCCATTCACGATTCAGTTAAAGATGTTTTTTTTCAATAATTGGATTTCCGTATTTTAAAACAGATAAGTCATAGTAAACAAAATTAACTTGAAATTGTGCTAAACATGTTAACGCGATATTGGAAATGATAGTATCCAACTAGCCGTATATTCCGTCGAGGTGAATACACACCATGTTCTCGTTCTTGTAGAAGGATTAACAAAATCGATAAGAAATGTAATACAATATATTTAAATTGCTACACTTTTGCAAAGTATACCATGTGTATTTTTTCATTACTTTAGTTAGAATTATTATCTGAGCGTTGTGTCCAGTAAATTACTTCTAGCATGAACAAATATTTTTCGTGTCACACATAATTTGTGACATGCACACCAATAACATCACGTTTATTCATTCCTAAATTAACATTAAACTCTAAACTAATACAATGAAACACTTGAAAAAATAAACAATGTAGCAATTATATGATTGAAAAACAAAATGGAATTCCGGAATTAACCCTTTGACTTGATGCGGATAGAGACTTACAGTCTACCACGGGCGATTCGACAAGTGCAAGAATTGTTTTTAGAGATATATCGTTTTTATTTCAAACTATTTAACATATTTGAAACTACATTGTAACTGTTACAATCGACGTTCCATGTATTGAATAATAAATCTATAATGATGACTACTTTCTGTACATCACGATCATTCTACAGGGAATAGTATAACGTTTATTATATTCCGAATTCCAAGATTTACAGACATCCGTCCGGGAAAACAATTTTGTTTTGGATTATCAGAATAGTTCATTGTATTTTTCCATGTGGTCGCTCTTTGAATTAGTTAGCATACATTAATTGTCAAACTTGTATTAACAGAATGCAGAAATTGCAGATTTATGTGCTTGCTGTAATTTGTTACAAAGTTTTCTCGGGTCTTGTTCTCGGATCTAGATCTTGTTCAACAATAAAAAGGTATGCTTAAGTTTATGTTTCAGTATAACGTTGCATACATGGTCTGACCGGCTCTAACATCCATGTTATGTATTTGGGTTTACTTGGGTATATAAATATACGTCGGATTTGGTTTTTCTTCAAATAGGAAGTCAAACTATTGACATATTGAATCATCCGTTTTACTGTACGGGATTAATAAATACGGAGTAACGTCAGGAAGGAATGTTTTGTCCTATGCTTTGCTCGGAAAGGTCACACTCTTTTTTAAAGAAAAAAAAACTACCTATTTTATAAATGTGTTTAGATGGCCCAAACATCTTTATAATAATTTTTAATATACAAATTCTTGGATGGCCTGTTGCAAGGCAATAGTTTCATCCCAATTTAACATGGTAGTGTATTCCAGTGGCAGTACATATTTTTAGTCGTTCACCCTTAACTAACTTGTCGCTGTCTCCTCCAGTAGGGACAATAAGGCCCTTATTTGGCCCAAAAATTACTCAAATTTTAAAGTTATCTATATATTTTTAAAATACTGAAAAGTAGACCACGGCAACAAATCATGACTTAATTTGCATATTTTGTAAATTTCGTGATTTTCCATGTTTTTCATCAAATTTTTAAGTATATTTACAGGAGTTGATAACCTTAGCCGTATTTGGCACAACTTTTGGGAATTTCGGGTCCTCAATACTCTTCAACTTTGTATTTGTTTGGCTTTTTAACTATTTTGATCTGAGCGTCACTGATGAGTCTTATGTAGACGAAACGCGCGTCATAATCCTGGTACTTTTGATAACTATTTACACCACTGGGTCGATGCCACTGCTAGTGGACGTTTCGTCCCCGAGGGTATCACCAGCCCAGTAGTCAGCACTATGGTGTTGACATGAATATCAATTATATGGTCATTTTTATAAATTTTCTGTTTACAAAACTTTTGAATTTTTCGAAAAACTACGGATTTTCTTACCCCAGGAGTAGATTACCTTGGCCGTATTTGGCACAACTTTTGGGAATTTTGGGTCCTCAGTGCTTTTCAACTTTGTATTTGTTTGGCTTTTTAACTATTTTGATATGAGCGTCACTGATGAGTCTTATGTAGACGAAACGCGCGTCATAATCCTGGTACTTTTGATAACTATTTACACCACTGGGTCGATGCCACTGCTAGTGGACGTTTCGTCCCCGAGGGTATCACCAGCCCAGTAGTCAGCACTTCGGTGTTGACATGATTATCAATTATATGGTCATTTTTATAAATTTTCTGTTTACAAAACTTTTGAATTTTTCGAAAAACTAAGGATTTTCTAACCCCAGGAGTAGATTACCTTAGCCGTGTTTGGCACAACTTTTGGGAATTTTGGTTCCTCAATGCTCTTCAACTTTGTATTTGTTTGGATTTTTAACTATTTTGATCTGAGCGTCACTGATGAGTCTTATGTAGACGAAACGCGCGTCATAATCCTGGTACTTTTGATAACTAATTTGATTGAAAAAGTATGTGCGCACCCAAGAAACAACTTTGTGTTTTGCGAGATTTTGTCAATAGTTATAATATAGCTTCTGTTAAATTATTTCGTTGTTTTTTTTACGTCATTACATAAAATCTTAATGTTTTTTATATATATTTCTTGACCCAATGCATTTCTTTACAATATGTGCCAATTTAAATTTCTAAGGCCAAAACCAGGCCTTAGTGCCACTATTCCTTTCTATTTAATGTATTTGTTAATATAGTTTCTTGTCCTAAATTTACAGTAAATATTTGCCCCTTGATTTTAAGCAAGCAAAATTCCCTAATATATTACGTCTGTAGCAAACTGATTTGATAAAATTCATTTTAAATAATTAACGAAATGAAATAAATGAACTAATTTCTCTTTTTTTTCTGCAAAAAAATACGAAAAAATATTGATTAATATTAGACTGTGTTTGATTAAATACATGTATTTCTCTCACATGTCGGAGATATGAAAATTTGTTCTCCCAAGTAAATCAAGACCTCGCGAGGGCCTTACCCGGGGTGATTTATGACACAGTCAATCTTCATATTTCCAAATTGATAAGTAAAACGGAAATAAATGTATTATTCCACTGCCTATACATTCATGACTTTTTGTGCTTAGACATAAAATGGCGTTTTTTACAATGTCTCATGGCTAGGCTTTATAACTAAACATGGCATAAACATTGATAAACAATATCAAAAATAAGTTAATTATTTATTCTATGCAAACGATGATGCTCATGATAACTATTGGTTTTGTTTAATATCACTTGTGACAGTTTCAACCAAACAAATGTTGACATTTTCGCTACCAACAAGAGAACACAAAAATACCAATCTCCAAAGAAAAGTCTAAACGAAAGTTCCTACGAAAATGGCAAAATCAAAAGCTGAAACACAACAAACGAATGGATACCAACTGACTTGCTATAGGCACTTTTTATGTCGAAAATGTTGGATTAAACCTGGTTTGATGAATTATAGATAAACCTCTCACGTGTATGACAGTCAGTGGTATACAAAGATGTGTTCACAACCACATGTCAGTGTAACAAACAATTTACATGTATATTTAATGATCATTATGGCATAAAGATTGAGATTTCAGCCTTAGTTTTATTTATTCTTGAAATTGACATAAGCTTTATTAAACCTTCATGAAGCAGATACATTTGTGAAAAAAAACCCAATTTGATACATGAATCACATAACCAAGATGAACACATTATTTATACCGCGTTTTGAAATGATGTCCATGTAATCACTAACTCATTAGAACAGAAAATAATAAAAAATGTCGCATAGAAGCAAGAAATTGTCAATTTCTCATATTCATACATTTGAAATAACAAAATATACAACTCGAAAAATCTGTAAACGCGAAGTTGGCCACATTCGGCTTCAATAAAAAAGTTAATGATTTTTTTAATTTTCTTTGAAATGGATTTTTTACAACACAATGTGTTATCTTTTCAAGTGCATCGTTTTTTGGAAAAACAACATATTATATGGAAAATTTCTGTTGCCGAAATTTCGAAAGAAAGAATGGAAAATGCTTTGGTGCGTATCAAGTAATAAACTATGTGTACGAATAATTAGATCTCTTTTATACATGTTATATAAGTATGCAATTACAATAGAACAATGACATTGTTTATACTTAATATTTTGTATTACTGTCGGGTGAAGTGAACATGAATGTTTATCATAAATATGACTCGAGATATACAGTATATTTGTCAATGAAAAGACTATTCACAAGTGCTTAACTGCTATGGCTGTATTGTTTATGTTGCAATAATATATGCACACACATTAAGAAAACAAGATATTTAAGGAATGACAGTGTTATTTTTTTTGTCTATGAAGATATAAGATAAAAACTGTCAGGCACAATGAATAACACGCGCAGCGGTTTAGTTAACAGTGTCCATCCCATTTTATGTTATTTTGTAAAAAAAAAAAGAAAGTAAAATCACAAAAATACTAAACTCCGAGGAAAATTCAAAACAGAAAATCCCTAATCAAATGGCAAAATCAAATGAAAAAACACATCAAACGAATGGACAACTGTCATAATCCTGACTTGGTACAGGCATTTTCAAATGTAGAAAATGGTGGATTAGACAGAAATAAATATAACAATCATTCCTTAATTTGAATTCCATTTTAAAGGAGTTTATCAAAAAAAAAACGTTGATGACATCACTGTCAAATGACAAAATCATGTCTGAGAGCTGATAAACAAATTCTTCCAGTCAATCAGAAGATGTGTTACATCCAGAATTATAAAAAAGGAGCCGTAACATACAATTCTATGACGGTGATAAATTTGAAAGCATGTTTGCTTGTCTCTTGATTGTGAACCAGACATTTCATTCGTGTTCGAGAACTGTAGATGATCCTATTCAAGTCATGCTAAACATTTTGTATATGTTTGAACCTGATGAAAAGCGATCACTAATTGACAGTATTGTGAAATTAAGCATAGTTGTAACATAAAAAAGTCTATAATGGTTTAGGAGATTGCGACCGCATAGTAGAGGTGTCCCGATTTGCTACCGTACCAACCGTAGTACGGACTGGGAGCAGTCATTTATCTTTTGAAATTAATTCATATATGTCCTTTATGTCAATGTATTTTTTATGAATCATTATAAAAAGTATTTGGGTGATTTTTAGCTACAACTTGGTATAATTTTTATGTAGATATGTTACCTAGTCATAACAAACGATATTGTGTGTACTCGATTATGCTTTCAACAAACCGTTGCTAGTAACCGTTGCAACGAACGGTTTGTAATTAAGATTTATTTCCACTGAAATTCCACAGGTAAAAACAAGCTATATATATAGCACATTAATAATTTATCTTATGTTTGACTGTTATATTAATGTAACAGTATAAATGGAAAAGTTGGCATATTTTAGGGGTAGGTTTTAAGAAAAGATAATAGAATAAGAGCTATTTTAACATTCAAAATTGACCCCATTCAAAATGTAAAATGTTAAAGGTAAATATAAAACCTTTTTCGGTATGGAGGTCGCTAAACATTAAATAGAAAGTACATGCAAGGTACTGCACAGTGAATAAATATAAACACGACGGAACAACTTTGATGAAGTAACTTTTTTAAATTTAATTATCAGGACGATTTCTTTCTATTTTGATATAATTTTAAATTGTAGGTTATTTTAGTTGTTCAAATTCATTGTATTTTATACCATTCTTAAATTTTCTGCAAGTTTCAAATATCATCATTCAGACGTATGAGAAATTTTACCAAAAGTAAAAAGTACGAATAAAGTATCAAATAAAAATATTTAAAGAACACAAGTGTCAGTACAATTGTATTTTAGTCATGATAACAGTGGCGGATGCAGAAATTTCCATAAGTTGGGGACCACTGACTGCCTAAAAGGGGACCCCGTCCCAATCATGCTTCCCTATATTATTAATCATTTTTTTCCAGAAAAGGGGCGGACCCCTTCCCTTTTCCCCTGACCCATCCCCCCCCCCTAAATTCGCCTCTGTATAATTATATGACAATTGTTCTAGTCAGTGAAATTAGATGATTCAAGAGATGGGGGGGGGGGGGTGTTTATTGGCAACCGAATAGTAAATACGGATTTTTTCAATATTTTTTCGTTTTACATTCTAGTATCGTTTCTAGAAAGAAAAAAAATATCGAAGAATTCCCTTTTCTCACTCAAAATGAATTCTCAGCTCCCCCACCCTCTCAAACAAAACATGTTGTGTAATGATCGAAATAAATAATTTTAATAATAAAAACTAAATTAAAAATCATGCAACAACTAATTAAGATACGAAAACTACGCAATTTTGACACGTTAACAAATATAACCAACACCAGTATCATGTGTTTTAGAAAGTAGTTTATAGTTATTATTTTAATTATAATTCATTTGTCTGTATGAAAACAATCTTTTTTCTACAAAAAAAAAAAAACGAACCGAAACAAAATACATATAACAAACACAAACACAAACACAAATCTATATTTAGAATATAAAGGTCAACTCAGTTCGTTTAAGGTCTGTTTGATTCATCCACTTGTGCATATCAAAGTTATTCCATAGAGAATCACAAACAAAGTGTTCTGGAAACGTTAAAATCGCTATCAAATAAATCGTTAAGCTAGTTTTTTGGTGATATGCAAATCAATTCTTTAAATTTCAATTTGATTAATGAGATAATTTCATGCGTTAAATTATACCTCTAAAACAGCACCAACGGTTGTGTTACGTACCAACCGTACCTGATACGTAGCAAATCGGGAAACCTCTACTATGCTGTACATAACACTTCTTTGAATAAACCAATAAACTATATGATAAAAACACCTAGTGAGAGTGATTATATAAATAGCTGCGACGATTACAAAATACTAAAGTATATTGTTGGTGATGCTGGTTTATCGCGGAAAAGCATTGAATTGATTGGTTCTTTTTCATAATTTATATAAGGTTGTTGAAGTGTGCTTTTATGATTTTCTTATTGGCAATTATACCATATCTCTTTATTTTCATATTTATCACACCACATTCTGTAGTTATATATATAAAGCGTTTCGAAAAAAAATTACGTACGATTAACGCTTTTACAACCGTTAAAACAATACTAAAAATAAGCATTCAAATGTTATGATAACACATATATTCTATTGTTTTGGATAACTTAATTCGGATTTTCTGTCTGACAATCAATATAATTGATTCGGCGTCATACCACCAATTACGCCCTTAAATTTAGAACGTATGTGAAAGTAGGCCTACTCGGACAAAAAATAGTGCATTTGATGTCACTGTTTACTTAAACTAACCAACAAATTGAAAGAGAAATATATTAAGACCTTTTTGAGCTAAAATTTACTTGTTTATGAGTTTGCATTCAAAATTGAGGATTAATGCACCCCATAGTATACTAATTTAAGATTTCCAGAAAACCAGGGGTTATTTTTAGTGGTACCTCTATTCGGAAGACCTTTTCTTTTTTATATGATTTTGAACACCTGTTGAAAATTGGCATGTAGAAAGCTGATGCATGTACAATACAGGATATACCTGGTTTCTATGAAGTTAAACTTAAGGTAAAATATTTAGAAAGCTGTGAAAATTGTAAAATTTGGTTGAACAGATAGGGACTTTTAATAGGTGGTATGACACCATTAAGGACTCGGAAAAAAATACTTATACAGTAATTATTTCAAAATAAAACTACTAAAGGGATGTAACTAGTGTACATTATTAAATCATTATAGAATGTCAAAATGGGTTTACAACTTCAAATGGAGAACCTTGTAAACCATGTACGGCAAATAAATTCGGGAACAAATGTGCTCATACTTGTCAGTGTACAGAAAATGAAAGGTATGTAGTGCATTTGAATAATTCTTATTATCTTTTTAACCCCTGCTTTTGTTTATTTTTAAGATTGCTTTATAACACAGGGACAATAAATTACATATTTGAGTCTCATGTGTCTGCCTATTTTAATGGCGTTTATACATTGTTATATAACATCTAGTTTTACCTTTCTTTAAATCAATCGCTTATATTTTGATCCTTTCTGTTCTACAGGATAATCGGCTTTGTTCGTTTTTGTTTTTGCTGATAACTTACATTTTGTATTATCTCTTATTAATACCCAACATATATACAGTACACAGATGTAACAGAATCATTATAGACTGTTCCCTTGTAATAAAGTTCGTTTCAATTATGGATCCGCGTTAAGGTCTAGAACAGGGTTTGATAACAAGAATGGACGAACTATATATGAACATCAATGTAATTTATTTCGTATGTTTTAGGTGTGATAGTAGACACGGATGCGTACAACCGCATTCTGAAATTTCATCTGAAAAAAGTAGGTATAGTTTTATTTGTAGACTGATTATTGTTATAATTACATATAGTTGTATCACATTTGGTTTTAACAGCAATGACACATATATTTCAGAAACTTAAAAGAATAAAACTAGAATCAAATTCATAACAGTGTGGTCGACGGAAAACGTTTGTTATTAATGGAACTGAAAAATTTACCTATAACATGTTTGTCATTGGCGATGATTTTATGCTCACTCAGTCTATCAGAGGCCTTCCAGTGGGGATTTAAATAATCACTTGTTACACATTTCGATACATAAAATTAAACTTTCTTTTCACAAAGCTTTAAAGGAATTTGTTTTTAACAATTTTTATACCATCACATACAACAGTTTCATTTTTAAGTGGATAATGTTTATAGCTAATATCATGAAATAATAAAAAATAAGTGTTTTCATATATTATTATTCTTGTGATTTATTCTTTTGTTGAAGAATGAATGTTGCTCCATTTTATTTGTTGTCGTTTTTTTCTGTGTCTCATTGACGTATAGGACAACCGGACTACCCCTTTCTTCATATTAAAAACATACAATATGCATCAATACCAATTCATGACGCAAAATGACTAAATTAAACTTATAACATAAGAAAGATAATGAACATCGCTTTATGGTCTACTTAATTTCGAAGTCACAAGGTGGTTTCTGTTAAAATGTTGTAAACTAATAAAAAAAAGGGAAAAAAAGGGAAATGTTTATATCGGAAAAAGTAACGTTGTGTAAATCATGACAATTATTTTATTATGAGCAAAAGACAACCATTGAACTGCAGGAATAGGCACAATAAGAATGTGGTGGGGTTAAACATTTGAAAGCGCCCAACCCTCTCCCAACCTTGGAAAGTGGTGTTTGCATATTTTTCAGAATCAATTTTATACAAAACAAAATAAAACCAACAAAATACGACTGTGTCAATTAAGTGTTTACTTCAAAAACTATTCACCAGGAGTCAATCCCCGAGAAAAAGTCTACATTAAAGAAAATGTATGTTTAATCTTACATAACTACTTCTTATCTGATCTAAGATATTCTAACTGAAAGATTGATTTAATAGTAAATGACTATGACCCAATTTCAACATTTGTATTTTAAGGGAACGACCATTAACTTAAAAAAAGAAGGGTATGGATTTTTCCTTAACAAATACTCTGACCCCCAATTTGATGGGGGAAAAAATATTGTGGTCAAGCAAAATGATGACAAAAAATATATCTAAATTCATATTTCTCCATACCCAATAGTGTTAAATTTTGAAAGAAAAAAAAATTGATTGGTAGTGTCGAAAAACTTAATAAATTTTCTGACTCGGAAAAAAACCACACCCCCTCCCTTGAAGTAAAAATGGTTGTTCCCAAACTATAATATGTTTTTTTTCTAAATAGCCTTGTCAGTTACATTTGCCCTACCGTACACGGAAACCAATAAAATAAAATGAATATATAAATGTGTATGCAAACTTTTCCAATTGTTTGTATAGAATAAAATACATGTATTAAAATGTGATACATTTGGCAACCTTTTCTCCTTGATCTTTTTGATAGAAACCTCGCGATTTAAAGTATATTAGCTTAAACATGTTACATGTAAATGTTCATATATTCAGTTGCCTTGAAAAAAGATCGTGTGTCCATTAATGTTATTTCATTGAAAGCTTTGTAAACTGCGACTTTTAAATCTTGTCGTAATACAGGGCCAAATCTATCCGATTTGAGCAGTTTTTTTTACTTTACGGAAACATTGTTCCGCTGGATTTAAATCTGGAGAGTACGCGGGCAAGAATAAGTATTCCATTCCTACTGTTGGAAGCCAGTTACGTAGAACTCTTTCAGACATGTTGTGGTGTGTCGGCGCATTGTCAACAACTAAACATTCTCCTGGCTGAAAAACACTTTCACCGTCATTTGTATAACTCTGTGACGCTTGCCCTATAAACTGTAAATATTCACCACTGTCTGACGCCCCTTCAATAATTTTCACGTATCTAACACCTGTTATACCAATAATTAAGCTAGTTGTGAAATTTGCATGAGGGTCATATTTTGTAATTTCTACGCATGGAGTTCCTTTCCTTGAATGTCCATACACTGGCTGTCCGTCCACAAGCTTAACTCCCATTTCGTCCATAAACTTTAGGGTGAAGGGATCTTTATTACTGACATAATTTAAAAACTGTGGAGTGTATTGAAGGTTTCGTACCGTAAATCTATTCTTCTTGTAATGTGCAATACGCTTATACGTCATTTTTAGGTCATTTGTTATTATTCTTGATACTGTACTTGTAGAGATGCTGCTAATGGCAGAATAATGAAGGAGCTGGTCTCTTAAAGTGTTCTGTTCAACGGAAGGTCTTTCTGTTTTCAAAACATTGACGAACTCTGTCTCATCAATCCCATATTTCCGTGGGCGACCACCGGCACACGGTCTTCTTCTTACAGATACAGTGGAGATCAGTTCTAACCTCTCATAAATTCTGTCAGAATCTGTCAGGAGAACTGTTCTAGAACAGTATGTAGAACTGTCAGCCTGACACCTTTTAGTCAGTTCTAGGTTAGAACTATTCTAGCTAGAACTGATTTGGTCAGTTCTACCTAGAACTGATTTGGACAGTTCTAGCTAGAACTGATCCTGACAGTTCTACCCTAGAACAGTTTTAGACAGTTCTAGCTAGAAATCTTTGGTCAGTTCTACTTCTAGAACAGTTCTACGGTTCATTAGTGGCAAGGTTTCGGTGCAAAATATAGTTGACATGCATTTTGTGTCCGGACACATGGACACAACGATAAATTACAAATACTGAATACAGTAATTCAGTTTAACATAGATGCTTGATTTAATATAAATGACCACATGACAAATGACACAATTGAAAATTCAATCAGATTCAATTTTCTTAAATAAATAAATTATACTGCAAATCTCTTTTTGTATTGTTTAGGCACCGGACACATCCATATAGAACACCAATGGCTATACTAATTATTTAAATTTTAAATCATTCCTGGATATAAACAAGATATTGAGTGAATAAATCGTCAATATAATACAATATTATACCCTTATATGAAGTATGAAAAGGGACAAACTTGCGTTGGCCTAATTCTTGCAACTTTTATTGTAATGAACTTAAAATACGAAATGCGCATGCGCACGTACAATCTATTAATCCAGGGTACAGGGAAACCACTTGAAGGTGTAGAGCCGACTTTTAAATTGGTCCTCGTGACTATTGATAATAAAATCAAATGGCAATGCAACTATTTCAAAGTAAGAAAATGTATTATATACCTAGATAATTATCAGATATCTATGCGTATTAGACGTTTCACACTCGCCTGGCGTTAATGTTCATAATTATAGCGAAAAAATAGGGGAAATAAAATATTTATAGCAGTATATGTAGTATAACACTAAATGATATAAAATATTTTAGTATAACACTATTTCAAACTACTAAAAATATTTTATTTCCTCCTTTTTTTCCGCTATATTAAAGAAATTGTCAGGCGGCTGCATTTCTGTCAACTGACCTGTATCCTGTGGGTGTTTCACAATTCTCAGGGTTACCTGTGATACTCGCTAGTCCGTTAAATAACCCAGGAATTCCGAAAATGATCCGTTTTCATTATGATTCCTAAGCCATCAGACTGATTTCTTAAGTAATTTTCCTTTGAAATACGGCAGCAAATTCGTAATTCTAGCTACAATGACCAGGAAGGGCCGTTTAACTAGCAGTGTGTGCTGTCAAATTAACTGACCCATTAATTGTATGGCTTCTCTTGACAGCTTTGGTGTCAAACACACTAATTACCTTAGCTTTTATAGGTTGTAAATAATTTGTGTATTTCAAATATAAAAAAAATATGTGGTATGCGGATTGCCATATTCGACCGTGCGAGGGCAATAACCCAGCCAAGGTCGTTAAACACCTCCATTTGTTGGATTGCCAATGAGACAATTCTCCACAAGAGACCAAATGACACATAAATTAGGTTACCGTACGGTCTGTAACAATGAGTAAAGCCCATACCGCATAGTCAGCTATAAAAGGCCCCGAAATGACAATTCAAAACAATACAAACGAGAAAAATAATATAACGGCCTAGTGTATGTACGAAAGTTGTTTACAACAATTTGAGTTACTTCCTCTTTTTGTCACCTTTCAAAACAAACTCCTTGGATTTACGTTTATATAATTTGTAAAATAGACTAAACGAATCTAAAACAAATTGAATTTCAAATACATATTACTTTTCATTATTTTTCTACCTTAGTACAATTACAGCGTCTAGAACACCCACATGCTGGATGTCGGCTATGCTTCACATTGGGTGGCGGTTTCGAGCGGAGAAAAACGATCCCGGCAAGTTCAAGTACCAAAATTTCTTTTTTGAGAGTTGTTAGTCAAATGATATATTGCACGGAAGGAACCGAACCATAATCTGTTTCCTGCAAGCAATAGTAGACGTTTCCAGTGGCCTGTTTTCTCAAACACCTCTCCCTAGTTCTTCAAATGCAAGTTTCAGGATAAAATACTACTTTTGACGATTTTTTTCATGTATAATTTACTTAGAAATGAAGTTCAATCATGGAATTTAACCAAATGCCAGCTTAAGGATGTATTCTTCTGACATTTCATTCTCGTTCAGTCTCATTGAAATCTCGTTCTAGAATTATTTCCAAAACATGTGATATAAGAAGAAAATAGCAATGAATTTGAAAATTATCATAATCAAACTTAACTCTGTGAAAGAATTGTCTATCTTATAAATAGTTTTTGAGTAATGAAATTTACAAATTTTATTACTAATCAAGTCAATCTTTTTTAGTGAAATTTTGAGAAAAATGGGTGAGCGGTACAGAAAAACATAATTTACCAGAAACCTACCCATTCCATATACCTTTAATTGTCTTTTCAAATTTCATAGATATGTATTTTTTTCAATCATTTATAACAAGAGAGTTGAAAAATATGCATTTTGTTCTTTAAAGAGAGAAAAATAAAAAAAATAAAAAATTGTCATTATGGTAAATTTGACACGAAAAAGCATCAAAATCTGATAAAACTGTCTTGTATTAACACCTACCTATAGTTTTTGTGAGTTGAATTTATTCAGATTGGTCCCCTTCATCTTTATTGAGAGTTTGAAAAAAAGTTAAATTGTGGAACTGTGATTTTTTTTCACGATAATTGCCCAAAAATGGGTAAAAACTGATTAAAAATGGAAAAATCTTTAAAATTGGGTACTTTCAGAGGCCGTAGCAAAAAAAGAAGCGCACCACCATATAATTTTTTCTTCACCAATATTTTTTTTACAGTCATATTAACCCAAAAATCAGGTTTAGAAAAAAAAAGTTTAATTCTAGAAATTTTGGGCTCATCAGAGGGGTACATCCTGAAATAATAGTGACATCGATTATAACCAACGTGACGTGTCGACGATGAATGAACTCACCACACGGTGAGATCACTATGGTGCAGTCGAATGCGCGAACTTTGACTACGAAAAGCTTCAGGATTTGATGAGATGCCTGCAGTAGTTAATAAAAAACACAGCAGCCATTGAATTTTTGTATATAATCTGTAACGATTGTTTCGAACTGGGAAAGGTACCAGATAAATGGACTAAAAGCATAATCAATCCAGTTTTTAAACCTGGATCTGAAGATAGAACGATTCCTTTAAATTACCTGGTAATTACATTAATATCTGTCCCTAGTAAAATATATTGCCATGTTCTCAATACTCGTTTTAATTCATGGCTCGCAAAGTACTGTGTGATTAACAGAAAGGATTCAGAGAGAAACGAAGTTGCAAGGAACGGGCATAAATGGAAAGTTCCTGTCTGCGATTCAGTCTTTGTATGATAACGTGAAATGTGCTGTAAAAGAATGGCAAGCCGTTCTCGTCAAAACTATGTTTAAACCATTTTTTTTTTAAATTTACATACTGAGAATTAAAAAAAAACCACAATGAGATTAAAAAACCTAAAAACACACACTGAGAATAAAATATTACACAATGAGATTTTATAAAGACGAACTGTCTTTCTGAGATTACAAAAAACCTAAAAACACACACTGAGAATTGAAAATTACACACTGAGAATTGAAAATTACACACTGAGAATTGAAAATTACACACTAAGATTTCAAAAAGACACACTGAGATGAAATAAACTGAAAAACACACATTGAGAATTGAAAATTACACAATGAGATTTGTGCGCACATTTTATGCGCCCATATCTAATTAGTATATTTAATCTGAATCTATTTCAAGCTTAAATAACTAGGGGGCAGAACTCGCTTTTCATCTGTAGCCTAGGTTCCTATCTCCAATTGTCATTGCAATGCGAACTCAGAATAGGCCGGGATCCCAGACTATTCTTATTTGGCGCCATGGAATCCTTACAATTTTCTCAAGTAACTGTGAGCAAGCACAACAAAATTATGACAAGCCGTTCTCGTCAAAACTATGTTTAAACCATTTTTCGAAAAATTTACACACTGAGAATTACAACAAAGCACACTGAGATTTAAAAACTTCAAAGCACAAACTGAGAATTAAAAAAATACACACTGAGATTTCATAAAGACGCACTGAGATTACAAAAATGAAAAACTAACACTGAGAATTGAAAATTACACACTGAGAATTGAAAATTACACACTGACATTTCAAAAAGACACACTGAGAATAGATTAACTGAAAACACACATTGAGAATTTAAAATTACACACTGAGATTTGTGTGCACTTTTTATGCGCACATATCTTATTAGCATACTTAATCTGAATCTATTACAAACTTAAAACAAATAGGGGACAGAACTCGTTAGTCAGGCCTTCGATTTGGTTCCAAATTATTTATAAAAAAAACTTTAGAAATACAAGAACAAGAAAAATAGCCAGTTAGTTCTTGTGGATGGTCAAAAGCACATGTCACAGAAAAAGAGCACATCTCTATACCTGAAACTGAGGTTAATGTACACTGGCCGAGATAATTTTTTCTGAAACAAGTTCGTGTCTGGATGATGAATAAATGACAGGAAATTCAACCGCACCGTAATAACTTTTATATTGTAGTGATACAAATCAGTATACTTAGGACTAATAGTATTATACTTGTATAGTATACACAGAAAATTGGTTTTTGCATTTGCATTCCCGAAGTTACTCATCTCTTCCTTCCTTTATACTGTTTTTATACTAAAGGTTACAATTGAATTCAAAGTTATTTGTGCAAACATGCACATACAGAGTAAACAAAAGAAAATAGTAGCATGAATTCCATGCGTATAGAATTATAGCACTTTTCAGTATACACAACAACGAGATTGGGAAATATAACATACCTGCCAACTGTCGATATTTGCGGGGGATTTCCCCCATGGAGGCTCTCAAATTCAAATTTTGAAAGAGCAATTGTGTGCACATTTTAGACAACACAATTAATTTTACAATGACTTTAGGCTTATGAGAGTATGAAAATTAAAATGTATTTGGATACCCCCTTGAAGGTTTTTTAGGACTATGACAGCCATCTTGCACGCAAAACCCCCATGGGCATTTTGAAAAGTTGGCACCGGTATGCGTTATTTGTATAATAAAGTACATAACCGCCCTTGCATGCCTATGTTTATTTATTAAACCCTGTGCGGGACAAATTTGCCATTCCAGGATTGGCAAATCTGACTTTGTCGGTTTACAAGATATCAAAAATATTTTTTGCCCAAGTGATAGATAATCAAAAATGTTAAATTTCCCCATATGTCCCAACATGTCACCATTGTCACTATTGTCACCACAGCTGATTAAAAGTACATTTCACATGGGAAAAGTTAAAGTTCCCATGGGAAAGGAAAAGTTTCAATGGGAAAAGTAAAAGTTCTCATGGGAATTTTAAAGTTCCCATCGGAACTTTAATATCCCATGGGAACATTGGTAGATAGTTTCTTCCCATGGGACATTTTTTCTTCCCATGGGAACTAAATTTCTTCCCATGGGAAGATATATTTTTCCCATGGGAACATTATTTTTTTTTTCTTTTTTTCTTCTTCAGAATTTGTAAAAGAGCTGTGTAATATCGCAATGGACTGACAATCACTATAGTAACAATGACTGGAACAGTTTAAGGGCATACGATACAGTTACAGGGGAGGTAATGACGTTGCTAACGTAAAATGTTATTTTCGCGACGTCAAACTGTGGCAGATCGGGAAAAGATGCATTTTCGACTGATTTTTATAATTCAAACTGATTTAATTTGAAAACGAGTTCATGGACCCCTATTTTTCCAAACGGCATTTTGTTTCATTTTGCAGGGAGATTATGTGACCAAAATTTTATAAAACTGTAAATAGAGGATTTTTTTTAATTTTGATAAACATGCAGTAAAAAATTACGTTTTTTTCTCAACTCATGAACATTTGATAAATATGAGTTATTTCTGAATAAAAAAATGCATATTTTTTTAGTATTTTTATAAAATACAGAAATTATCGATTATTTAACAAAAAAACAATTTGTGTTTATCTTTTATAACAAAAAAGTTATGTCTTTCTTTCGAAAAAGAAATTACGGCCACAAATCTGAATTTTGAACAAATATACAAAATTTCGACCTAATTTTACTCAAAAAGTAGCACATGAAGGTATATTTTTTATTACATATTTGGTTTAGTCAGGTAAAAAATAGCCTATATGCAAATTTTCATGAACTTGTAAATACAGGATCAAAACTGTATCGTATGCCCTTAACAAGCATTCCATTTGATAAATTATTTCAACACATTAAAAGTATTTATATCATACTTTTACACTCAAAAGTCTTTTAATATCGTTGAATGATTGATAGAAATTCTACCGTCCAGCGGCTGATTTTACAATTTGAATCTCTCACATTTGTGTTCGGTCAATAGCATCGTGTATTTCATGTAATAGTGTTCGCTGAACTGTCAAGTATCAGAGCCATGCTTTTGTATTTCAGAATTTAATTTAAGAATAAAAATCATAATTCTGTTTTAATCTATATATACATGGGGAATCACGAATCATGTTTAAGATTATTTTCTAATTAAAACCCTATAATTTCATGAAATTGACATCATAATTATTATTAATGTACTTATTCTCTTTCGTCGACGTAACTCGATATGTGTGGTTTTCGCCACTAGAAAGATGTGCACTTATTTTTTTTAAATTTAGTTTCATTGATTTGGTCAAATTTCCTAATCATGCTAATGCAATGTTGTTACTCGTCTACACAAAAATCTTTTATTTCTATTCATTTTTCACAAACTTTTGAAAGTCTTGTTAGATTTTTCTTTTATGATCTCTCAGGTAAATATCAAAGGGAATCCAGAGTTTTCCATTTCCAAGGACGAATCAGGATTAAATATAATCTTTATGATATATTCACTTGTACTTTACTCGTAGGCTTTCTTCGTGTAATTTATAGTTTAAAGGAATTATTTGATGAGTTTAACTGTTGATCAACTTTAAAAATATTAGGGTTTGACTAACAGTAGTTCCGTAAAAAAAATTCTTTCTATAGTTAAAATGTTCTACAATTCATATTTGTAATGGTACTCGTCACCAATGTTGTTTGTGTCACAGAGACGGCAGATTATGTTTTCTCTCTTTAAATCCTGCCACCTTCCAGATTCAATCGGCAAGTGGCGACTGACTACCACATCTATATTCATTTTGCATATTATATAAATGAATTTAGTAAGGTAAATATGTCATTATGAAAAGTAGTTTTCAAATTATTAATTCTTTTTGAAAATACAACAACATTAAGTTTTATGCAATTATGTAATAACAGATAAGCATTCTTGTTGAAACTGGTCTTTGGGTTTCCGTTTGATAAATATTGACACCTATTTATCTCTAACTGTGCATTATAATGACTCTATAATATTGAACATACTCATCCCGCAGATCACACCGTAATTATCAAAAACATTTTTTTCATATATGATATCCACTTAGTTTCTATTCTGTTATTAGCATAATCAGAGACATATAATACATTATGTCTCTGGCATAATCAAGGATTTCGAAATATTTGTAATTTGCAATTTTTTTTAATTTGTATTTTTTCCTCACTAGGTACGTGAAATAATATTTTAAATTTATTGAAAAATTGCATTACGGGCATATTCTATACTTCTATACTTCTAAGTTTGAATTAAGAGTCTAAACTTTTTCAAATATTGAATACGCAACAAAATCTCTGTAAAGGCATTTGATTGGGTATTAGTTTAAAGGTAGGCGTGGTTTTCGGTAACTTTCCTCCAATCATGCAACTGGCCTATTCGACAAAACTGTGTGCGCTGATGCGCGTAAACTGGCTATTGTAACGGCACGTGTTTTACATCGGAATCTGTCGTGCGTGACCAATGTTTATTGTATAATTTCTTGTCATGTGGTCAAATTATGTGACATATACGTTTTAAAGGTTGAAACTTAAATTTGCTTTTTGAAAGATTATCGGCAGTGCCGATATACGGTGTAAAGTGTTTAAAAAAAAACCAAAGACTTTTAATAATAAAAGAAGGTCGGATGCATATCAACAGAGAATATAATCAGGGACTATTATACTAAAGTATTATAGTCCCATATAGTATAATACATGTATTATATGGCTCAGATATTAACTATAACGTGTTCTGGAAAAAAATTAAGTGTCCGAGAATTTGAATTACCTGATAAGGCAGTGGCGGATCCAGCCATTTGAAAAAAGGGGTGGGGGGGGGGGGGGGGGGGGTCCCAACCCAGGACAAAGTGGGGTTCCAACTATATGTCCCCACTCAAATGCATTGATCTTTCAAAAAAAGGGGTTCCAACCCCCAGAACCCTCCCCCTGGATCCGCCACTGTAAGGACATCTCGATCACCTTCGACAAAATATTATTGCATGAATGGTAAATCGCTGATTTATAATCGTAGAAGTGATTTGTGACTGTTATACGTAGAGACATCTATACGCATTCTGGTTTACGTTTACAATGAACACACTATACATGTTTCTTTGACTGAATATCAATCATTTTTGGGCAGACTTGCTTTTTCTTTGTATTCGTAAAAAATATCGTACGTTTCATTATATTTGAATGCTTCAAAAAAGCTTCAAAATACTATAAGCTTGTATTGTTACTTTTTTAGGGTCGATTTCTGTTTGTATATTAAACATACAACAAAAGTTTATATTGGTATATATGCAAGGATTTGTATTTGTTAACTATACAAATCCTTGGTATATGGTAAGTTATTGTTTCATTTTACATGTTTACCATTGGTGACATCAAATAAAATGTTTCGCGGGTTGTACTATAAAGCCATACGAAATTTAAATATCATATTTATATGCAAACTTAAGATGCTAATGCATATTCAACAGATTAGTAAGCTATTGCGCATGCATTTGAAAGGTGGTCATAGCTATTGCGCATGTATTTGAAAGGTGGTCATAGAAAGACCAGGGGTGGTATTCTCGAAAGTATCCTAAGATTCGTCCTAAGTCATAGATAAGACCAATTTTAGGATGGACTTAGGATCGACTTAGGACACTCTAAAGTTGTGTCTCGAAGCTCTCTCAGACGAATCTTATGTTAGGATGTCCTAAACATATCCTAAGTCGAAATTTTAAATCGTTAAAGTAATTTTTTTGTGAAACATTTATTAATGACGAAATTATTTAAAAAAATTGTTTACGAATTTTATAATAATATATATAGAATGAAAGGCATAATTACCAATGTAATTATATCAAAAAGGATTGTAATTTAAACTAGAAAACAATTTGTTTTGAAATGAGAGTGTAATCGTATCGTGAAACACGAAGTTCAAAGTTTAAAATCATGCACAATTTCTTTATATACGAGTTAATAACCGATGGTGCGTTTCATTTCATGTTCATTTTCACGTAAAATAATGAGCAAAAAGCGAAATCCAAAATTTGTTGTGCTAATATGAAGATAGGATGATCTTAAGACACCTTATTGGGTGTCCTAAAGTTAGGACGAAAATTGAGATATACCATAAGTTAAGAGAGCTTCAAGAACACGACTTATGACAAAGACTTGTCATAAGATAGACTTAGGACACGTCCTAATCCTAAGATAGCTTCGAGAACACCACCCCAGAAGTGTTCCGAATAACATCCGGTGTTCCGAAAGACTACATCACTCGTCCAATATGCAAACAAATAAATAATTTATCATATATGTACATTCAAATCTTTATAATTTACCAGGTAAATTTGCGGAAAAGTAATAAATACAAATTGCGGAAACGTATACTTTAAATTTGCGGAAACGTAGTATTGGGACTTTGAATTCTTAGCGGAAATGCAATACGCCCCGGTGCGTAAGGTAAACCTGCATTACGTGTAATAATATATATTATAAGAGTTTGAAGCCCGACAGGAAATCGCTTGAATACCTGGAAGTGTCACCTCACGGTGCCTCTGGCAATAATTTCTTAAACCATCTTTAAATCTTTCACATAAACTAATCGGTTTAAATAAAATAGACACTTAAGTGTTTAAAAAGTGGTCGAAATCTTTCGTAAGATGAACCTGAAATTTGAGTCCAAATCGGTCCTCACCGGACCTACATGTACTCCTTTTGAAAAATGAATTTATCTGCGTTTTCCATTCACTTTCTGTCATTCATCGTATGTGGGTACTGATTTATCTAATTATCAAAATTAAAGTTTTTGTAATCATTTTCGTAACACACTCCGTGCGTGCAGTACGATACGAAAAATGTCTACATCACGGTGGGTAAGGTTGCCCTGCAAGAAATCTTTCTGTACTGGTGATTTGGTCCTGACTGGTTCTGGTGAATATGTAAAAAAAAGAAGACGATTGTACGAATCACATAAAGTTTAACTTAGGGCGAAGAAATGAGTATGCGAGTTAAGTTGCGCCATGTATCTATCTTTTATTCTTTTATAAAAATCATATGGTCGCTAATAATCGATTCTCTACAAATAAAGAATAATTTCACATAAATAAAATACATAAATTATAATAAGATGTACATGTTTAAGTATTCATATTAAACTAAACAAACAATAAAACCATTTCATTCATGTATCATAATTTCTCTCGTAAGTTAAATTACGTTTAAAATAATAATTAAAAGTTACGCATATTTCTAATAAATAGTACACAATGTTTTCTCTCTTTAAATAAGTTTTGATATAATAAAAAGATAGTATACATAAAAAGTTTCTTACCAACTTTGATCTGTCTAATAAAATAATGTGCATCCGTATGTTATCAAAATAAAGTCTAGACGACGAAGCGCACGTCAAAGGCGTAACGTCATAAAACAGAAACGGGAAAATGTGTTGTTCAAAAGAGCGCAACGTTACATTAGCGCTTTCATAAATAAATAGTAAAAACTGTGTTTCTTATTCTTACAAGAATAAATGAATATGTTAGTTAAACATTTAATAAATAATAAACTTATATTTAAAATTTGAATATTTCAAATCTTACACTCCCCACAATGAAATTACCAAATAATTTCTTAATACAGTTAGAAAAATATAATACAATTTTGTCACCAATAAAAAAAAACAGTTCTATTTAGAACACTCGAGTACGCATAGTTTATTTATAGGTCTTAAAATTTGTGACTGACTAGTTTTGACCACGCAGCTACGGATATGACCATCACGGCTCCTTGTGACCTCGACTATTCTACCTAAAGGCCATTGTCCTCTCTGTAAATGTTCATCAGCCACTAAAACAATATCGTCAATTTTAACATCTCGCTGTTCCCTCTGCCATTTGCTTCTTTGTTGTAGTCAAAATTCGGCACAATTTTAGAATTTCCTCCTCTCCAGAGTTGAGAATTGTACGAATCACATAAAGTTTAACTTAGGGCGAAGAAGACTGTTAAAAACGGGGAACGAAGAAACGTAAACAATGATGTTTCATTTGCAATCTCATAAAAATATTTCTCCGATGAGTTGGATAACCTCCTATCCACTTCGATATTTGTACATGTAACTTTTGATCAGTAAAAAATATAGAAACATCTGCTATTATATATAGTAAAGTAATTGGAACTGATTTTTTCTTCTAAATTCTAAATTGCCCTTTCTGCAGTGACGTCATTTAGAACTGTTCTACAGTCCTGACTGATTTAGTCAGTTCTGCTGACAGTTCTACGGTTAGAACTGATTTTACCCTAGAACTGATCCTGACAGTTCTACCTAGAACTGATTTAGTCAGTTCTACCTAGAACTGATCCTGACAGTTCTACCTAGAACTGTTCTAGGACAGGTTAGAACAGTTCTATGACAGAATATTCTGACAGTTCTAATGAGAGGTTAGAAGTGGTCTCCACTGTAAATCTTCATTATACTTTTTCCAGATATTATGCACAGTTTGTTTAGTAATTTTATATTTCTCGGCTACTTTCGGCGCAATTCCTTTAGGTATCGAATTTCCAACATGGACGCCACTTTAAGTTCATGAACTATCAAACCACGCTAGTCATCTCCTAGCGCTTTCCCTGCACTTTACTGACGTCCCTGACTGATATTTCGTTTCATGACCTTTAATAAAAATTTTACATTAATGGCAAACAATTAGGAAGATGACTTCAAATAAAGTGGATGTAAGCGATTATAGATAACCATACGGCCTTTCACAATGAGAACAAGTGTGCACACGCTGAAATCATTTGCCTTCTTTACTAACCATTGATTTTATGTTGATAGTCCTACATATAAAGCTTTATCACAAGTATCACATACCCTTAACATGGTCCAGGAAAAATGAGATCAAGGTCTACCACAAATCGAACGAGAAATACATGCACACCTTACAATCACCTAATATGCAGTTGACCTTTGCTTATAGATTTAAAAAAACAGACTGAACCAAGAAAACTGAACATTGACTAATGAACCATGAAAATGAGGTCAAGTTCTAATAAACCATGCCAGACATACATGTACACCTTACAATCAATCTCTGCATTAAATAAAGTTGACCTATTGCTTATATTATCTAAGAAACAAACTTGACCAAAAAACCAATGAAATGAGGTCAAGGTCAGACGATACCTTACAGACAGACATATACACTTTACAATCCTTCCATACAACACATATAGTTGACCTACTGGTTATATTAAAAAAAATAGACCAAAACACAAAAACTTAACTCTGAGCAATGAACCGTGAAAATGAGGTGAAGGTCAGATAACACCTAACCGTACACCTTACAATCATTCCATAAACCAAATATAGTAGATCTATTGCTTATAGTATCTGATATTTGAACTTCATCACGAACACATAACTTTGTTCACTGATCCATGAAATGAGGTTGAGGTAAAATTAAAACTGTCTGAAGGGCATGAGGACCTTGCAAGGTACACACATACTAAATATAAAAAAATCATAAGGGTTCCGCAGAACCTAGTGTCTCGCCTACTTTTGCTGTTAATCGCAGGCGCAACAAAAATGAGGAAAAAAATATTCCACTCAATATTGTCTTTAGATTGTGAGTAGCTTCTGTCCAAGTTTGGTAAAAATCCAGGATAATTTATGAATCTAATAAATGTTTTAAAAGCTTTATACTGCAGACTGTATGTAATGTTACCGGAAGAAAAACTAAGTCCATTTTTAAGTAAAATACGGATAAAACAAGTACAAAATTTTAACAAACTTTCCTTCTATATACCAGCTTTAAATCATAAACAAGCTTCTGTCCAAGTTTGGTACAAATCCAGGCTTGTTTAAGAAAGTTATTAAAATTTTAAATCTTTAACCACACAGTGAATGTAATGTTTCCTGGCAGAAAAACTAAGTCAATTTATAAGTAAAAAGCGGCAAAAATGGATGTTTTTGTTTTACAAAATTTACTGCTGGATACTATCTTATGATCA
The DNA here is from genome assembly GCF_963676685.1 of Mytilus edulis. Taxonomy (NCBI): domain Eukaryota; kingdom Metazoa; phylum Mollusca; class Bivalvia; order Mytilida; family Mytilidae; genus Mytilus; species Mytilus edulis. The sequence goes on along the minus strand of NC_092351.1, from coordinate 58,703,610 downwards.
TAAACAAGCTTCTGTCCAAGTTTGGTACAAATCCAGGCTAGTTTAAGGAAGTTATTAAAATGTTTCCTGGCAGAAAAACTAAGTCCATGATTTATAAGTAAAATACGGAACAAATGGATTTTTTTTTTTCAAAATTAACTTCTGGAAACTATGTTATGATCATAAACAAGCTTCAATCCAAATTTGGTAGAAATCCAGGCTAGTTTAAAAAAGTTATTAAAATTTCAAAAACTTTAACCACGGAGTGAATATTTGTGGACGCCGCCGACGACGACAACGACGACGGAATGTAGGATCACTATGTCTCGCTTTTTCGACAAAAGTCGAAGGCTCGACAAAAAGAAGATGTTGTGTGATTGCCAATGAGACAACTCTCCACAAGAGATCAAATGACACAGAAATTAACAACTATAGGTCACCGTACGGTCTTCAACAATGAGCAAAGCCCATACCGCATAGTCAGCTATAAAAAGCCCCGAAATGACAATGTAAAACACTTCAAACGAGAAACTAACGGCCTAATTTATGTAATTCATCATTTGTTAGGATGCTCATATATTGTGAAGATAGTTTTAAAAAAGGGCAGTGTGCACTTAAAACTAATCTAACCTCGTTAAAATTTGTGATTATACTGAGTTATTTTATCTGGACGGCGGACCGTATTGTTCGTAGCCTTTGTTTAAACGTTTAAGAGCCAGTCTGTGATAAAACCATGCAAAATGGTCCAAATCCAAAATATTCCAATCAGACTGATATTTTGTATTTTAGATACCTTATATGTAATAACTATTTGTGCAAAATATTTTGAAAAAATATTCAGCCATTATTTGTGTATGCCGAACATTCGATAATTGTCTATTTCTGTACTGACAAATGGCCATTTCAAGCCTATTTTAGGGTATTTTGACCTGATTTTTTTTTGTTTTATAGAAAAAATACAGCTTAATGATAACAAATATCTTAACTAATAACTTAAAATGAAAGGAAATTATGATAATTCAAAAAGTTGTGAGATTTCTCAATACCCCTACTAACAGGTTGAAATTGCATGGTTTTGAAAAAGTGCCGATTCAGCAAAATTTGTATATTTTTAAAGGCTTGAATCTTGTAAGATCATGTTTTATTTTCAATAAAATGTAATATTTCATGAAGCTTATATATTTATCTACAAAATGCAAGAAAATGGTGCTCGGCAAATGATACCTTCTTACGAGAAAAAAATAAATTAAAGATAGGCGTGATGGCCATTTTGCCAATTTTTTGATTTTTTGATCTGTTTCATTAGAAACTTTTTAAAAGTATGTAATAGTCAAAATATAAGAAAAATAATTACTGAACTAATGTTTACTGGTTATATTAATTGAATAAATCAAGTTTAACTTAGTTTAAATTATAAAATATACTAAAGGAGTAAACCCGGGAAAACCGCTTTTTTGCATTTTTTGCCCCTAAACGGAGCATTTTTACCATATGTTTAAAATCTTTACTTATTCAAAAGTAAATTACTTTAGTAACTTAAAATGGGCTGTTTTATTTACAATACTATGCACACTCATCAGGTAATATCACCATGAGTTCTTCACAATTTTAGCATTTTATAATAGTCTAGTTTTTAGACGCTTTTTTGTCTAAATTCAAAGTGGCCACAATTGAGTTCAGTCTTAAATTTTAAAAACATGTTGTATTTGATAATGATTCATAAAACTGTTTAACATATAAGAGATAGAGACTCAACATGAATGCAACCCCTTGCAATTTAGACAAAAATACTATCATAAAAAGTACTAAAAATTCTAAGCACGTCTCCTTCAGATGAAATCGGGGTATTTTCTTTTCTAAAATAGTATAAAAATGTAGACAAAATTGTACAAACTGGGCAGCCTTGTACATCCATGTTATCTATTTCCAGAAAAGAGGAAGATTTAATAGTTTTGTGAATTTCATAGAATTGTGCCTCTTACCTAGAAAAGTGCTATATTTTGTATATTGTGATAAAGCTTTATGTCAAATATAAAGAGACTACTCCTAGTAGTTCCTGATAAAACTGGAACTGAAATTTTGTGACGCTGACATGAACCAGTTCGTTATCCCTATGTCAATTCTGGAAGAACAGTGGACATAACAGTAATGTTAAGTTTCCTCCTAGAATGTAATCTCTAGCAATTTGAGGCTTGGGAATAAGACATGTAAAATACAGATGGCCTATTACTACCAGCTGAGACAAACACAAATATTTCAAATTGCAATAAAATTTATTTCATAACCACATGTAATAACCAGATAATCCACAGGGTGCAGCTTTATACGACTGCAGAGGTCGAACCCTGAACAGTTGGGGCAAAGTATGGACACAACATTTAAGCTTGATATAGCTCTGAATTTGGATTGTGATTAAATAGTTGACACAACAGAATGAGTGTGGTCTAAGAACTTAAACTTAAAAACATTTAATTTGACATTTACTTATTATGGTTCAATATCCAAAATCTAAATACATGGTTAGATTCAGCATATCATAGAACCCCAGGAATTCAATTTTTGATGCAATCAAATAATGTTCAATTTTAGACCCCATTAGACTTCAATGTGGACCAATTTGATAACCGGGGCAAATATTAAAAATCTAAATACATGGTCAGATTCAGCATATTGAAGAACCCCATTTATTCAATTTTGTTGAAATCAAACAAAGTTTAATGTTGGACCCCGATTGGGAACAACTTGAAAACTGGGCCCATAATAAAAAATCTGAGTACATTTTTAGATTCAGCATTATCAAAGAACCCCAAGAATTAAATTTTTGTTAAAATCAAAATAAGTTTAATTTTGGATCCTTTGGACCTTAATGTAAACCAATTTAAAAACAGGACCAACAATTAAGAATCTAAATTCACTGTTAGATTTGGCATATCAAAGAACCCCAATAATTCATTTTTTTTATGAAATCAAACAGTTTAATTTTGGACCCTTTTTGGCCCCTAATTCCAAAACTGTTGGTACCAAAACTCCCAAAATCAATCCCAACCTTTCTTTTATGGTCATAAACCTTGTGTTTAAATTTCATAGATTTCTATTTTCTTATACTAAAGTTATAGTGCGAAAACCAAATATCTTTGGGTGACGACGACGATGTCAACGGCAACGTCATACCAATATACGACCAAAATTTTTCATTTTTTTGCGGTTGTATAAAAACAAATATACACAGATAAATGGTTAAACTGTTGAGCAGACATACAATTACCCGGCCATGTCCACTTGTATTTTTGTCCATCTGATGAGTTCAGCCTTTTTAAACTGATTTTTATAATTCGTTCTTATGTTTTACTGTTATACCACTGTCCTAGGTTAGGGGAGGGTTGGGGTCCCCCGCTAACATGTTTAAACCCGCTACATTATTTATGTATGTGCCTGTCCCAAGTCAGGAGCCTGTAATTCAGTGGTAGTCGTTTGTTTATGTGTAACATATTTGTTTTTCATTCATTTTTTATATACATAAGACCTTTAGTTTTCTCATTTGAATTGTTTTACATTGTCTTATCGGGACCTTTTATATCTGACTATGCGGTATGGGCTTTGCTCATTGTTTAAGGCCGTACGGTGACCTTTAGTTGTTAATGTCTGTGTCATTTTGGTCTCTTGTGGACAGTTGTCTCATTGGCAATCATACCACATCTTCTTTTTTTATATTGTCATTAAAATGGTAAGATTTTACTGTTTATATACATGTAATATTATGGTGGTCTACCGTAAAGAAAAACGTGCAAAATGGTCTAAATACAAGTTTTTAATCATGAATGAACATGATAAAGGTATTAGCAAAAAAAGTAAAAGTTTGATAGATCTGAAAAAATTTAACATAATAAAGTCATCAATATCTATTTTAACTTAATATTAAACAATTTTTCAGCATCAGAATTTTTTGGGATAAAAACAAGCATTCTGTGAGTAATACATGACAATACAGTCATAGTCCCCAACCCGTTACAAATTCATTGTAATGGAACAAAATTTTAACTTGATCTATAATTTGTCATGGTGTAAACTACATAAAAATATCGAGACAAAATCTTCAAGCAAAAAAACAAAAAAACTTGTTGAATTCTGACTATCTAAGTGAACTTCCTATGTCCAAAGACCACAACTCTGCACACAAATATCAGACTGGAACAAAACTGAATCACTAAATACCAAAGAAAAGGAAAAACATTCAAAATGTCATTTTTGTCTTTAAAAAAATTAGTTATTTCCGTTTGAACAGAAATCTTCTAATGAATAAGTATTTCATCAAAAATTTAATTCTAGAGAAAGGGCTTCAACTGAACAAAGAAAAAAGCTTAAAGCGTGAATAATGAATTCGACCTGTAACTTGTCATGATAAATCGATAAACCAAATATCAAATCAAAATCTACAAGCACAAAAAGTCTTGATTTGCCGAAATGACAGATAGACAGACTGACAGACAGACAAACGCAGTGCAAACCTAAGTCCACTTAGACGTTAGCCGTTAGGGGACTTAAAATCAAAATCTCAAAGTATCAACAAACAGGAAAGAGATGTTCTTTGGAGAGGTGACATTCAAGATAATTTTGGAAAAGCTTTCGATTTTTGAAGAAGTAGGGTCACCTCAAATGTCTTTCTTTAATCTTTATTTAATCTGAGATATAAATCAAACACTTTTATATGGCACATTATATATGCACATATAAACTTTTTTCGTAGATGAAAAAAAATGGCCACATTTTTTACATACGCTCTAATAGACACAGATTTCGAATCTAGACACTCAATGAGTGATTGCCCCTATAATTGGTTGCATTCCCATCAAAAGTTTCAAACAGGAAGATTTTTTGAAGTACAAGTATGTTCACAACTCTGTTTCATATAAAAAGCTTTTTAAAAGACTGTCATCAATTGAAAGTATGTGAAAATCAGGTGCTCCGCAGGGCGCAGCTTTATACAACCGCAGTGGTTGGACCCTGAACAGTTGGGGCAAATTAAAGTTGGTCACAATGTTTAAGCTTGATGCTGTCTGAATTTGGATTGTGATTGCATTTTTGACAAAAATAAAGGTTTTTGTTACAAAATAAATGCTGTCAAATATCAACAAATCTATTGCACAATACTGTGCAATTGAAGATTTCTTCTTGAAAATTTTTAAAATTTGAAATTTGAAAAATTTTGAAAAAAAAAAAGAAATCCCTTAAAAAATTGTTTACAAATCCCCCCCCCATTTATTGAAACCCCCTTTAAGGAATAACCCTTAAACACAATCCCATCCTTTCCTTTTAAGTATATAACCTTGTAGTACAATTACAGAGAGATCCATATACTTAAACCCAAGTTATTCTTTGGAAACTAGAAACATGCTTCTTTTTGGCCCTTTTTTTGGCCCCTTATTCCTACATATTTTGGACAATTAATCCAAAACTAAATCCCAGCCTCCCCTTTGTTATATGGAGCATTGTGGTACAATTTGAGAGAGATCCATACAATTACACACAAGTTATTGTCTTGAAACTAGAAAAATGCTTGTTTTTTGGCCCCTTTTTGGCCCTTAATTCCTAACTTTGAACCCATGACCCATTTAAATAAATCCAAACCTTCTACGTGGGGTTTTAAACATTGTGATACAATATCAGAGCAATTGAAATACTTATACACAAGTTATTATCCTTAAACTATAAAATGCTTGTTTTTTGGCCCCTTCTGGATCCTTAATTCCTAAACGGTTGGGACCATCATCCCCAAAATCGATCTAAACCTTCCTTTTGTGGTATTGAACCCTCTGAAAAAAAATCATAAAGATCTATACACTTAAACTAAAGTTATTGTCCGGAATATAAGTCTACTTTGATCAGTTTTAGTTGAAATATTAAGGGGCAAAAACTATTACAATTAGTGCATTTTATAGATATTTGGGAGCATTTTTTTACCAATTTCCCAATATTTGCCAGGCTAAATTTTTTTACTTGTCTTAGAACTGATATGCACCTTTAAAAAAATCCTAAAAGTTGAAAAAAATTAATATGATCTTGAGAGAAAACACCTACTGAGTACATGTACTACATGCAAGTTATATAATACATCTGTTGCACGAACCTCTCTGGCAACCTGCCAAAAGGTAAAAAAAATGTCAAAATGCATTTTTTCTTTTTTTTTATAATGTTCTTTGCAAAATATAACAAGATAATGCTATATTTAGGAGATATATCAATTATCCAGACCTTTGAAAAGTACCTAAATATGGTGATTTTTTTTGCATTTTTTTTTAATAATTCACAAATATGCAAATAAGGCTGTTAAATGAAAAATAGTGTGAATTTACAAAAAATTTTTTTTTATCTTAACTCCTAAATACCCAAAGATTTTGGAAATATATATAATGTTGCCCAGTTATAACTACCAATTTGGACGAAATTTGAGATTTTGCATGGTTTTATGGCAGACTGGCTCTTAAATATATAAATATAATATTGTCATGTTCTAGTAATCGGATGTTGCGATTTGTGTTTGTTGTAAACTGTCAGATATTTTTTTGAAAGTTCGGTTTAATCTTTTAATTTCTATCAATCATATGAAAGAAATGAATATGAAAACGTTCATACCTACATGTATAAATATAGTCAGTCTCGGCTTTAAACCGCTAATCCTTAATTTATGTTTTCTGGGTGACCTGTTTAGTTAATGCATGGAACATTCTATTTTTAAGGGGTGTTAATTTTGAAGACACTGATAGAGATAACCAAATATGGTATTATGAATTTATCACTCCCCCTCCCTGCTTACAGCAAATGAAAAGGTCCAGTTTTCCCCGCATCTTTTTGCCGTCACATGAATTTCACAATTGCTGTTGAGGTCGACAACAAGGCTTGCAAGATTACGTTATGGCGTTTTCAAAAACCATCCCAAACATTGGTGAGCTTGATCTAAAAATTAGATTTGAATATTATGGAAAAGAGCGTTGCAGTGCAATATCCATTGAATTTATGCAACTATCCGTAGGAGGATATCAAGGTTTCGAGGACGTAATCCGACAAATTAAGTATATTAACCGGATGCCAGTTATAAGAGTTGAGTACAAAGATGACGAAGGGGATTTTGTGGAACTGACACCGAACAATTTTATAAGGTTCTTGCGTGTAGTAAGAGCTCTACCTGTATTAAGTGATTTTCCAGTTGTCAATGTCCGTGTCTCAGAGGGATCCTCACCATTTCTGCAGAAACAGCTGTCTTCTGATGAAACGAAACGTTACCCGACTAAAAGCAGCCGTAAGGAGCTTTCATTCGAAAAGGAGGATAGCGAAACCGCCGTTGATCTTTTCGAATATAAATCACCAATTGAGTATTCCTTGGAAACATTGAAAGAAGAAATGATAGAAATCGAGACCCAAGTTGAAAGTGCAGGAGAACATCTCGAACATCTAAATAACAAGTATGCTAACCGTAATCTCAATAAAGGGAGAGGAAAGCAGTGTTCAAACTGTCACTTGAGTCTGGATCACAATATAAGAAACTGTACAATTGATAAATGTCTAACATCGGAACAATGTGGAGACCCTTCAAAACACCCCGACGAACGTTCATTGATGGACAGCGCAACAGAAAACTTGAAAAGGTTAGAGAAAGAACTGAGGAACAAATTAATACGATACTAGATTGAAAGGATTGAACAGTGCCAGGTCCAGCTTTGCACAAAAGATTCGTGGTGCCTTGATCAAAAGCAAGAAAGACAAGTATCTAGTTAAAACTGGAAGCGGTATGTTTGTTCCTAAATCGGGTCTTGTTAATCAGGATATCGCAAAATTGGAGAAACATTTTCACGGGAAAGTTCATGATAATGTGTCTGAAATGTCGAAAACGTTTCAGTCCATCATTCAAAATTTTGATAAAAAAAACTTTTTATACTGGCGCTTCTTCTATCAAAAATCCCGCTAGAAAAACATTAGAGGAGAACAATGTGTTTCCAGTAAAGTTTCCTGTACCAAGTACATGTACCGTAACATCAGGTACATCTTCACCAGCATCTAGTGGAATAGAAACTTGGCCAGTTATCTCCCCCCTCTTCGTCCAGCAACCCATGGGACCTGTTATTCTATATCAAGATGGTTCGACGCAGTCACTTTCTGGTATGTATATATATATATATCTAATATTTCATTAACAGCTCAGTTATATATAATTATAAGAACAGCTATACCAATCACCTCCATGGGAGTCCGTCACAACATTTTATTGTATAACAACAAAACTATTTAGAGCTAGCTTTCAGTAATAGGAGTACTCCATACATTTCTTTTGTCGTTTTTGTTTTAAGCTATAAACCATTTACCAATTTAACATGTTTATCATGTTTATGGGCCAAAACTTTTTAAGTCTTGCAAGATTTTGTGAGGTAGACGTAATTGGCCTTTTAGAGGACGATCGGATTGAATTTTGATGTGGAAAAAAGGCAAATCGGACATATTTTGACTTTATTCTCCGACTACTTTATTTGGGATTAATTTCAATTATAACATTATGAGATTGAAAAATGTTTTTTTTTTGTTACAGCCGATTTCAATAAGTATGTAGCTAAAGGTAAACACTTTGGTCAGCTTGCTTAGTAGCTGAACCGTGAGGTCATTGTTAGATAAGGTATACTACCCTCCTTTCGAAGTAGCCTAGTCCTATAAAAAGATAGATTGGTTAAATATTTGTCGGACTAGTCTACTCTTACAGGAGGATAGTTTACCTAACCTTAAAATGACTTCACGGTGCAGCTAGCAAGCAAGCTAACCAAAGATATTACCTTTAGCTACATACTTATTGAAATCGGCTGTAAGATAAACAATATTTTTTTATCTGGTGTAGCCGCCCGTTAAATGTATTTCGTGTATGAAAAGGGACTACGGTGTATACATACGTAATATATGAGGAAGGGGGGTTGGCGATGTCCTGGCCTTAAAAACATGAAATCCCGAGGTCCCGAATTAAAAGAAATTCAAATCCCGACATCCCGAAATTCGAACAAGAATTCCCGGATCCCGAAAGAATCAATCCCGAAAGGAACAATCCCGAAACCCCGAGCTTAAAAACATCATTCCTTAAGTCGGCAAATTTTTGAAATTTTATTAACGAAAACTTTACCCAGATTTAATCCATACACGTGTATGAAAAAAAAATGTAAAAAGTTTGAAAGTAAACTATTAATAATCCAATTGTGCAAGAACTTATAAAAATGACAGGTCTACATTATAATAAATAATAAGTAATAAGGGTAAATTTGGTATGGAATAAATGACAGATATTTCGCCAAGAAATTTTTTTACAATAACGATTTATAATTTGTCATCAAAAGATTTCTTATTCATTTTGTAATTTCAAAAACATGTCGTTCCATAGCTTTCGTAAATAAAATTTCATAAATTTGCCGATTTAAGGCAATAAAGAGTATGAACTTTAAAAGCCTACATAATTATTAACTTTATTCAGAAACTACACCCTTTTGAAATTTTTAATGTTTCACAAATAATATATGGATTTAAGTAAAATCATGTATTAAGGCATTGCACGTTTTATTATTGGTATAGTGGTACTTGGTATTGTCTACTGTGCGTTGAAATGAACCGTGGTATATAGAAAACATCAAATTACCTCACCAAATTTTATCACGCACTGTACCCATATAAATATTTTTTTATTATTGTTGTATTTATAGGAAACTGGCCGTGTATGCGCGGGGCTTCACGATCAAAAACTTATTGAATTGATTTATTGATTGTTGTTTGCTTAACGTCCAGTGGCAAATATTTCATGCATGTTCAGGACGATAAAACTTATTGAACCCTGTCACATTATTTTTGTTGTTATGCTGTATAACTTGTAAAGCCAATGCTTTTGTTACCTTTTTTGGTACGCATTTTTTTAAGGGTCCCTAACAGTTAGCTATACGATATGGATTGTACTTCGACCTCGGGGTTTTTTTTTTTTGGGGGGGGGGGGGGGGGAGGGGGGCGCTATCTTATCGTTTTTAATCAAATTAAGATGTAAAAGTCAGTTTTAATCAAATTTAGATGTAAAAGTCAGTATGTGGCAATCGAGAAATTATATATGAATGGGATATGATTTTTGATGAAATATATGAATGATTATTGGTATTAAAAAAAAAAAAATAATATACGAATGGGGTGCATAAGAAACACCAGCTGCCCATTTGTATCAAAAGAATATGTCGACCCCACCTTTTTGACTACTTGGTAAATGTTCACCTTCTTGTCGGTTTGACTTTTGTGTACGGATAGCATATTTAACGACACATTACCGTTATGATTTAATTTTGAATTGAATAAAGCATACACATGTATTTATTGAAAACAATCAGTGTTACTTTCAAGATTTGTTTTACTTTATTCGTGAATAAGCTATATAATTCGACAATTTTGCACGACATTTATCTTCAAAATTAGCACGGTGACCCATTGTTTCTAATAATAAAAAAAAAATTCTACAAGTAAATTATCACAAATATAAAGACAAATGTTCAAATGAGCTGAGAACATTGTCAAAGCATGACACCAAAGGATTCTGGAAAACACTAAAAAAAATGTCTTACACTAAAAAAGAATCTCCACCAATAGATATAAATACATTTTACGATTATTTTAAGGATTTAAACGCGGGCGAAGAAGATGATATACATGCACCCGATCTTGACATTAATCAGATATCTAGTAACCCCATTTATGATGAAATATTGAATGGAAGTATTACTGAACTGGAAGTCTTGGAAGCCATGAAAAATTTAAAAAATAACAAGGCACCTGGTTCTGATAAAATACTTAATGAATTTTTGAAAAATTCACCACCTTTTTTTATGTCATTGTATTGTAAATTATTTAATATTGTATTAGATACTGGAATTATTCCAGACTCTTGGACAAATGGCATTATTAAACCTGTGTTCAAAAATAAAGGCAATCCTACAGATCCTGATAATTTTAGAGCTATTACTCTTATCAGCTGTTTGGGAAAATTATTCACTTCTATTATTAATACTAGACTAAATTTTTTTGCGAATGAAATTTCGCTTATATCAGAAAATCAAGCTGGTTTTAGAAAAGGATATGCAACAACAGATAATATTTTTGTGTTACATGCACTTGTAGAATTATATTTTTCATTTGGAAAAAAACTTTTTTGTACATTTATTGACTTTAGAAAAGCTTTTGACACTGTTTTAAGAACTGGATTATGGCAAAAACTACATCTTAGTGAAATCAAGGGGAAATGTTTCAAAGTTATCTTTAATATGTATCAAGGTATTAAATCTTGTGTTCAATATAATGGTGAACAATCAGAATTTTTTCCATGTCTGATTGGTGTTAGGCAAGGGGAAAACTTGTCTCCTTTTTTATTTTCTATTTTCTTGAACGATTTGGAACAATATTTTAGAAATTTAGATGGTATTCCTTTAGAACTTTTAAAGGAAAAATTTGAAAACGAACTTCATATATTTTTTGAATTGTTCGTAATTCTGTATGCTGATGATACAGTAATCTTTTCAGAAACTAAAGAAGGCTTGCAACATTCCTTAGATATTTTCCAGTTGTACTGTGAAAATTGGAAATTGAAGGTGAATGTTAAGAAAACCAAAGTTATGGTATTTAGCAAGAGGAAACCTAAAGAAAATCTGAAATTTACACTGCAGAATGATTTACTTGAAATTGTTGATACATATTCGTATTTGGGTGTAATTTTTAAATATAATGGTACATTTTTTGATACCAAGAAGAAACTTGTAGATCAAGCCCAAAAGGCGCTGTTTTATATTTACAAAATTATACGGAATGAATCTTTACCAATTGATCTACAATTTAAACTCTTTGATTCTATGATAGAACCTATCTTACTGTATGGTTCTGAAGTTTGGGGCTTTGAAAACCTGAAAATTATCGAAAAAACTCACTTGAAATTCTGCAAAAGGGCGCTGAAAGTTAGAAACACTACACCTAATTTTATGGTGTACGGAGAATTGGGTAGATTTCCTCTTGAAATAAAGGTGAAAATTAGAATGATTATATATTGGTGTAAAATTGTAAATAATGAATCAAAACTATGCAGTTTATTGTATAGACTGATGCTTGGTTTAAGGCCTAAATCTAAATACACCTTTAAATGGGTAAATTGTATAGAAGCAATATTAAACGATACTGGCATTGGATATATTTTTGCCAATCAAATAGGCTACTGTGATAAAATGTACTTAAAACAGATACTTTGTGATCAATTTGTACAACAGTGGTTTAGTAATATTGAAAATTCATCACGAGGTCAATTCTACTCAATATTTAAAAAAGATTTTACTTTAGAAACATATCTGCTAAAACTTCCCGAATATTGCAGGCTTTGGATCACACACTTTAGGTGTTCAAATCTGCGTCTGCCTATAGAAACAGGCAGATGGCAAAATATCCCGAGGCATGATAGAATATGTACTTTGTGTAAGAGTAATATTGGTGATGAATTTCATTTGCTATTTAAGTGTACTTATCAAAATATTGTTGTATTAAGGGAAAAGTTTCTGCCAAGCTATTACACAGTGAACCCTAATTATAAAAAAATGGAAGGTCTTCTTTCAATATGTAATGTACAACTGTATAAACGTCTTTCTGTATTTATCAAAAACATTGCAAATATGTTCTGAAAATGTTAAAAAAAAAACATGTTGTATGTTATTGTTATATCTTTATACTATGTCATTGATACCACATAATTACTTCGTCATGTTTATATAATGCTATTATGTATGACCTCATGTTACACATGTATCTGTGTCTGAGTGTTCAAATAAAATCTTGAAATCTTGAATATGTTTTTGAAAAATGCATGGTAAGATCTGTATTTTGGCAAAGTACAAGAACATTTTATATGAGGAAATTTATATCGATAATCCACCTAATACGATCACAATCATCTGATAAGCATGAAGTTTGAACAAAAGTTATATACATTTTAGTGATGACACACATTCTCATGTTTACATTGGAGATAGAGTTTTAGAATTTTTTGATAAACAAATTTGAATAAAGTCATGTTTTTTTTTCAGGAGTTCAAGGTCCTTTCCTTTGCAATTGGTCAGGAAATATGCCAACAGGAATGCCATGCACACCACGACTAACCAAAAGACCTTTTGAGATGTAACATTCAATTTCGAGTTTATTGACGTTTTTGCATTATGTGATATTTTGTTCTTTGTGATTTAGTTAATTTAGTTGTGATTTAAAAAAAAACCGGAAGTTTAATTAAAGTTGTTCACTTAAATTAAAGAAGTAGATATCAGGTTTTAAAAAAAAATCTTTGATAAGAAGTTATAATTCGTTCGTAGAAGCTACATAGTCAAAGCAGACAATTGAACGACCACTTTCAAGAATTTCAAAATTATGGAAAAATTCGATTGTAGAAAGGTTGCAAAGAAATACAAGAAGATTTCAAACTGATATAAGATTTTATTAACTCCAAAATATGTACAAGAGTTACTTTTTACAAATTTTTATTGAGCAGAATTATTGGGCTTAATTTGCTACTAATGTGGTAAAGGCTTTATACAAATTCAGGTCAAATTGTAATTTTCTTACGAATCTTACTGGATCTATGAGGCATCAACCATTCATTTTTTGAGATGGTTTTACATTTGAAGATTAAATGTCTTTCAATTTTTCTTCCAGTTTGTTCCCATTACAAAAATTTTAAAAACCTAGTTATACAAAAATCTGTCTCTGTATGATTTTGAAAAAAAACAACATTGTATATTTTTAAAATAGTCAAAAACAAAATTGTCTGTGCCATGAAAAAAGTCGTGGTCCAACAAAAGATGAATGGTCGGTGCCTTATACATTCATTTTGTAGCAGTCGGTTGCAAAAGTTGACGATCATATCTATAACTTAGAGTATGGCTAATTCTATTTACCTGAAATTAACATATTCATAGCAATTCCTTAGATACGAAATATCCGCAGGTTGCCTTGGGTTGTTTTCTGCTCTTTTGTCGGGTTGTTGTCTGTTTGACACTTTTCCCGTTTCAATTCTCAATTTTATTAAAGATATAACTGCATATATAAAAATAAGAATATGTGGTCTGATAGACAATCAGACAATTCATTTCAAGGGACCAACTTACGTTAGCAACTATAGGTCACCGTGTGACCTTCAAAAATAAGCAAAACACATACTGTATAGCATGAAAGCTTTAAAAGGTCTTTGCATGGCAAACACGAAAGATGAGTGGATGATAACAGAGAGAGAAAAAAACCCACAGAAACCGCATGGACAAATGTTCCGCAATATTACTTGGGTCAACTCGCTAAAATGAATGAAAGACCTTGCGAATTTAAGTCCTTATCTATGGCTGGGACGTATGTTAAAAATTTGGAAATTTTTATAATGTAAGACTTGGTTTTAAATTATTTGTGAGTGAGCTGAAAGAGTCGTTAATAAATAATCACTCCCAGAAAGACGACAAATCCATAAAAAAAGAAAAAAAAAATGATTATGCGAACTACAGTGCACAGTATATTATATTCATATTTTATTTGCGATCATAAAATATACGAAGTCGTCCATAACTATGTAAATTGGGTCGCTTTAAAAAAAATAAGTTGATATAAAAAAAGAAGTGGTATGATTGCCAATGAGACAACCCTCCACAAGAGACCAAAATGAATACGTTTCTTTTGCCAAGGGTTTTTCACAAATATAGTAGTGAACAGAACAGTTCAAGTTTCCTATATGCACCAAATTATACATTTTGCGTATAAATAAAATTACGATATACGTAAATGCAAATTTCACAAGGTTTGATCCCAATAGCTTTTTACTGTCCAATAACTTGCAAGTACGAAAAAGACAGTCCTTGCAGAAGTATATTTTCTATTATATTGTCTATATGTTTTGATTTTGCACAACTTTTGAAAGTTGATCATGCATTCGTTCTAAAATAAAATTTTAGACCAGATAAAAGTTAAAAAGATGACATAATTTGACAACCGCAATTGATTAATCCCTATAACGTCCGAAAAAAAAGATAATTATCAACACATGCATTGTAACTTTTAAAACCAGTTAAATAATTTTTTTCTGAAAGTACGTGCAATATCATAAAAATTAATTATCAAAACATAACACAAACACAAGTAAAGATTTTTTTAAGTTTTCAATATTATAAATCAAAACGTAAAGGTTGTTCCTGATTAGTTGTTCGAATTATTTTATTTGGGCTTGGAGAACCTCTGGTGACCCCACAGTTTAAATATCTATCGTAAGTACGTCGTGAGCACTGGTCGTTACAGACCAACGTTCACCTAATCTGTCCCAGTCAATGGATGAATTTAAAGTGTCAATCAATGGCCACAGCCACACTGTTATGAATTTGATTCTATACACATTTTATTGCTCGCTTAACTGAACATCCAGGGTCAGGTAGAAATCACTCATACAAAAAAACTAATTTACACCAGAATAAATGTGTGAAATCAGTATACAGTTATTGGGAGACGTCAGCCTCGAAAAACTGTTAAACGCTTGACGGATAACAACTCTTACAGAGTTAACTCAAGGTGTAATACAACCAAATCATGGTACGTCACGAAAGTAGGTCGAAAAAATATTCCCTTGAAATTGACAGTTGTAGGTACTTAATCTTACATTTTATTGCAGTAAAGCCATTTCTGTGTCATAAACATAGACTGTCTTTGGTATTTCAAAACACCATTATTTTTTATTTGGGATTTCTATAGAAAATTTTGTAATCTTGAGGTTACATGGTGACTAAACCTTGTACACAGATAAAATAAGGGGAGATATTTGATTGGTTAACTTCCAATGATGGTTATTTTCTATTATGCAATGAAATGTCATGTAAATTCTTTTTCTATAGAACTGGAGAGGATTAAACTTTACTCATGCCAAGTATTTCTTTATTTGAAACAAAGATAAATTCTGCACATTTTTTTGAAAAGTGCAGATTTATCAAAGACTAATAGGGTAAAAATCAATGGTGGTATTATACGGAAGCCGATAAGGGCCATTAAAAAAAAAAATTATGTCGTAATTACGACATAGCATGTCGTAATTTCGACATAACATGTCGTTATTACGACATCGCTATGTCGTAATTTCGACATAACATGTCGTTAAAACGACATCGCTATGTCGTAATTTCGACATATCATGTCGTAATAACGACAGCACTATGTCGTTAAAACGACATAGCTATGTCGTAATAACGACATCGCTATATATAAAAGAATATGTATTATGATTGCAAAGAGACTTAATGACACAGAAATTAACAACTATAGGTCATCATAATGCCCCCAATAATTAGAAAAGCCCCCGATTAGTCAGCTATAAAAGAGGGAGGAAAGATACCAAAATGCGTTTACTTTGCTACATTGGTTAGAGGTATAGGGGGAGGGTTGAGATCTCACAAACATGTTTAACCCCGCCGCATTTTTGATATATATATAGCGAAACGTGACGCGAGTTCTGTGAAAAACTTGAGATTAAGCTGATTTTCCGCTATTCAGCAGACTATCGTGTTGTAGAAGATTTATACTGTAAGAACAATATAATTAGACTTATAAATAGTGCGAGTTTTCTTACAAAGCAAATTCATCTCAATAATAAAGCAAAATTATATTGACTCAATAAATATGATTGCTTTTAATAATTTTTATCTTATCTTAAAAAATGTTTCACACAAAATTAAGTGAAACATATTTGAAGCAAAGACCCAGACATTTTATTGGTATTACAAAATGTTTGCGGCATATAACACCGAACGCTATATAACCAATCTGCAGACCAAGATAATATTTTAGCCGATTTGTTCCTCATGATTTGTAGCATGACTTAGTTATAAATTATTTTGTAACCTCAACCTCTAATGCTCAAAACTGTTCTGGACTTCCGCAATAAATCTTCATCTAAAAAATCTTATCCACCTGCCTGCGAATCCGTGTTGTTTAGAAAACGTCACAACAACTAAAGGTCGTGCTATACCATCGCACTTCAGCGAAAGGACCATCGCACTTCGGCGTAGACCATCACACTTCAGCGTGACCATCGCACTTCAGCGTCCCCATCGCACCTCCGAGTCCTACATATATCTGATGTCAATTCCTTATGTATGTAAAGACAAACAAAAATCATTCGGAACTTTTTTAACTTGTATTTTTTTTTGATTTTTAAAGTTTCTACATTGATGTTTGACAGCCTGCAAACAACCTTTCCCATGAATCTTTCGGAACAAACTATGAATAGTATTTACAGTAAGTGTAATTGTTCATTAATATAATATCTTGTTTATGCAATTTGGAATATCAGGTTTACGATTTAATGCATTGCAATCTTCTAGATGTTTTTATTTCTGGAGCAACACCACACACACACATTTACATTGTTTATTTGCAATATTGTATTGATCAAGTATATGCAAGTTCGATACCTTCTTGTGTTTAACCTTTTTTTTAATAGCAAAAAAGTTGTTCACAGAATTGTATTATACTGTTTCTATTAACTATATGAATTGAGTTATGTTTGAATATATTTTGCACGCGATACAAATAGACAGTCATGTTTTGTCATTATACGAAAAATTAAACTGCAAAACATGCCTCGTGTCGGGAGTGTGTCACGATCTTTGCACGTTAATATACATAGGGACAAGCAAATGTCCGTATGTGGTAATTTTAAGTAGAGGTTTCCCGATTTGCTACCGTACCAACCGTAGTACGGACTGGGAGCAGTCATTTATCTTTTGAAATTAATTCATATATGTCCTTTATGTCAATGTATTTTTTATGAATCATTATAAAAAGTATTTGGGTGATTTTTAGCTACAACTTGGTATAATTTTTATGTAGATATGTTACCTAGTCATAACAAACGATATTGTGTGTACTCGATTACATGTATGCTTTCAACAAACCGTTGCTAGTAACCGTTGCAACGAACGGTTTGTAATTAAGATTTATTTCCACTGAAATTCCACAGGTAAAAACACATTAATAATTTATCTTATGTTTGATGTTATATTAATGTAACAGTATAAATGGAAAAGTTGGCATATTTTAGGGGTAGGTTTTAAGAAAAGATAATAGAATAAGAGCTATTTTAACATTCAAAATTGACCCCATTCAAAATGTAAAATGTTAAAGGTAAATATAAAACCTGTTTCGGTATGGAGGTCGCTAAACATTAAATAGAAAGTACATGCAAGGTACTGCACAGTGAATAAATATAAACACGACGGAACAACTTTGATGAAGTAACTTTTTTAAATTTAATTATCAGGACGATTTCTTTCTATTTTGATATAATTTTAAATTGTAGGTTATTTTAGTTGTTCAAATTCATTATATTTTATACCATTCTTAAATTTTCTGCAAGTTTCAAATATCATCATTCAGACGTATGAGAAATTTTACCAAAAGTAAAAAGTACGAATAAAGTATCAAATAAAAATATTTAAAGAACACAAGTGTCAGTACAATTGTATTTTAGTCATGATAACAGTGGCGGATGCAGAAATTTCCATAAGTTGGGGACCACTGACTGCCTAAAAGGGGACCCCGTCCCAATCATGCTTCCCTATATTATTAATCATTTTTTTCCAGAAAAGGGGCGGACCCCTTCCCTTTTCCCCTGACCCATCCCCCCCCCCCTAAATTCGCCTCTGTATAATTATATGACAATTATTCTAGTCAGTGAAATTAGATGATTCAAGAGATGGGGGGGGGGGGGGGGGGGTGTTTATTGGCAACCGAATAGTAAATACGGATTTTTTCAATATTTTTCGTTTTACATTCTAGTATCGTTTCTAGAAAGAAAAAAAATATCGAAGAATTCCCTTTTCTCACTCAAAATGAATTCTCAGCTCCCCCACCCTCTCAAACAAAACATGTTGTGTAATGATCGAAATAAATAATTTTAATAATAAAAACTAAATTAAAAATCATGCAACAACTAATTAAGATACGAAAACTACGCAATTTTGACACGTTAACAAATATAACCAACACCAGTATCATGTGTTTTAGAAAGTAGTTTATAGTTATTATTTTAATTATAATTCATTTGTCTGTATGAAAACAATCTTTTTTCTACAAAAAAAAACGAACCGAAACAAAATACATATAACAAACACAAACACAAATCTATATTTAGAATCTAAAGGTCAACTCAGTTCGTTTATGGTCTGTTTGATTCATCCACTTGTGCATATCAAAGTTATTCCATAGAGAATCACAAACAAAGTGTTCTGGAAACGTTAAAATCGCTATCAAATAAATCGTTAAGCTAGTTTTTTGGTGATATGCAAATCAATTCTTTAAATTTCAATTTGATTAATGAGATAATTTCATGCGTTAAATGATACCTCTAAAACAGCACCAACGGTTGTGTTACGTACCAACCGTACCTGATACGTAGCAAATCGGGAAACCTCTAATAAGCCTTTAGCAAAATGTCCATTCTACCTAACACGAAGTGAAATCTATAATTATCAGCACGTCTTTATAGTGAACCTGCGCGTATATTTTAGTGTAGTATTTTCCCGAAAGATGAACTATTTGCCACTGGTTGTTATAAAACAAAAGACAAAAAAATCTAACTTTTCAAATACAATTCAAAATATCTTAATTTGAACAAGTTGTTTTTTCGTTGATTGGGAAGATACATGTACCATTTATGTATTAAGCTTTATTTGTCATGTCATACATTTGTATATCGTATGTGAAATACATTTAAACGCCGTGTGTTCACTTAAAAAATTATATGACTTGACAAATAAACAACTAATAAAAAAACATTATATGTTGAAATTACAAGTAGCATTTCTATATCGTATAACTTTTTATGCCACACAGATTGTTATATAACTATATTGTTTTAGATGAAAGCCATGATACACACACTTATGACTATGAAAATAAAACGTATAGTACAGATGGAGATGGTAAGATGAATATCGTTTAGATGATATCAAGTATAAAAAAAGATGTGGTATGATTGCCAATGAGACAACTCTGCACAAGAGACCAAATGACACAAAAATTAACTACTATAGTTCACCTTACGGCTTCAACAATAAGCAAAGCCCATATCGCATTGTCAGCTATAAAAGGCCCCGAAATGACCAATGTAAATCAATTCAATCTAGAAAATAAACGGCCTTATGTATGTACCAGAAATGATCGAAAACAAATATGAAACACACCAACTAACGACAACTACTAAATATCAGGCTTCTGACTTGGGGCAGGCAAACACGTACAGAATGTTGCAGTGGTTAAATATGATAGCGGGATCCCAACCACTCCCTTACATGGGATAGTGAAGTTACAGTGCAACAGAAGAACGAACTATGAAAACTAGTTGGAAAGGGCTGAACTTATTAAACATATACAAATAGAAAACATCTAGCAAAAACACAGTGTGAACGCGGCCGGGTACTTGTATAGCTTAACAATAACAAGGCACTTAGTACTGATCTGAGAGTATTTGCAGTTACTGACATCTAGTTCAAAGCCACTAAAAACTAATAAAACAAAATCATGCACCAATATCGATTTGACCAGAATTTTACCATTGTTAGTACACACTTCTTTCTTAGCAAAGTACATGTATGATCTTATGCATAATGAAGTTATGAACTCATACATGACTGTACTCAATACAATCATTATCAACACTTACACAAATAATAATCCACCTTTACCTTTCTCTTTTGCCTATATAACATGTATAAGTGGAATCATTACTCAATAATCTACAACTATATTACATTTCGTGGTGATATGTCTACACGAATAAAAACTGTTCTTGAAGTAGACTAAGTTCTTACTCGATGTATAATTTTCAAAGAAGACGCTGATGATATAAAAGGGAAATTTGCATCACTATGACAAAAACAAAAAGAGAAGACGAACATTAAAGTTGAGAATAAAAATGGAGAAAGTGACAAAAAGACATCAAACTGACCACAGTGCAGGTCAAGGCCATCAATGGGTCTTCAACACGAGATAGGAAGAAGATTGTTCAATACAATTCTTAATATAAAATTGAGAATGGAAATGGGGAATGTATCAAAGAGACAACAACCCGCCCAAATAAAAAACAACAGCAGAGGGTCACCAACAGGTCTTCAATGTAGCGAGAAATTCCCGCACCCGGAGGCGTCCCTCGATCAGCTGGCCCCTAAACAAATATATACTAGTCCAGTGATAATGAACGCCATACTAATTTCCAAATTGTACACAAGAAACTAAAATTAAAATAACACAAGACTAACAAAGGCCAGAGGCTCCTGACTTGGGACAGGCGCAAAAATGCGGCGGGGTTAAACATGTTTGTGAGATCTCAACCCTCCCCCTATACCTCTTACCAATGTAGAAAAGTAAACGCATAACAATACGCACATTAAAATTCAGTTCAAGAGAAGTCCGAGTCTGATGTCAGAAGATATAACCAAAGAAAATAATCAAAATGACAATAATACATAAATAACAACAGACTACTAGCAGTTAACTGACATGACAGCTCCAGACTTCAATTAAACTGACTGAAAGATTATGATTTTATCATATGAACATCAGGCACAATCCTTCCCGTTAGTATCATACCATCATAACATATATGAGAAGAACATAACCCGTGTCATGCCAACAACTGTTTTTAGAATAAATGTGTTTAGTTCCGATGCAAAGACATTCATAATTATTCACAAATATGGTTGAACATTAGTTCTCTTTGGTGGTTTGCAATGGTTATATATATATATATATATATATATATATATATATATCACGTACTGTAGTACGCCGCTAGATTAAAACTGACGAGGAAAGGTAACACACGGCCAGCGAAAGCTCTTTTTTTAGAGCCCAGGTGGTCGTGTGGTCTAGCGGGGCGGCTGCAGTGCAGGCGATTTGGTGTCACGATATCACAGTAGCATGGGTTCTAACATTGTTGGGTTGATGTTTAGACGAGTTGTATATATATATATATATACAACTAACATGCTTAGACGTTAATATACATATTAGTTTGTGGGATCCTTTATATATAATATGTATATTAACGTCTAAGCCAGTGACAATTCATTAAGAAGGGATATAATTACGATACTGTTGTCAAGTCATTAAAGATTGCATATTTTGGCGTTAATATTGAGTCATTGATAAGGTCTTTGCATCGGAACTAAACACATTTATTCTAAAAACAGTTGTTGGCATGACGCGGGTTATGTTCTTCTCATATATGTTATGATGGTATGATACTAAACCCCTAACGGGAAGGATTGTGCCTGATGTTCATATGATGAAATCATAATCTTTCAGTCAGTTTAGTTGAAGTCTGGAGCTGGCATGTCAGTTAACTGCTAGTAGTCTGTTGTTATTTATGTATTATTGTCATTTTGTTTATTTTGTTTGGTTATATCTTCTGAAATCAGACTCGGATTTCTCTTGAACTGAATTTTAATGTGCGTATTGTTATGCGTTTACTTTGCTACATTGGTTAGAGGTATAGGGGGAGGGTTGAGATCTCACAAACATGTTTAACCCCGCCGCATTTTTGCGCCTGTCCCAAGTCAGGAGCCTCTGGCCTTTGTTAGTCTTGTATTATTTTAATTTTAGTTTCTTGTGTACAATTTGGAAATTAGTATGGCGTTCATTATCACTGGACTAGTATATATTTGTTTAGGGGCCAGCTGAAGGACGCCTCCGGGTGCGGGAATTTCTCGCTACATTGAAGACCTGTTGGTGACTCTCTGCTGTTGTTTTTTATTTGGGCGGGTTGTTGTCTCTTCCCCATTTCCATTCTCAATTTTATCATATATATATATATATATATACAACTCGTCTAAACATCAACCCAACAATGTTAGATCTGTAAATTTGCTTTCGCAAATTTTTGGTTCTTCCCTTGCCGGGATTCGAACCCATGCTACTGTGATATCGTGACACCAAATCGCCTGCACTGCAGCCGTCCCGCTAGACCACACGACCACCTGGGCTATATAAAGATATATAAGGCATGAAGATGTTATTGTTACAGATCAGCTAAATTATCTATAGTAAAGGATCCTATATATATAATATGTATATTAACGTCTAAGCCAGTGACAACTCTACAACATATTTATCCCTCGGATCATTAGCAGCGATGATGATACATGGCTGTGTACATTATGTATATACAACTCGTCTAAACATCAACCCAACAATGTTAGATCTGTAAATTTGCGAAAGCAAATTTTTTGTTCTTCCCTTGCCGGGATTCGAACCCATGCTACTGAAATATCGTGACACCAAATCGCCTGCACTGTAGCCGTCCCGCTAGACCATACTCCCACCTGGGCTGCATACAAATTAAGCTTTCGGTTGCCGACCAATAACCTGGGCTCTCAATAAAAGAGCTTTCGCTGGCCGTGTGTTACCTTTCTACGTCAGCTCTAATCTAGCGTCGTACTACAGTACATGATATATAAGGCATGGAGATGTAATTTTTACAGATCAGCTAAATTATCTATAGTAAAGGATCCTACAAACTAATGTAAAATACAGTCACAGAAAATAATTATATTTATAAGTACGTCTGAGCCAGTGACAACTCTACAACAGATTTTTCCATGGGATCACCAGCAGTGATGGTGATACATGGCTGTGTACATTATGTATATACAACTCGTCTAAACATTACCCCACATTTTAGATCTGTAAATCTGCTTTCGCAAATTTTTTGTTCTTCTCTAGCCGGGATTCGAACCCATGCTACTGAGATATCGTGACACCAAACCGCCTGCACTGTAGCCGTACCGCTAGATCACTCTAAATATGTAATATTTATATAACTATTTTGAAAGTATGTGGTTAGTCTTATTAAGGTCTATAATATGCTCTAATATGAATTCGTGTTTTCATTTTTCTTACATTTGAAACACTCCGTGTTAATGTTCTTTTTTGTAGGCGAACATGCAAATGACAGTGATTATATAAACTACGTCATCTGGACTGGGTGTATTCTATTCATCATTATAATAGTTGTAAGCAGTAGTATATGCTATACTTTAAATACAAATCTACTACTGAAACATTCCGCAAATGTCAAAAGTGCACAAGAAAAAGGAACAGTTGCAGCTGTTGCAAATCGGTCTAAAAACGCATGTGACACAATAAATCAGCAAACTATGTGTCTAGATCATGACATGGAGATACAAGTGGTAACCAAGGAAGCTGTTGTTAAAAATCGCAACGAGGATTGACAGAAATGAAAATAACAACAGATGGTTCATCCAAACCAACAACTTGATGAATAATAAAATTACCAAAAAAAAAAAATGATATTCATAGGTATAACACGGTGTCACTACCTAAATCAGCGACTTCACAAACAGTATCAGATACCTAAAGCCCTTAAACTAACTAGCAGTAAGACAGATGGTGTAAATACATATGATACTTTATGTTTTATCTTATGCAATTGCAGTCTTTTCCTTAACTATTTTTAGCAACATATTTAATTAATAAGTAGTATTATAAAATTAAAATGTACATATAATACAATTGTTAACACCTCAGTGAAATTCTGGTAATAAACTTTACTAACACAGCATATGGTAAAAGTTATTGTATGAAAATGAGTACAAGTATATAAGACTATTACCCAGGTTTGAGTTCCGGTTACTTTCGCCCTCTTTGAATTGTTGTGTGTAGTTATACTATTTAAGAAGATCTTTGATTTTTTTTTTATTAGGGTTACTAATGTTCTTGGTATTTGTAAATAAAACTAGCTACTAGTATTGGTTTTGCTGTACATGTGCACATATATATGGCTACTTAATCTGTTAATACCACACGGTTTTTAAGTGTTCTCTGAGTGCTAATGACGTGTTTACACTAAATCCATTGCATATTGAATGTGTAGTCATTGCTATTGTAGTTCTAAATACATGAATTTTTAATCATTTGTTAGTAATTGCAAATATTCTAAGATCTGTTCAAGGGTCTTTTCCTTTGGGGATGTACCCTATTTGTATCCATTTGTTGATTTTTGTAAACTGTTTTTTAGATTCTATTACACCATTGAACCAGGTAATCGGATGTTTAGCGTTCAACATGTTCAATCTTTTTTTTTTAACGCTCTAACTGATTCTTCATTGCACATATTGCTGTTTAACAATTAAACTTGGTGTACAGCATTTCAACAAGTTTCCCTGTTTAATTACCACTGAATACACAGGGAGAATATTCAGTAAAATAAACTAATTAAATACATTTGTTTAATTATCTAAATACATTAAACTATTATAATAGTTGTTACAAATAGTCTTTGCTACTTCACAACAAATATTTTCGGATATATAATTTATAAAAAATATTTACACAATATTTACACAATACTTACACAAAATTTTATTTTGGAAATTGATCATTCATCCGGAATGAATTTTGGCGTTCACACTAATTTAGCCTCAACTAGAATCTGGATCTGTTTGTCCTTAGTCAGTAGCCTATTATTCAGTGGTAAATGATTGTTGCTGTGTATCACATCTGTTTCTCTTTCAATATTTTGTACATAAATAAAGCCGTGTGTTTTCTCGTTTGAAATGTTTACATTTGAAAAAATTGGGGCCTTTTTAAGCTGACTATGTGGAGTGTGTTTTACCTATTAAGAAAGACCGTATGTTGCTCTTTAGTTGTTGATTTCTGAATAATTTGCTGTTTTATGGATAACTGTCTCATTGGCAATCATTCCATATCTGAATTTTTTTTTAT
Organism: Mytilus edulis; assembly: GCF_963676685.1. NCBI lineage: Eukaryota > Metazoa > Mollusca > Bivalvia > Mytilida > Mytilidae > Mytilus > Mytilus edulis. Next base: position 58,677,792 of record NC_092351.1, on the reverse strand, counting down.
TTATACAATGACTTTTGCTGTCATTTATCATAATTTGTGCTGCGTCGCATAGAAATAGATGTTATGCAAATAAAAATATATACATCTGCTAACAAATATCGGGCAAAGATTGTACCGGTTTTAAAATAGAGGTAAAACATTATGCGTGCACACATGTGAACCAGAACTTGCAAAACGGTGTATTTTATCCCATGCAGCGCATGCAGTGAATCTGGTGCATTTGGTGATACATTACGCTAGCAGGCAATTAGGGCAATATAAATAGTGACCCTGTTGTTCACCATACTCGCTTTCATTCGCAATCGTCATCGGCAATTTTCAATGTTTATTAAGTCGATGAAACATCATTTTACAATAATAAATTAAAAAAATAAAACCAAAGACACAAACGTCCATCAACCATTTATTTTATTTAAAAAAAAGTTAAAGCATTAATTTTACAGTTTATTGCAAATTATTTCATTGAGACGCTTTTTAGCTCACCTGGCTTACTTGGGTCAAGTGAGCTTTTCTAATCACTGGCGTCCGTCGTCCGTCATCCGTCCGTCGTTGTCCGTTAACTTTTACAAAATACTTCTGCTCTGAAACTACTGGACCAAATATAACCAAAATTTACCTTAATCATCTTTAGGGTATTTAGTTTTAAAATTGTATCCGATGACCCTGCCCAGTAACCAAGATGTCCGCCATGGCTAAAAACAGAAAATGGGGTAAAATGCAATGTTTGGCTTATATCTCTGAAACAAAAGCATTTAGAGCAAATCTTCCTCAGGCGAAGAACTATCCGACAGTGTGCCGAAATTTTCAGACGCATCAGACATCTCGTTGTTGGGTTACTGCCCATGAATTGTTTACTTTAAGGAAATTTTGCATTATACATAATTATCAAAAGTACCAGGATTATAAACTGTTAACATAAAAAATGTTCAACAAAATAAGTTCTACAAATAAGTCAAATGATCAAAATCCCTTTCAGTTGTTATTGCTCTTTTAAAGTAATTTGTTTTTTAACTTTTCTTTCATAAGAATGTTCCCCTCTGAAACTGCTGGACAAAATTCATTATTGATACAGATAACTGATAACAGCAAATGTTCAGTAAAGTCAAATCTACTAACAAGTCACCGTCACCAAAATTGGCAATTGAACTCCTCAGGGGTTATTACCCTTTAATGTCAATTTTTACATTTTTTAAATAATCTTTCTATATATTAAATCTACAAAAAAAAATCTATTCTTAATTTACTAGGTCAAATGGAATTAATAGCATATACATAAAGTGGGTATTGACTTATTGGGTTAATCCTCTTTTGTGTTTTGAGCATAAATTAAAGAAGTAAGAGATAAACTAAACATGTTAAATGATAAGCATCACAAGATCATCTTCAGTGATTTTTTCATGAATTTTATGTTTGTCTACTATGTTGGAGAATGTCCGTTGTTGAATATGCACATAAACCAAGTTGAGCGACACATGATCTTAATAGCCTCTAGTTTAATTACTTACGTTACGTGTTACCCGGGAGCGTACATCAGATTATTCTAAACTAAAACAAAATTAAAATGTTATTTCATTAGAGCGTCATGTAAGCGCTTTAAGTAATCCATTTATTGCATTGCATTTAAAACTTAATATTCCTTTAAAAAAAATATTGTCAACCACCGTTTATTTTTCTTCGTTCAACATTGAAATATTTTACGAGTTTACGGATCGGAGCAGGATTCATCGGACACAGCAGAAATTATAGTTTTTGATAGAAAGTAGATGACAATGTTAAATGAGAATTATTTCCCGCCTTACTTTCAATTCAATATCTCTCAAAACGAGAAAACGGACTTGTTTGTTTTTTTGTCATTTGGTTGTGTTTTTTAAGTTACGTCGTTTATATACCATAAGTTTGGATTGTTTGAAAAAAGGCTTGCTTTTTTAAAACAAAGGTGCGAAGATTCCTTATTCCGGCTGATGCACAGCTTAAAATGAAGTCTTGTATACGACGATATATCTTGTATCTACATGACTTCAGTGGTGTTTATGTGTATTAGTATTGATTTACATTTTGACGAATTTCCACATTTCATTTTCCACTACAGTACATCGTAGGAACAGAAACATGACGAATATTAAACACTACAGGAAAAACACAATGACAATCAATACTTGACCATGACCATGGATTACACCAAGGTACTTGATTCCTTTATTGTTCACATCAATAATTGTGTTATAACAATTATCAGTCACATCCTCAATCACTTTCAAATGAAATATAATTGAGACATGTTGGAACCTGGGAGAAAAATGATGACCCTATCTAAAAACTGGAAATAGTATTAACTAAAAAATACAGTTATCGATATTACAATGTGACATATATTTGGAAAAAAATACGTCAATAGTAGACCGATTAAAGTAACTTTAAAAGTTATTTAAACACTATTTTATATAAATAGTTATATTTTAGATACTTTTTAAGAAGGGGACATTGTATAAGTATCACATAGTTGAGAGCGTGATAATTTATACTGTTACCAGGAGAAAACATTGTCAGCTGAGGCGGTTGACAATGTTCTTTCGAGGCGTATCAATCTGCGCTATTTCTCTTTAAGTTATGGGTTATCTATTTTATCATACTGAACTTAAATAATTAGGAACTGCAATGCTATATGCTTGCAATGATAATATCGAAGGAGTAGGAAATTTGTCAAGTCCTGCCTGCAATGATATTAATGTAATGAGTTTATTTAATACTACCTTACGACAAGAACGTAGTCACGGGCAAAAACATTACCATCGGCCTAGTGTGAAAAAGTCTTCCGAATCTAGATCACACTCTGGGAGCTTTGATGACCTTCTTTCACAACGTTCTACATCACAAAGAGGTGATATCTAAAATTAATCATTTTTAATTTTTATCACGTTCTCTTACTGTTGATTTTTATTTGTAAATAATCAATTTGCTTTAGTCTAGAATTTTAGTATATTGAAGGACTTTTTGTCTTACTTTAAAAATATGCTTCAAATTGTAAAAATATTCGAATAAGCTCTCGCTGCGATATAGCCTTGTTGTGCTATTGCGGCGTAAAGCAACCAATAATCAATCAATCAATCTTAAACTCCTATTTTTTTCAAAATCAGTCGTTTCCTATTGTATCCTACAGTTACACCAAAACCATTGTACCTTAAATATTTAACTATAATCATTGCAGGACCTTGACTTAGAACTATACCTAAAAAAAACTCCGACATGTGACTGTTCCCACTCGCCTTACAATTACAGCCCCTCTGGTCATGTTATAACTGGGGATCTAGACATAATTCAACTTGAAAATCTACAAAAGGTCATTTCTTATGGTCCTAAGTTTAGAGAACCCCAACACATCAATTGGAATTAAAACTTCAAAATAATTATGGATTCCATTGAGGACTACGCCAGAGCATGTGCGAAACGAGAAGATGTTGAACTGGACACTTTGTCAGAATGGGTTAAAACTATCAGGTCTCTGATAAAACGTCGCATTCACAAGTTGAAAAACTGTGTGAACGATCGACCAAAGTCCGTTTTCAGAGATAAAGAGGCCAAGAAATGTCTATCATCTCTTCATGATAAGTATATTGTCGTTCCTGCGGACAAAGCTTCAAATAATAAATGTATTTAAATCATATTACTACGAATGTCTTGTAAAAGAATTAGGTATAAATGAGCACTCGGGTAATCCCACATACAAAGACATATCATTTGACAAGGATGAAATTTTAGAAAATGATAAGTCCTTCATTGTTTCAATAAACATTACATTGAACACCAAATAGGAGGACTGACCTTGTTTGTATTGGATACCAAAGCTTCATAAAATTCCGTTCAAACAACGGTATATTGCTTGCTCATCTTCATGTTCCACTAAATAATTGTATATTAGATTGACTAAAATTCTGTCCGCAGTGAAAGAGGGTCTTCGGAAATACGGTGAAACTGTTTACTTTCGTAGTTGTATTAACCATATGTGGAGTATTAAAAATTCTAAAGAACTTCTAGACAATTTTAAATATCGGTCTTTTTCTGAAATATGTCCTATCAAAACTTTTGATTTTTCAACCCTGTATACCACCGTTCCCAATGTGAAATTAAAAAATCGCCTAAAAGATATAATCAACAATACCTTTCAACATAAAAATGGTAGCATACACTATTATTTTATTACTTTGGTTAATAAGGAATATTTCGTTAATAGTGACAAAGGTAAAACATGCTACACAGAAGAACAAGTGGTCAGTATGCTGGAGTTTCTTATCGACAACATATTTTTTGAGTTTGGATGTTGACTTTTCCAACGAATTGTCGGCATTCCTGTGCGCCTCGTCTTGCCGACCTCTTCTTATTTTCATACGAATCGGAGTCCCTTCAGACACTTGCCAAGAACAAGAGGATTAAAGAAGCCAGATTATTTAATTTCAATTTCAGATATATTGATGATGTTCTTTCCATAAACAATTCGAACTTTTCTGATTGGGTTCCATTAATATATTCCCCAGAACAAGAAATTAAAGAAACAAAAGACACAGATTCCTCCGCCTCATTTTTAGACTTATATCTCAAATTTGACCTACACAGTCATCTAATTACCAGTATCTATGAAAAACGAGACGATTTTAATTTTGAAATTATAAAAATCCCCAACCTTAGTAGTAATATACCAACTTCACCTGCATACGGGATGTATATTTCCCAACTTCTTCGATATCAAAAAGCTGGCATCTTCTACTCAGACATTGTAAAACGTCATCAGTGTCTGCGTAGAAAGTTGATGAACCAGGGGTATGTCAAAGAACGTCGCGTCCTTTTTCTAAAAAAGTTCATCGGAAGGTACCAAGACCTTGTTGATAAATATTCCGTATCAACTTCACAAATAATACATGATGGTCTTGATGTACATAGATCCAGCGTACTGCTGTTGTTTATCATCTTTACGACGTGTTATATTATTCTTTCATTTGTCTTTGTTCTAGTATTAATATTACTTTTACTGTTGGATTGTTTTATGTGATATCCATTTAACGTGGCTCGGTACTTAAACATCCCGTCAATGTGTTTGTATTATCTTTTATTTTTTGCTGGTGTGTTTTGTATATGCGACTTTTTGTGTTTCATTGGTTCTCATAACGTGACTCTGTACTTTAAAGGATCCCGTCAATATGATATTGTTCTATTATACATGTATGTCATTATGATAGATTTTTATTATGAATTAGAAAATACGTTGAACCATATACATGATATACGTCAAAATTATTCAATCGCGTAGTGGAATGAACTATTCGTGGATTCTTATAACTTCTATATAACTTTTGGACTATTTTAAATATCGGTCTATTTCTGAACTTAATTCTTACATACTTTGATTTTTTAACCCCATGTGAAATTTTTAAATTGTTTCTATATACATTCAACGACAAATTTATGTGACGTATACAATTTTCTGACGTCCGACACGCAACTCAATGAATGTGTTTGTAGATAGATGTTTTTTGTGTTTTGTTAAATTGTTCCTTTTAAAATCATAAAAATTGTTACACGATGATGACTGCTGTACCCATATTTTGACTAATTTATTTGTTATGTCTGTTTAGTTCACGCATCAATGTAAACATAACGAAACTTGATGAGATTGTTATCAAAGTGAGAGGTTTAGCAATTTAAAACCAGGTTTAAGGTTTAATCAACCATTTTCTACATTTGAAAATGCCTATACCAAGTCAGGAACATGACAGTTCTTTTCCATTCTTTTTTTTATATGTTTTGTTAATTGATTTGGCATGTGAGTATGGACTTTCCGATTTGATTTTCCTCTGAGTTCAATATTTTTGAGATTTTACTTTTTCCGTCTTTATTGTCTTTAACTGCTAGTTTTAAATGCATACATTTATAAACGTATCATGCCAATGTGGTCTCGGAATTGGGTTCAATAAATCACTGATAAAACATAAGGTAGACATAAGAAATCTGTTCATCATGTACCCATTTATATATCTCCACCATGACTTTTCAGTTTTGAAAATAAAATAACAAAAAAAAGAATACATATACTTCTTGGCAACAAGAATAGCTTAAATGTAAACGTTAACAAATATGATACAACTGAAATGACAAAACCATAATGCTAAATATGCTTTTCATAACAGAATGTTAATGGGAGTTTATTAGCAACGAAACCTTGCAGGACTGTCTGCCTTCTCTTTAACCTTGTGTTTTCAAAAACAGCCGAAAGTGACTGGCATATAAGATAAAATCCATTTTTTTCCTTCTAAATACACGTGCATGTACATGCACTGTCAAATTCTAAATGTCCTCTAAACATGTAAAATGCTAACTTCTGTAATTTAACTGACAAACCATCATGCAAGGTGTATATATATACATATCACTAAAGTTAACGAATGTGTGTAACAAATATTGCAACACACGTCTGTTTCCATTAGAGCGAACGTAAACGAATGAATTTTAACTTTACTTAGATCAAGAGAGCAAAGGTGAGTAACGATTAAACATTCAAACCAATTTAATGCATGTTCATTTCTATTTTCTGAATAAAAAATATTAATTAGCCCCATGTTTTTGTTTACATATATCAAAAATTAAGAAATAATTCATGAAAGCCATAGATTAGTTATAAATTTTCACATGGCCTGGGCCGTGATATTCGAATTTTATCCTGACTGTTTGTTGAAAATTTACCTATGGCCTGAGCCGTGATATTAGAATTTTATTCTGAGCGTTTGTTGGAAATTTACACATGGACCTGACCGTGATATTCGAATTCTATCCTGACCGTTAGCGAGGGATACAATTAACGAATATCACGGCAAAGGCCATATGTAAATTAACAACAAATAAGTGGCTTCCATGAAATATTTCGATTCAAATAGGAGACAAACGGTCATTAAAAAACTGAATCGGGGCTTACATGTAGTTTGCCGTGAGTAGGGCTGTTATTTTTTACTCCCTGTTAGATACAGCTATAAATTCTTAATACATATGTTGCTATATTCCCGTGCTTGCATTTCCTATCATGATTTTCGTGATAGAGGGTTGCTGCTCACAAGGAAGCTATTAAACCAAGAGTTCCAAATGGTGAAGTTGAAGTCATCCCTTCGTAAATTTTACGGACGCCATCACGAGTTGGTTGACCGTTATGGAATAACTGTTTCACAAATGATATCGGATATGTTCTTACGTCGTAACTACAATCCCCTTCCCTTTCATGAATGTGACCTACAGAATTAGACTATTTACCGGATTTGTAATTACATAAGCAACAAGATGGAGCACATGATCATGATAAAAAATTATAAAATTCAACACTCAAATTGGAATAAAAAAATGTTTTTTGGTTGTCCTAAAAAAATGAATAAGGTTTTTGAATCAAGATGGGAACAAATTCTTTGACCTTCACGAAAGCACCCCCTCCCCCTCTTTTTTTTAGCCACACAAACCAAAAAGAGGAATTAATAAAAATAAATCAAAATTAATCTTCTACATGGGGGGTTATTCAGGGTATTCCAACTTAGTTGCACCAAAAAGGTATCTTACTATACCAAATTAATTTCTTTCAACTTTAATTCTTCAAAGTTTAGTTAAGCCATAATAAGTATATAACAGCAAAAGAATGTCATAAACAGTGCAGAATAAGTCTGTTCACATTTTAAGGCGAAATTTATACTGCATGTACTGTTGAGATAGTGTCAGGACATGTTTAAGACTGTCAAGAATGTGTCGAGACATATTCAGACATTATTAAGAATGTCAAGAATATGTCAAGATAGATCAAGACAAATTTAAGACAGTCAAGAATTGGTCAAGATTAATTGAGTAATTCAGACTCTTATCAGATGATACAGGAAGTGTCGAGAAATTTTAAGACAATGTTCATACTGTCAAGACACTTGTCAAGAAAAATCCAGAACCTTATTAGACAAATTCATACTATGTCAAGAACTTTTAAAAAATATTCGGACAAATTAAGAATGTCGAGTAAAAATTCATGCAAATTCAGACAAAAACTGGTCTTTTCAGACTTTTTGACTTTTGTAGTGTAAATAGCAACGGAAGTCAACACAACAACAAATCCTAAACCAAAATCTGGAAATGTATGTGTGCTTTGGTTGAAGTTAAGTTTTAAGGATTATGGCTTATATATCACGCCCAGATAATTCGCAACTGTTCGATAGCTCTTCTGCTCAGATTAATTTTAGTGCCAAATGAATGTGATATCCCATTCATACGCAAACAGTATTGTGTCTAATACAATTGACACATACTAGTAACTGTCACTTTGACTAAGACAATAGTAACATGAGTAACCGTTGATACAAAACATAGTTGTCGAAAAATGCCGAATCAAGATTGATTGAAGTTAGCAAATCCCTTACATCTTACAAAACAAAACGATTATATCTTTGAAGCTAGAGACAATCTACAAATGTACATATACTTAGTGCAAAATACTTGCTAGAACGTAACAACCTTAAGACATTGTTCGCTATCAGAATAGTTTAACAAAGCTTACACCATACGTTTGTTATATTATTTTTCGTCTGGAATCTATCCCAACTGTGTTCTTCTCTCAACAGAATTTTAGATCCTGCTTTTGTTGTATCGTTGCAATACCCCTTTCATCGCGTACAGCGTCTTTGGATACTCCATCAACTAGATAATTTAACAATTTGTGTTAGGTGAGTAATGTAAACCTAGATAAATATTGTTGTAACACAGTTGATAATCACGTAAACGAATTTTGTAACAGCGTATTTAATTATAAAATCGAGAAATTAAAGAGCAGAAAATTCTGTTAAATATATCTTTTATTTTTATCGATCCACTTTGAACTTGTCAAGACTATTGATTTCACTTTTAAAGTTCGTATGTCCAACGATGACGTAAAATATGTGTGTACTAGTAATTTTTATTGTGATACTGTTTAGTTTATCTACTAAGTTTACAAATTCATACAGTTATGTATCATTTTTTTTTAAGAAAATGTAACAATCTTACACAAGATAAACTGTAAACAAATTATTTGATTAATGAACTGATATGCATGGATATTCTTTCCACCTGATATATGTTCTTTTTTGACAAACATATTAAATAGCAGATAAGCGAACCTTAAATACTTGCTAAACAATACATATCAACAATCTTGATCGACCTTGTTAATCGCTACATTTCAACACTTAAGTTTAAAGAAATGTATTTTAAAATCATTTAAAAATCAATTTTAGGTACATAATATTTTCAAAAGAATATCTGAAATTTAAATATCTAGCCGTTTTGTTGACACAATGTAAAACGATTTATGCAGGTATTGTAACATATTATCACTTTGTCTAATCTTGACTTATTAAGTAAGAGTAAAGTTACGATACTGTCATAAAAATGGCATATCATGGCTTCAATATTGATTAAATCATTGGGTCTTTGTTAGTCTTGTATTAGTTTTAATTTTTTGTATTTTTTTTTTATGTATTTTGGACATTAGTATGACATCAATAATCTAAACCAGTACATAGTTTTGTCCAGCCGATGACGCCCTCGGATGCGGGATTTTGTATCTGTATTAAAACGTCATTGGTTGCTCTTTGGTTGGACTGTTGTCACTTTGACACCTTCACCATTTTAATTCTCAACCTTATTAATTGTTGAAATGATCAATAAACTGACTGCAAATATATATCATTTTGTCAATGCAAATTGTTGATTCTATTGATATGTTTTTAAATCTAAAATGACAATTTTACATGACGGGAATACAGTACAAGTAAATACAAGAACATTTAGGACAAGGAAATTCACAAAACAATAATATAATAGAACATTTCGACTTGTTACAGAATAACAACGAATAACTAAAATAAATCAAGGACAGTACACAAAAAAACCCGCATACTATAATTACGAACTATGTGTTTGTCACACGAACGTATCAACGCCAGAAAAAGTGACATCGCAGATAAATAAAACAAAATGGATATAAATCGAGATTTAAATACTTTGTTATTATTTTATTTGATTCATTTTATAACAATTACAAGAATAGCAATATAGAATTGTGTTAGTAATTTGGCATCTTACTGCTCTGTCAAACTATGTCGGCCTTTCTTCTACAAGAATAGTATGAAAGAAATAAGATTAAGAACTTTTTTACTCAAGGGTATCACATTTTGTAATTGCAACAACAAAAGTTGCTACTATGTTGTTACACATCAAAATAAACGTAGGAATCATAAAACTGTGTTTTGATTTGCTAGAATTTGATCACAAATGTCAGTACTGAGGTCCTGGCTACATGGCTGGTTATACCTATCTGAACTTTCAGTCCGTAATAAAATTATAGTACACATTTCATTTTATCGTATCGTCATTGACACCTTACATATACCCCTTTGACGACGATTAGCCCTCTTAAAATGGGCATTATTAAGATGTAGAATTATTGCATTTGAAAGGTTATACAGCCGATTGCATTGAGTGTGTAGGTACAGTTAATATAAGGTAAGGTATGTACAGTTAAAATTAGGTAAGGTATACTATCCTCCTTTCCAAGTAAATTAACTCATCATTATATATACCAGGGTTAAAGTTTGTAATTAAGCCAGGCGCGCGTTTCGTCTACAAAAGAATCATCAGTGACGCTCGAATCCAAATAAAATTAAAAGGCCAAATAAAGCAAGAAGTTGAAGAACATCGAGGACCAAAATTCCTAAAAGTTTTGCCACATACATCTAAGGTTATATATTCCTGAGGTAGAAAAGTCTTAAAATTTCAAGAACTCAAACGTTTAGTAAACAGTTGATTTTAAAAATGACCATATCAATGATAATTAATGTCAGCACAGCTGGTGATACCCTTTGGGAATTAACCCCTCCAGTTATCTATCGGTCTAGAGTACTTTTATAGGAGGGTAGTTTACCTACCCTTATAATGACGTAAGGGTTCAGCTAGCAAGCAAGCTAACCAAAAATATGACTTTTATATACATATTCAATGAAATCGGCAGTACATATTGTATACTTGCTGATGTTGATACTTCTTTTACTGTTTAATGAACTATCGTCACTGAACTATGCAAAAATAAAATCTTTACTTATTTTTATCTGGTCTCTTTTAGAGGTTGACATAATCATCTCCATCCACAGACACACACACATATTTATCATTCCCTGAATCTTTTTTAAATTGACATTTGTCCTAGAAATGTGTAGATTTATCCTTACTGTATAAAAAAGAATAAACATTTCACTAAATATTTAGCGGTAAATCAGGTTTAACCGATCACTGGAAGTTTACCAATTAAATTTCTTCCTTTACTCCCCTGTTTACAAATTTTATTAAACATGTCAAGGTCTATCTTCTTTTCTACATTTTTTTTTAAAATGTGTAATGGCTAAACGCGATTTGATATCCGTTATTTGGCGTGTTTAAAAAATTACCAGTATGTAGACATTTTGTTTTCTAAAAGAAAATGCCCAATCTATATTAGTGGTTGTAAGTCGTCTCGATGTTTAAGGGAGTCAAATTGTATCAGCCACATATTACCAGAACACTGTACATAACATTGTTTGTATTATCAATTTTGTCGTCAATGATAGGTTCAACTCACTATGTATTTTAACTCCAAATTCCTGTATCAAGTCATGAATATGCCTGTAATATGCATGTTGTTATCAGCTAGTCTCTTCATATGTATTTTGATAGTTGTTGTGACACTTGAATTGGAAGTCAGGAATATGACAGTTGTTGTCCATTCGTTTGATGTGTTTTGATATTTGATTTTGCCATGTGATTAGGAACTTTCCAAGTGAATTTTTCTCGGAGTTCAGTATTTTTTTGGATTTTTTTTTGGAAGAGGTCTGCCTTATTGTACACAATATTCGTATAATATTTCGGCGGAATAGGTGTTTAACAAAAGTATCGTATGGTTAAAACATAAGCCGTACCAAATCCATGCTAACAATGTGCATTTAGCATTGGTCTCTAACATTCTTAGTAGTTCGTTAAGCAGGCAGACTTGACTTCCAACTTCAGATTTATAAAAAAATATATAATCATTGGATAAATAAAGGTTTTTATCCTGTAGAACTTACTTTAAATAAAGCTAATGATAACAATGACCACTGCCCTTTCCTCGATCTTGATATCTATATCATAAACGGGAAGCTTAATACAAAAATTTATGATAAAAGAGATGATTTTTCATTTCCTATTGTTAATTATCCATTTTTAGATGGTGACGTTCCCTTGTCACCATCTTATGGTGTTTATATATCTCAACTTGTACGATTCGCTCGTGTATGTAACAATGTATTAGATTTTAGCGAGAGAAATTTATGTATTACTGAAAAATTATTACACCAGGGTTTTCGATATCACAAACTGGTCAAAACATTTACTAAATTTTATCACCGGTATAAGGAAATAATTCGTAAATATAACTCAACATGCAGACATCTTATACGTTCAGGTATTTCACATCCAAAATTTTATGGAAATATTCTTTATAAAGCACAAAAATGTCAGTATTCTCCTCAGAAACTAACAAAACCTTTAAATAGACTTATTAAAAGGGGATATAGTTACGATACTGTTGTCAGGTCATTAAAGATTGCATATTTTGGCTTTAACATTGATTCACTGATAGGGTCTTTGCATCGGAACTAAACACATTTATTTCTAAAAAAACAGTTGTTGGCATGACACGGGTTATGTTCTTCTCATATATTTTATGATAGTATGATACTAAACCCCTAACGGGAGGGATTGTACCTGATATTCATATGATGAAGACATAATCTTTCAATCAGTTTAATTGAGGTCTGGAGCTGGCATGTCAGTTAACTGCTAGTAGTCTGTTGTTATTTATGTATTATTGTCATTTTATTTATTTTCTTTTGTTACATCTTTTGACATCAGACTCGGACTTCTCTTGAACTGAATTTTAATGTGCGTATTGTTATTGTTTTACTTTTCTACATTGGCTAGAGGTATAGGGGGAGGGTTGAGATCTCATAAACATGTTTAACCCCGCCGCAATTTTGCGCCTGTCCCAAGTCAGGAGCCTCTGGCCTTTGTTAGTCTTGTATGATTTTAAATTTCAGTTTCTTGTGTATAATTCGGAGTTTAGTATGACGTCCATTATCACTGTACTATTATGCATATTTTAGGGGCCAGCTGAAGGACACCTACGGGTGCGGGAATTATCGCTACATTGAAGACCCATTGGTTGCCTTCGGCTGTTGTTTGCTCTATGGTCGGGTGGTTGTCGCTTTGACATATTCACCATTTCCTTTCTCAATTTTATTCTATTCTAATATACAGAATGCTTAATGGTTACTTTGTAAGAGCAAACATCACTTATGACGAATATTTGTTGTTTTTCGAATCGAACTATCAAATATATGAACTGTGTGTGCCAACATTTATATATCATTAGCGTTTTACAGATATAATATAGGGGTCAAACATGTCAAACGTATATCAATTCACATTTAACTAATATACAACAAATATTTAAAAGGACGTCTAGTTATGTTAATGTTGTGACTTAGCAATACACAATTGTTGAATATAATCAATTCTAAAGTTTTTATTTTGATCACTTCGAAGATTAAAAACATGTTAGTAACAAGACCTATATTCACATTTAAATAGTTGTATAACTATCATACATGTATGTAATGGAAACATCGTGTTCAGTGTATATCTTTACAAATGTAAGTATTCAAATAAATTTTATAATCATAAAACCACAAACGATTATTAATTAAAACGGAGAACATGGGTAACATGGGGACTCTTCTAAAAATAACATGCTAGGTGGTAATTTACGGTTCTCCACGTGTTTTTATTATTCAAATCAAGTAAGCGATCAGAGTTGTAAGCACTTAATTATGTTATGAGATGTCATTAAGCGTAAATACACGTGTGTTGTCGACAGGGGGTACACACTATTACAATAATAGATGTTCATTTATATCTGAGCACGATGGAAAATAGCTACCGGTTTAGAATATTCTGAGCTTGATTTCTGTACTCACCCTAGGACGATTAAACTATCTTTTGTTTACTAAATCTATAAAACAATGAACTTATTTCAAGAATCATTACATTCAAGGGTGTAACTACATGTAGTGTGATGTGAAGGGATATCTATTATTGCTTTTCCTCCATGAGTTGTTAACTTATAAACCACTATTTCTGCTTTATATAAAAACAAAATGAATGTTATATTAGCTGTAATAAGTTATTCATATTATTTCAAAGGCCTCAAGTTACCTTTTTTTATAATTTGTATATAATAAAATGAAACTGAACCTTTTGTTAATGTTGACTAAGAATATAATAATTTCTTTGTTTTGATAGAAAATATCAACGACTATTTGATTTCAATATCTTGTACATCAGTATTACTTGTTATTTTTCTTTAAAATATGCTAATCATAATCGTCAGAGAAAAAATACTAAAATATTGTTCAAATAGCATTGATTGCAAATTTATCTTTTATTTCCATATCAGAAATTTAAAATAATTTGCAACCAAACACCGTTAATGCATGCCGATAAGTAAGTGTGTATAATATATGAATAACATAAGGATTAAGATACTTTAACTTAAGTGTGTATTGAATCAAAATAAAATTATTTCTTGTATTCCATGGTTTCATTGTTTAAAAATACAAATATTTTCATGTTGTATTAAAACAATAGACCAACAATGCACTGTTGTAAACAATCAGTTATTTGAATTGCCTTTAAGTAATATGCTTCTAATAAAATATGCATAATATACATGATATAGGAAGTAAGATATTTTAAATCATCTTTGTGTTGAATAAGAGTGTATTTTTTTTGGTATTTAAACACAGAAATCATAACTCGATATCTATTATTTATTTTTAGTTATTCTCCAAAAAATATTACAAATTTCGAGGTAACAACGTGTTTTATAATGTGTTTGCATCGTTTTAGAGTCTTCAACTCACTGATTTGTTTATTTTATTGAAAATATAACACCGCAATATCTTAAAAACGATTATTTCATTTCTTTTTTAGAGTATTTTCGGAAACAGAAACAAAAATAAAACAGTCGCAAGAAAAACTGTACGAAAACTATTCGGGTTTGAAAACAAAAAGACCTTAAGAAAAAGAAAATCACATTTGTTTTATATTTGAATTCAGTTTTAACTGCATATTTCCCGTCGTTTTTTCCCCAACCTTGCTGAATAATAACTGCTGAGCTTTTGTACTTGGCGCTGTTTTAATTATATTAAACGGACTAGGATTACATACATAAAGTGTATGAATTCAACATGTGAGGTATATGTAGAAGAGTTCAATCCGTCAGAAAGGTCAATCATGTTTGTCTGTCTGATCAGTCAAATATTTATTGGGGTACGTGAGTTTGACTTGACTGATCGATGACTGGTCGATGTCCACTGATTGCTCGCTACTACAATACACATTGTACTTATGACTGGACGAGAATATAACTTGTGCAGGACCATGGATGAAAAAAGAAGGCAGAATATATTAATCGTTCATCTGTTTGAATTGTAAAACATTAGTTTGTAAAACATGTGAAACATGTCTTGTTTTTTCAGATCTAATAACAAATTCGAGATATCTTCATTATGCTGATTACAATTTTACTTTATCAGGTAAGTAAGACATATGTATATATATTTCGACAGTTGCAAAGTTGCTATTATATTTTTTTTTAATACAAAAATAGTCTACATTGAAATTCTAAAAAAATTCACAACGGTCGTATACGAAAGAACCAATAGTAAGGTTCTCAATGCATGCTTTCATATTCAATGACGACTATATGAAATATTGATTAACGCTTTAAACAATATTGTTTTTATATGTTAACCAAATTGCATTAAGAGTCTTAAACACAAATTAGGAATCAATAATATTAGGGTAAACCAAATTACAGAAAGGATGATTTCTTGGCGAATTTAGTCATTCGAGGTATCATTGAATAGTCAGTTGAATGACTTTGTGGACTAAACTTGTTTCTATTTGATTCTTGGCTGCACAAATCTCCGCATATACAACGATGTATATTGCAAGCTCATCTACATTTGACTCAAACATATTTACCGTTAACGTATTGACCGTTATTTAGTCACGGAGTGGCATTTGCCACATGTGGATACTAAAAAAAATAAAATGTTTTGAACAATTCAAGTTTCATACGTTCTCTGAAATAAATGTTACCAAATCCTGTAATGTGTCCATCGTTTACACTACAATATCCCATTATAAATTGAAAACCTTTTTACAATGCAAACGCTTTCCTTAGATAATGAAGGTAATAATAGGCCAATTTAATATATTGATATATTTCGTTTACTTTATTTGGCTTTTTAAACTTTTTTGGATTCGAGCGTCACTGATGAGTCTTTTGTAGACGAAACGCGCGTCTGGCGGATAAACAAAATTTAGTCCTGGTATCTATGATGAGTTTATTGTAATGAACCAGCGAATAAAACTGCTATACCACAAAACACATGATCAATTGCAATATAATTCAGTTTCTCATATCTGTTGCATTTAGAAGTTGACATTTTCATATCAGTAGTCAATCAGCATTTATAGGAATATCATTATCTGGGCGCATCCCTTTGACGACCTTTTCTAATTGTCATACGAGACCCGTCAGCCTCTTTTGAAATATTAAATTTTGTTTATCAACATTTAATTTTATCGATGACTATGACCGGAGTATTTGCATTGATACCATTAAATATCGCTATTATGATCATCAACCTTCTAGCTTGATCCTATAATAATTTTAAAACTTATTGAAGAAAAACTGCTCAAATACTCGTTCATGCTGCTTATCATTTAAATGTTTAAGTTTAAATATGTTTTAAGAGATCAACATTTAAATCTAAAACTGTAAGCATTACGTCTGTTTTTATAAATCATAATAGCTATGCTTTTGTTCATGTGAAATCGTGTTCTTATATTTTATGTCTTCTTATACAATTAAAAATACAGTGTTGGTAACATGATTAAGACAAAGATTGCTATTAGGACATTATAAATGCAAACAGAGGGGTACAGTTGTCTCGATTCCCCATGTATATGCGATACAGCTAATTTATGATCTTCAAATTCAAATAAAAAAAAAATCTCAAAAAGATAAAATTTATAGTGAGATATGCTCAATAAAATGAGATAAAAATGCTACATACTATGATAATAGAGAAGCTTTTTTTAATTATTTTTATGAATGTAGTTCCAGGTATTTCAATGTGCACAATGTAAATATGCAAAGTGCTTTTTCCTGAATGAGATTATGCATTACCAAACTATGTGTTTCGTTTAAAAGATTGTGATCACGTCACTAATGCAAAGTCAGGGCTAGGATACGGTATACGGTACATGGGTATCTTATCAACAACGGAGTTCCAAAAAGAAATTCTTTTGACAAAGATAAAGATCAATAGTTTATTCATACTACATAGTTGATTCTTCATAAAAAGGCCGAATGAAGCTCACAGTTAATTTAGACTGAACGCACATGCATGTGGTTTTCAACAGCTGGACATGCAGTACATCCAACCGCCCACAGTCTACTTTTGCTCAATTGTTTTTCATTTTGAACGTTATGTTAAAATGTAACAACAATAATAGTACTGTATTTACCAAAAAAAATTGTATCATTATCATGATCTATTGTACATGTATGTTATAGTTTTAAACTTTTTCAGATCGTACTTTTGATGATATCGAACATTGTACATACGGAATATGATTTTTTGTGTCCAGATTACTCTCAGTGGAAGTATAAACGAATAGGATCTTGCCAGAATAACTATTCGTATTTTTGTTTGTTTGATCAGAATAATTTTAAATACACACAATTCTGTAGAAGAAAACCGGAATTTCAGAGACCAGGTAATATTTATAGTATGTTGTGTGAACGCACCTGCTGGCTTTATTTGCTACATGAGCTGTTTGCATGTTTTAGCATTATTTGTTGATAGAATAATTTACACTTTTCAACTCATTTTCTATGTTTTACATGACCCCTTAAAACATGTATAAGATCAGTACTAATTTCACAATAAGCTTTTATTCAAACGATCGACATAATTTCTGAAAATCACTGTAAATAATAAAAGATATTGATCAAAGTTCGATATAATCATGCTAGATAGAATAGTTCTATAGTTCAGTGTGTATTGATCCTTGCTTTGTTGTGATGGTTGTTCATACCATTGCATTTGAATGATATCATAACTGGTAAATTTTTATTTCGGTTCACGTACTATGAACTACAAAAATATTTCCATTTTCCATTGCTGTATACCTTACAACACAATTTTCTTTTATTAATCTGTGTTCATTATTCTATCTGACGTTATTTTTAAAGGTTATGGTTGTCTTTCAGAATTTGTATAACATCTCATTCCTTATTATATTGAATATTGTGTCGTAAATCTAATGTATTTGTTAGTTGTTATTCATATGTTTGTGTTAATCTGTCTTTTTATTGAGTTCAGCCATTTCAATTGATATTTGACATTGTCCTTCTATGATTTGATGTTACACAATCGTTTCAGGTAAGGGTGAAGGTTGGTACTTATTAACACGTTTAAATCCGCTGTATTTGTTTGTATCTATCATGAGTCAGGAACCTGATTTTAAGTGGTTGTCGATTGTTGGTGTTGTTTATGAGTGTTTCTTATTTTCTATATAGATAAGACCGTTGGTTTTCATGTTTGAATGGTTTTACACTAGTAATTTGTGGGCTCTTTATAGCTTTTCTGTGTGGACCAAAGGTTCATGTTAAAGACCTTCCTTTTCAAATTCTGACTTTAATTGAGAGATCTTCTTATATCTATCCAACACATATAATGAACTAAAATTATAAAAAAAGACAAACATAGTCCAGATGTTTCTGGTTTGTTAAACATGTTTTAAGATATTTCAATCCTCCTCTTTATCCTTTTCTATGTAGAATAAACAACCAAGTAACAATACGGACAGTAAACTAAGTTAAAAGAAGTCGGAAGGGGTAATAAAAAAGAAACTTAGCACAATAATAAAGATACAAAAATTATGTAGGACAATTTACAGATACTGACGCGCCGGTCTCAAATAAACTGATGAATTGATTATGTCTCTATACTATGAAAATCAAACACAATTCCCACTGTTTAGTGTCAAATATCATACCATCATAACATATATGAGAAGATCATAACCTGTATTATGTCAACAACTGGTTTTAAAATAGTTGTGTTAATGTACGATGCAAAAACGATTAAATTAAATGGAAATATATAGCAAAATACGCCATCTTGAATGACCTGACAAGTATATCGTACACATGAAATTAGTTCTAATCTGGAAAATGTTGAGTTAGGATTTCACGTAGATGCCGATATCTGTACTTTGTATAGAATATAATCATACAAGTTGGATGTGAAATACCGAAACGTAAAAGATGGCTGAATGTTGATTAATAAGAACGAATGATGTGTTGTACCAATGGTAACATAAAGTAAATGTTTGTTGACATGTTTGTGATAAGGAAAACCCTGGTATTTTTTTTTTCAGTATCAAAGAGTTTTCTTTCTTTTAAATTAAATACGTTGTTGCATACACGTTTACAAAAAAATGTGATAATAAGCTTCCTGTTAAAGATATCATGATTAAAGAAGGGAAGACATTATCATTAGTAATAGCTTTAGTTTAAGTCAGTTCAGCAGAATATATTTCTTGTACATACAAGTTTTTGGTTTGTTTTCCAATGCACGACAGTTATGATGCCAAATTATATGTACTTATAATTGATATTGCACTCATAGAACAACATCCCTATGTGTACACGTTGATTCTTTAGCGGAAAAAGCCTTCTGATCATAAAATTGGAGCTGTATAAATAAACCATTTATGTGGAGATGTGCCTATGGTTGACATGTTGTCCATCTAAATATTTCTTGTTTCAGGTTACAAATTTGTTATTCGAGGATCAATAGATGGTGAAGAGTGCCCCGGAAATCGTTTTCAACCAATGAAATTTTGGACGAATGGAAGTCACGATTGTATATTCGAGAAATCGTTGTGTACAGAGGAGGGTCAGGTTGACTTAGAAAACGGTGACTCAAAGACCGATAGATCTTGCAGATGTGATTATACAAAAGGTTTTGCATTTGTCAAACGTCCACAAAATTTATGTTTTTGTATGCCGAAAACAGAAGATTGTTCATGTTATGTCAGAACATGTCCATCAATGCAGCATATTCTGACACCAGGTAATCAATTTTTCCATATTGTCATCTTTTCATATACTAAAGAAATCATGTTTATCCAATCGTTTCCTTGAAAACAATCGGATCCATTTCCAATAAACTTTATTTTTTTAAGTTCAACACGTTCAATAAAACATATTTATTCCACTGCGATTTAAAAGTATTACGGCCACAGTCACAAAGGATTTGCCAAATTAATACGACACGTTTGTGTATCAAATCCATTGCGACGTGTGTTTGAAATCTTGAACTCTTGAATGCTAAAAGATGTGCCTGAATTATCAATTAACCGAAAACATTGAATTCATAGTTTTGACACATTTTACTGCGTGGATTCCAATACCGGTTGATACATACATGCTAGCAGCAATCGAAGCGTATCCAATTCTAGCTCGATTTTTTTAAAAGATTTCTTCGAATTGGAACATGATTACGTATCTATGATGAGTTTTTACACTACTGTTGCATATAAGAAGGACGAAAGATACCAGAGTTACAGTCAAACTCATTAATCGAAAACAAACAGACAATCCCATGTTAAAAGAAGAAAAAGACAAATACACAACTTAGAATACACAAGACACAACGTAGAAATTAAATACTAAGCAACATGAACCCCAACAAAAACTGGGTGGGGGAATATTATTCATCAAAGTGCCGAATATTACTAGCATTTTAACAGTTTGTTGTTACCAGCACAACACATATATTGTTGAGAAGGCACATTGCTATATCGCCGTTTACTCGTGTATATTACACCAAATCTATATCAACTTAAATTAATACATGAAACACTTTCTCGTTATCGAACTTACAGATTACCAATGTGTTCTGATACAAAAATTGACTGATAATCATGTATGCAAATCACATGAAACCAACAGGTAAGCCAGTTTAGTTTTATTTTACATATATACGCATTTGTGTGAAAAGGCTAATACTAAATGTATTAAAACACTACAAACAATCTCTTATTTATTATGAAGAAGTACAAACCAACAAGAAGATAAGATATTGCAGAAAGAAAAAAAAAATTAGAAATTTATAGAAAGGAAACATTGCATTCTCTCAATCAATTAACTCAAGAAAAAAAACTTCCACTTACAAACTTTTCAGTGTAATTCTCATATAAAATATAAAAATCACAACAATACTGAACTAATCAAGTGGTAACATCAAACCAATGAAAAATAACTGTCCTATACCTGACTTGGTACAGGCGTTTTCTTATGTAGAAACCAGTTGATTGAATATGGCTTTAAAGCTAGCACGTCTGTGAAGATATTAATCAATCAGAAACATTGGATTAAATGTCTCCATTTCAACCGAATGTGTCTGCGTATACCCAAGTATAGCAAGGGTTCCTTTGTGTTGAACGTAAGTTAAAGGCTGACAAATGTGGAAGTATTAAGTAAATGACAAAAAATGGTTTATCACAAAATGTGTTTGAAGTCCTAAGTATGGTCAAATAAATCAGTCGTTTTATTTAATTATGGTAGTTTTAAAGGTGAAAAGCAAAGTTATTTTTTTTTTTATATTTTAATAAATTGTTTAAAATAAAAACTACTCCAAGAAATACTGGTAGTCGTTTGTGTGTCCTCTTACTTTCTATGAAACAGGTAACTTCGTGGCTCATCGGGGAATGTGCAACATGATTATCACCCTTTGCTTAGGAATGCTTATGACGTCATTCGTGTCCTCCAATTCCAAATGTAAACAAACAGCATGAAATCGAATACAAACGACAATGCAACTATGGACATAATGCTTCTCCTGATCATTGTCTATTTATAATTTGTACAATCTTATTACCAATATTTTTTCAACTGATCGGCTATTTTTATTTGAATAAAGACAGTCTATTTGAAGATATGTTCGATTAGGATGATTGCTGTTATATTAATTTAAGATTTCAAATCACTTATCAGTTTCACCAATAGCATATACAAATAAAGAACTGTATGATATGCGGCGAATATAACATTTTAAAATCAAATGACATTTATATGTGCTATTGCTGAGTATTTTTAAAAAATCGGCTAGTGCACTGTTGTGTTTAAAACATTTAATATTAAGATTGCATTTAGTTAGTTTTCTCTTTTGAATTGTTGTCGTTTGTTCCTTTGGGGCCGACTATGCAGTTTGGGGTTTTCTCATTATTAAATAATGGGATGTGCGCGTTTTGCAATTGTTGTCCTCATAATTATACTCTCATGCCCATACTCCCCGAAATGTGACACTTATTATAAAAAAGAAGATATGTTATGATTGCAAATGAAACAACCCTCCACAAGAGACCAACATGATACAGAATTTAAATAAACAACTACATTTGTTGTACAATGTTGTATTGCATGTTTTAAAATTTCCGTTTACAAAAACATCAACGGCTGCGTCCTTATATTACTTTGTGATAACATATTTTAACCGAATCAATGACCATAATTGGACGTTTCATTGTCGAGTTTATAAAAAAACGCCTGTAAATATATGGACTGGTATATGGTAGGCGAAACGGTAAACCCCGTCCATGCAGCCAAGAGTAAAAAATCAAGTAATATATATGACACAAAGAGCTGTATAAATGACGTTACTTCTTCAAAACTTTAAAACAACAGTCCCTGTTAGATTAATCTCAAATATATACGTATTGGTTTTTTAATTTCTGATTTTACATGAAAGGAAAAGGTGTGAAACCCGGAGGAAATAATGGGGAATGACTATTATATTAAACTGAATTGCAATCACAGTCATGCATGTGGTTCAAATTTATATCTTTTTCCTGATTGTCTGTATCTATTAAAGCTCTATTTTAATTTTGAAAAGACAAAAATCGACAAAAAAATACTTTCTATATCTTAATTAACTGACTGTCTTTCTGTGGCTAGGTATAGACCACAATTAAAGAATTGCTTCAATTTTAGTTTTCTTAAAGAAAAGGGAACGTAACACTCTCACTAAACGCACCATCAGATTTTATCTTGCATCCCAAGTTCGCCGAACTTGTCTGCTGCATAGTTAAAGATAATTCAGAGCCACACGGTTGACCAACTTTAACATGGGTTCCCATTTTTTTTTAATTCTTTACGATTTGTTGTTTATGGTAATGTTTAACCGTTATGAAACCGTAAACTTGTTCAACTTACTAGATTCTCTCAATGCCTTAATCCAAAATCTTTATAATTAACTTGATTAAATTTCTGCAGTGTTATATATGGTCATACACGCTGCATTTTTTACTTGTTAACGATACCTACGATTTTTGAATACTCTTAATTTCAGAGAAAATAAAAAGATTGATGATCATCGGATACCAATTGCAGCTAAAGGTATGTTACTTAATATTCAATAATCAAGTTAACAAGGAATAAATTGAAAGTCTAGTCATGAAACTTTAGTTATCAACTAAAATGTCTGCAAACAATGAGTATTAAACATCTATTTGTTTTAAAACGGAAAAGGGACTGCTTCGCTGCAATCTCATTTACATTCTATAACCACCAATAAACGGCATTTATCTGATACGGCTATGGCAAGTATATAAATATCGTTTTCGTTTTCATCTAGAACAAGGTGTTATTTATTGCGGAATCTTTAAGCACTGCATTAAACCAACTATGATCGTTATCGTTACTATTTGGAAGGGAAGAGATTTTT
This sequence comes from Mytilus edulis, assembly GCF_963676685.1. NCBI lineage: Eukaryota > Metazoa > Mollusca > Bivalvia > Mytilida > Mytilidae > Mytilus > Mytilus edulis. Next base: position 58,653,808 of record NC_092351.1, on the reverse strand, counting down.
TTCCAATAAATAAGATCAAAGTGAGATATAAGATAAAAAAAAAGCGACATTGGAAAGTAAAGTAAAATCACAAAAATACTGAACTCCGAGTACAACTCAAAACGGAAAGTCTCTAATCAAATGGCAAAATCTAAAGGATAAAACACATCAAACGAATGGACAATAACTGTCATATTCCTGTCTTGGTACAGGCATTTTTAAATGTAGTAAATGGTGGATTGAACCTGGATTCATAGCGCGTAACCTCTAACATGTATGAAAGTCTAATCGATGCAAAAAAACCAGACTTAATAGGTAATATAGTCAAAATATGGTTACACCAGTAATGACTGTGTTACAATCTCAAAACAAACCAACATTTACAAAAAATCACAAAAAGCCTCTATAAAATTTAAAAAAAACACATTCATTGCTTTGTGTGTTTGACGTTAAAAAATCTAAACGTCGCATAGGCAGAAAATTTGTCGTCCAATGTATATTAAAGAGAAAACAATTTCACCTGGGGAATGGTGGTATACAGGGTTAAAAAATCAAAAGTTATGTTTTATTTATGAATTATTTCATAAATAGACCGAGATTTAAAATTTTCAAGAAGTTTTTTGAAGAATTTTCAAGAATTCACTTATGGCCAATACCACTACGCGAGTAATATAATTTTCCGTTTGTAGTTCAAAGTATTTTTAAATTTATAAGAGAAAAATAACATTATGACATATAATAGAGCAATATCATAATGACGGGATCTTTTAAAGTACAGAGTCACTTGATAAGAAACAAGGAAACACAAAAACTCGCATATACAAAACACACCAGCGAAAATGAAGTACCGAGCGACGTCAAATGGATATCACATAAACAGACCAAACAGTAAAAGTACTATTAATAATTGAATAACGAAAAATAAAGAAACAATAAAACACGTTGTTAAGATGACAAATAACGTCAGTACATTGAATATATACAGAACAATAGGAGAACAACACTAATAATATTACTATAGTTTCTCTATCAAAAATTTTAAAATTATGTTTTTGTTTTGTTTGTAGATAATCCAGATAATGATAAACAAGGAAATGCTTTGATTGTTAGCTTTATAATACTTGGATTAATAGTATTAGGTCAAGTATAATTTTGTTTACTATCTATATATGTATGCCCTACTAACCCTTGCAATAAAACATGAACGAAAAGCAAATTTAAAACGCACTTTTCACACAAAACAGTAATTATAATCATACAATAATATACTAGGCGTCTTTCTTTTAAATTTAGCTTTTATTTATATTTCTGTCATCCGCTGCATGCATCTACGAACATTCACACATATTTGAATTAATTTCTAATTTGAAAAAGGTAACAAGTTTGTACTCTGAGTGATATCAACTCAAAACGTAAATTATATAAAATTAGTGTGTTTAAAGTATTTACTAATGTATTGAATATCTAGTTGTTGGTTTTTCTTATTTGCGAAAATGACTGCTAACTTCTGTTTCGTATTTTGTTTTATATTGAATTTTTATTGTTGAGAGAAATTATAAATGTGAAAACAATTTTAGGTTCCTTTACTAGTTTGAATTGGAAGCATGTTTACGATGGATTAATAAGATTACGGAAATTCAATAAGCGTAAAAGTAAGTGGTTTGTATGCAATATTGTTTTTTTCTTTTTTGTTGAATGTTGATTCGATAACTCATATATAAGATACATATTACAGGGTGATAGATTAGACCATTATCCCAAAAATCATTTATGATTCTTGGAGACCCGTTCTCCAAAATGTCATTATATTACGTATTTTTGTATTCTAACATTAAAAATATTAAGTAATAAACATACCAATCATCTTTATTGTATAAACCGCACAATTAATCATGCGTATCATTGAAGTTTGATAACTATACCATGCAATGGAGTTAATTATCTTTATCGTCTGAACCAATAAAAATCTGGTATTTTGAAACAGAATAAAACTATCTGAACAGTTTTACTGTTCATTTGAAATAATCGTTTAAGTGTTTTCTGACAAGATGCAATCAAAATATTGACCGTGACAATAAAATGTTGTTGGTGATAATTTCATAAATTATTCGTGTCCTGAGGATACTGCCGCCCCACATTACCACATAATAAAACCTTTATCACTTTTATGACTACATTGGCAACACAAGTGCATATATAGGAATAATTTCTTACTGTTTGATTATCCATAATTTACAAAAATTCGTATCAATTTATTACACAGTGTTTAAATATAACAACAAATAAGCAACCACGAGCTATATTAACACGGGAAGAATACGCAATGCATATTCGAGTAGTGACACCTATATATTAGATATTCAGTCGAAACTCTTGTTTATCCTTTACTTTAAACTGGTTCACAAAAAGTATTTCATACAATTTGTTTGAGCTTAAAATAATAGCTTTAGGTTTTATTACACTCACGACTTCGACAGTTTCTTTCGCCGAATGTCGATTTGAAGGACCATGATTCTTTATCAGGGATCACTTAACTTTTGATGTGCATATTCTATTTAAGCCGTTTTAAAGTGCATACAGTTATCTTTGAGAATAATTGATACAATTTAAGCAGGGCTAGTAAGATTCTTTAAAGTATGCCCTTTAAATAGTCAAGGTGTTAAATTGGTTAATGCCCAGCATGTCCACTAAACGGAACGTAGATAACATTTTGTATCTCTTATCTGTGTTTGTTAATTTAGTAAAATCAACGGTACGTCCCGTTACACATTATCATAAACATACCAATATTTAAAACACTTCCATATTGTATAACCTATGGACCAAAAATCCTGTCAATACTAATGTTGTGGCTTCGTAGAAAGTCACGCTTTTTCCAGAACTACGTATATGTATAACGATTTTACATTTAAAGTTACGATCACCAATTTAAGACTCTGATACGATAAACCAAATACATCAAGTTCACATCTTATATAAACTTATATGTCTTTATCTTTGGTTTTGAAGCTATGAAATACTAGGCTGTCAGCGATTCTGGTAAAGTTAGACCTAGAAAGCAAAAAGAAGCATGCAATTTATCAAGTTCATTTTTTATTCGATTAAACAAATTAAACAATTCATACAAACAAGGCACTTGTACATCCTGAATTGTACATATATCACATTTGTATTGGTCAATTGTCTACCAATGTATGAAGACTTGTAATGAAACAACTAAAAATAATGCCTTATTTCCTGAAGATCAAAAATAAATATACTAAGACCCAAACAAAGCACATACACACAATCATCTACATGCACAGTTTGGTCATGATGGTTCTTTCATCGCAAATATATAAAAAAAAAATGTTTAAGGGTAAGTAATTTCGACATCAACACATCCTAGGGTGTTTATGGTCAACCTGTGACACGGTTCATGATTAAAAAAGGATTTTGTCTCATGACTGTGTTTATTACTGCCGAAAATGATACTTTGAATACAAGTTCCCTACCAAATATAAGTTTATTTTGAACCAGTCATGCCATTAGTTTACTTTGAAACTTTAAAGTGAATATGTTAGATCTACGATCAATGATTTTGACCGTCCCACTGAATTTCTTTTTTAAAGTTTTCAAACGGACAAGTAACATGCTCTCATTTTCAGTGAGTCCTTCTTATTTGTACTCTGCCTTTAAGTAATTTGGCATTTAGGTTTTTTTATTATTGCACTAGTCAATGTTTTTTAAAGAATTTTTATTCTGTGACTTCACAGCCCAATGATACGTGCTCATCAAGTTAAGCATGGTTAAAGGGGTGTACTCAACCAGTTGTCTGACTTGTCTTCTATGAATATTTAAAGCTAGGTTCACACTGCCGATCTGATCAACTCGACCAGGCCCCATGAAGCCAAATTACTTGATCGGGAGACTTGTCTCAGTAAATCGACAAGAGTGTTCGGGATAGTCTACCTTGCTCGTCATCGATCTGACTTTCTACCCGAGAGTTGTTGACATGTCAAAAACATTCGAGTAAGAATCCATAAGTACGTCACTCGAGAAGAGATCGAGAATCCGTTGAGTAGCGGTCGAATTGATTGGGAAAGGATCGTGTAGAGATTGAGCCTGGTCGGAATACAAAACTTTTACCGATAACTACTCGATCATTTCGACCTGTGCTCGACTAAGGTCCGATCATTTCCAGATTAACTCGACCAATGCCCGATCGCTTTCAGATCACTGCGACTTGTATATTTATTTTATCCCAGACCAATTCGACCAATACCCGATTACTTCGCGACCATATTCGACCAATCTTCGATCTCTGCTCGGTAATACACGAGAACACATGGCTGCTACACGATTCTCTAAAAGTGTGTGCAGATCTGATTAACTATCATAACTTTGCTTCCGCAAAATATGTTGGCAACATTATTATTAACTACAAAAATTCCTCAAATAACAGTACGTACGTGTCTTTACTTTTGCAAGGAGATGTACCATTTTAAAAGAAAGGCAAAAAATACCAAAGGAACAATCAAACTCACGGTCGAAAACAAACTTTGACAGCCATAGTAAAAACTGCAACCGACGAGAAGACAAACAGCAGTCCACATAACATAGAAAACTTAAAAACTTAACAGCACGTATCCCAACAAAACCTGGGATGTTCTCAGATGTTCCGGAATTGAAGAAAATCCTGCAATTTTGGCACCGGCGAATATTAAAGTAATTGTGCAATACTATTCATTGTTCGACTGCTGATGACTACGTTATCTTTTAAAGTCGGTTTACAAATATTAATATTATATTTTACCTGTTTTATTGGCAATTTTCTGTTTTTGTCTGTCCGTATTTTCCATTTGTCCAAAGATGTTTGTAGCATAAAAAAAGAAGATGTAGTTCAATTGCCAATGAAACAGTTCTTCACAGATAGTGCACCTAATGACACAGAATTTATCAATTACAACTATAGGTCACCTTACAGTCATATTCTTTTCATTCGAACTTTTTGACGTAATTTCACACAAAAATGAGACGAAAGAAAAACTTTTTTTTTATTTGGTGCCAATTCCTTTCTAACAGTAATGATACAAACTGTTCAGCGAGCACATGTTTTACATCATTTGTTTCTAACATACTATTGCAAGTTTGCATGAGTTTTGACAAGCTATACACTCGCTGGAAATGCGTTTGTCATTCGTGGTTTGTTAGTTCAAACGATGCATTTCTTTCTAGCTTTAATATCAAATGAATTATCTAAATGTGTTCTTGTTTGTCAAAACATTGTCTAAAATTACTCAAAATCCCCTCTAACCAACCGATGCATTTGTCTCTATTGCTGTACAGTTTAACAAGCTATAACAAACCGCACACAACGTTCACCAAAAAAATGCACTCTTGATCTTTTGATAGATCTATGTAAAGTTGTAAATTGTTTCAGAAAAGGTATCACTCCAATCAAATTTTGGGGATATATGAGACAGCTTTGCCCTCTTTTTGCAATATATTTTGGCAACTACATACAGGTTGTTGCCATACAGCAAAAAGAAAAACAAATGTCTGTAACTATTCAACTACTGGATATCAAATCTATTAAAAAACCGATTACATACTTACGCAAAACTATTTGACAAACAGTACGCTTTATTTGTAAGAAATCAAGGAAATGGGGATGGTAAAGTTAATGCATATTGCTATCTAATCCAGTGACAAATCTCATTTTGTGGTTTCATTTCTAAAACAGAGGAAAAACAAACTACCATTTCATATAAGTGTCCACTTTCAGAAATGTTCAGGAAGTTTTTATAAGCATTTGGTTACTCTTTGTTGAGTTAGTGCAAGTCTTACATACTTCCCACACAATGGTCGTCGTGTCAGCCGCTGACTCACCTAGATATCATGTCGCCCGTTTCTGTCTACACCATCTTGTTGTCTTCTAAGCACTCTACAAGCTCCGTCTCAGCTATTCAGCTGTCCTTCTAAGCTCTTACTACCTTGCCCTATCAGATGCACCTTGCCCACAAATCCAATTACTTTATTTCTATGTAGATATATTATAATGTATGATTTTTTTCGGACCTTCTACTCAATATAACAAAAAAAAAAAAAACGCAGAATGTGTCCATGGGACACTGATAATACCCCAGCTATTGTATATAACATTATAAAGTGTCATTTTTGGACATATGTACGTACGGACGGACAAGGTGAACACTTAATGTCCACTCCTAAGCGGCGGGGAATAAAAAAGATCGGACGTTTTAATACTGAAAATGTGCATACCCGACCAATTCCCGATTATCCTTACGACCCATATACGATCAGGTGGATCTTGTCTGATAGAGATCAGGATTCGATCGTGAATAGTTGATTTGATCTAGCTAGTCGAGTAAAGATGGTAATTTATCGTAATCATCGATTAAGTATTCATTCTGTTGTCGGATGGAGTCATGATGGCGTCTTTAAGGAGTCGTGAAGTTAAGGTCCTGTACAGTCGGATGGCGGTCGGGTAGAAGTAAATAGCTCCGATGAAAAATTTGGTTGAGCTTGGTCGTGGACATTTTGACATTCGGGATCATCGAGTTGATCTGATCGGCAGTGTGAACATAGCTTAAAGGTTTTATTTAAATGTTCGAAAGTGATGTCATGGATAGACAAGATATGCCAAATACATCGGTAGGTGTTTGCTCATAGATGAATATATAACGGTGACATGTGCTTGTTTATATTTTTGTGCGTAAGGCGTGTTTTTTTACTATTGTTTTATTTGCAATCGAACACCTTCTTCTAATGTTTATAGTTTGTTTATGTCACTTTGTTTTCTTTAGTCATAGCTTCTCAAAAATATGTTCTATATAAGCACTCCAACACAACATGTAAAACAAAAATATCTTTCATTTTCAATATTTCTAATTTATCAAAATATAAAAAATAGACAAAATCTGTAAAACCTAAATGGTAGCACATTATTTGTTTATAGAAATAGAAGAATGTGGTATAATTTTAAATCAGATATTTTATCAATAGGCAAAATGACGCAGTATTTTTGATATATTTTTTTATGAATTTTCCACAGAAAAAAGCATGCAGATCCAAGAAAAAGAAAAAAAATATAATAAACTCCAAGAACAGTTTTTGGAGTTACGGAAGCAATTTAATGGTAAGTATAAGAATATTTCAGAATATTGACAGTCAAATGACAGTAACGCACTAATTTAACAGCACCTGTTTTTGATTTGACTTTGTGTTGTTCGTATTCTAATAAAATACAGCTAACATAGCTAACATATCGTGGATTTATGATTTTATTATTCTCAAATGTGCATAACATTTTATAACATTACAAGTTTGTTAGATAAACATTGCAGTTTATTAATTTCATTTTTTTCCAACAAGGGATATCATTGACAAAATCCTCTAAATAGATCACCTACAATATCAATAGCCTGTCAAAGTTAAAGATGTGAGTTCGAACACTGATTGTGGCAGCGGTGTTCAACTCCAATCTAATCATCAGTGTTCCTGTCAAAAAAAAACATACGAGGTAGTTCAAAAAATATATCATCATCTTCTTTGTTCATAATATATATCATCATCTAATTATTCAACGTTTTAACAATAATTTTTGTCTGTATGTCTTCTGCTGAAATATAGGATACAAACTACATAACATGTCATTTTTCATTTCAGGCCCCTAATCACCCCATGGTCAACATCATCGAGTGTGGCGGCTCTCGGGCTGATATTTTGACCTAGGGCTGAGAAAGGGTCTGATATAAAAATTGCCTTGTTATAATCTATATACAAATGTATATATATCATCTACTTTGTTCATTCACATTCAGTTTAAATGATTGATAACCGTAAAGGATCCTTCTTGAGTGAAATTTAATAATAATCCTTAATGTCAACACATACCGAATGTTTGATTTATCTTGAACATATATTACATGGGTTTTAAGGATACATAGATATAAATTGTAAACTAGATTTGACATAGCGATAGTTTCCTACAATTACAGTGACTGTATTATTGTACGCTGTTTTCTTAAAACAAATAGTATTGTAAGCTATAGCTATATATAGGTTTTCATATTTTCGATGAAGCACAAACGCGATTTTGTTTTGTCACATAGCTTTTTTTTTGGTATGCGCAAAATTAAACTATATCCTGACATTTTTATATTTATATATATATATATATATATATATATATATATATATATTACTCTAATTCTTCGTAAATTCATCCCTTTCTGCACCCATTGTACAAGAAAATTTAATCAACGTGTGTTTCGTTTGATCTCAGTTCATCATTGGTTATAAAAAATTCGATTATGACGTCGAATTTTCTTGCTTTCCTCTGAATTTCCTATTGTGACGACATGAAAAAAGGCGACCATACATGATGACGTCACATAGAAAGAACACATCTTTTTGCAGATCATTCGTAAAGAAGGAATTAGTTTGTCTGTATATATTGTTTGAAAATTATTAGAGAAACAGAGTCCACCACCAAATCTCGTTTAATACGATATTTATCCACTCTCGACAGTTAAATTTTAAATATTTAAAACGCTCGGCGAGCCTCAAGTGGATAAATATCATATCACACTCAATGCAGTGGTGGATTCTATATATATATATATAATCCCGGCGAGGGAAGAACCAAAAATTTGCGAAAGGAAATTTACAGATCTAACATTGTTGGGTTGATGTTTAGACGAGTTGTATATATATATCTAGTATAGAGGAGCTGCATATTAAATTGCATATTTATCAATTACTAAGATGTTTAAAGGTAGATGGAGTGTCTAAATTATAATCCATATAATTTCTTAATAATTTGCCAAAATGTAGTTGATATCGTGCTTTTAAAAAAATAATAATAAAAAGAATGGGTCACCGGGCTTATTTTCACTCTACACGGTGTTCAAAATTTACAAATTTGTACAGATTATGCATGGAAAACCCAATTTTCTGCGATAAAGCATAATCTACACCATAGAATTTTGAGATAATATATGAGAAGATGGCTTTAATAGTATGCTTTCAGTTAAGAAAAAGAAACAATGGGGTCACCGGACCCGTTTTCTTGCTACATTTTGAAATAGGTAAATTCATAACACAATCCAGTGTAAAAGTACCTTATCTGAATTATTTGCCCTTGCATTTGCGTTGCCTCTCCTTATTTGGCAAAGTTGGAAAAAAAATGATCAAACAAAAGTTTTCTGTTTTTTGTAAAATACAACCATAAATATGATAAACATGTCATTTTCTATATCGAAGTGGAAGTTCTTACACATTAGTTACCTACTACTCTAAATATTTGCACATTCTATTAAAGATCTAGAACTTGTTTCTGGTATATTCAAATCCAAGATGGAGGAAGACACCCTATCTACCTTAAATTGATACATATCATTTCGATCTGTGACAATATAACACGGAATCATAGCACGAAAAGAGTGTCAAATTTGAATGTAACTACAAGTAACAAATACTGTAAATTCAGAAATTATTAATAAAAATAGTGCAATAATTCCAAAAGGTTAAAAAAGACAACACTAAAATAAAAAAAAGCAATAAACACACATGCGCAATTAAGTTATGACATATCTTGTATTTCTACTTTTTAGAATTACCACGTATGCAAAATATTGAACGGTGTATCATAAGCAATTACAAACAACTTGTTTCAAGAATTGACCCCTTGCCGATTGCTGAAGCTCTACAACAGAAAAATATACTATCGAAAGAAGATATGGAAGAAATAAAAAACACATTGAAAAGAACAACACGGAATCATATTCTTCTTCGAAAAATATGCTATGGAAATGAACAAATGTATGATGTATTTACACAAACTCTGAGATCTAACCCTTTATTCATAGATTTAGCAGAACAAATGGAAACACTCGGTAGGTAAATTTTGAAACAAAACTGTTTCTACGATTAATGTGCATCAAATCCTTTAATTGGTCTCCTAAAAATCTGCTGCAACTTACCATGAACGACATTCATATTTAGTTCTTTAATTATTAGGAGTTGTGGTGTGATAGCAAATGAGACAAAAGAATGTGACGGGGTTAAACATGTTTGTGAGCGTCTTGTTTTTAATAACGTTAGTTAAATAATATAAGCATTGCAATCGAGGTTAAGAAATTTAACTTGCAGTCACAAACTCTCTGAAGAAGAAATACTAGTAATGAAAAATAAATAAATACAATTATGTAAACTGTAAAAAAAATGTTTATGTATATCTGCATATCGTGATTTATGAAGGAGAAAGAAAGTTTCCCCGCGCTTGATAATCACGAGTGTCTGTATTTTGAAAGTAATGTAGCATTTATCATGTTTCTTCTTGATACAACATCGGTAAACTGTGCAACATCATGCTCTCAATTTCAAGACAGAGAGCAGCATTATTGATTCTAATATATGTACACCTACTATTTGTCAACTCAAAACAGTTTATGGAAGTAGGATTAGTAGGATTGCAATTAAACATCAGAGCGTACTGCACTTGGTACCAGAATTTTGGACTCACAAAACAATGCACCTCATATCTGGGAAACAGGCTTCTTATTTTATATATATTCCCCTAAAGTTGGATTTCTTTGATCCATTCTTGTATTGGTAAACATACACAAAACACTGTGTTATACACAAGCCTCTACACTGATAATCTGATAAAAAAAAATATCCGTTACATACATGATACATGTGAATCAATATTTATACCATTAAGTAGGAATTATTCTATTTTAAATTTGTACTTCCAGTCAGCATGTTTTCTTCGACTGACCCTTTTTTGCTTTTTGTGTGGTTCCTGCTGTGCATATACTGATTTTGTGTAATGGATGAATACCCCCATATGATTTGTTTTCTATTGTGTTATAGCGGTGTGTGAATTAAATTTAGATTTGAAATGTATCATCACTGTCTTAAAACTCGTTTTTTATACAGCTTATATTTAGATTGATTGTATAACTATCAACGATTCTGTAAATGAATAACTGATGATGGATGCATTTTGTCAATTATCCTTTTAGTATATCTGTTTTGTTTTGTACCATTTTGTTTGCTTTTGTCATCGAATTTCTATTTTAAAGTCCACCTCTTTTGTAGATTAATATATATATATATATATATGTATATATTGTAAATTGAATTGCACCATCGTCTGTTTTTACATCCGTTTCATTTAAAAAATGAAAATTTTACAGCTTTACAAAACCCACCAAAGAGGATAGTACATGCATTATTGCAATTATTAACGTCCCTTTTCCATTGTAACATGTCATCGTCATCAAAATTCGTCATTGTTTAGTTTGATTTTCTTAATCGTCTCCTCTGAAATTCTATTCTTAATAAAACCAAACTAAACCTGAGATTCAACATAGCATGGCCACCACGGTTCTTAAATATAGCAATGCAGTTACACGCTAAATGTGTCAATAATTTTCAAAACTGTTGTTAATAGGAAAAATTGGTCTTTGACAGATAATCTCAGAATGCGATATATCTCCGAAAAGTTCGTCCGAAAACCCCCTTTAATATTGATTTTTGCAAATCGTTTGCCTTTTTATTCTGACACCTACAAAAATAATGATATACTGTCAATATTAAAATAACAAATCATGATCAACGAATCCATCCACATGACTAATATCGTAAAACGAATATTTAATTATAAGATGTATTGCAAAGTACTAATGAATTAAGAGGACATTTTATTACGAAACATATCGGTATTGAGAGATCAACAAATGAATAAATCGAAATTGTCATCATCATCTTATCTTGAGAGACAATTTTTGTGTTTAAAACGAAACAATCATAAATGTAGCTGAGCTTAATTTCAAACTGCAAAAATGATAAGCATGATAACTTACACACCTTAGATTGCACGTCTATTCCCTTTGAAGGTTATATCATGTATAATAGTGTATATTAAGTGCGAATCCATTTTTTTCCCCATTTTTACTGTAGTCTATTGTAGAATAAAGGATGACGGGAAAAACTGCGTTTGTTTACTTTTTGATAGTACGAAATCATTAATTTAAATGTATATTTTAACACAATTCAATAAGAATATAACTTTCTAATGTATAATCATGATAATCACAAGATAAAAGTCCTAAAACATGTCATTCAAGTAGCTGAATCCATACTATTGTTGACTGGATGCTATTTATTTTAACTATAGATGCGATGAATTATCACTGAAAGTGCAATCATTTCTGATGTGGAATTTTTGGTGGTGCGATGAATTTTCATTATTGTTTTATATGATAATTCGACAAGCACCAACTGAAAATAGTCGTAAGATATGACTTTGGTACTGATGATATTTAAAAAGCAAGCTGGTCGTAGATGCTCACTTGAATGTATACTGTTAAACCAACTTATGTTTGATTTCAGACATTGTGTACAGTGTTCATCGATACTTTTTCTGTACTTCGTTTTATGATTTTTTTTCCCTCATAGTAATGTACCGTTCCTAAGTAAAACATCGAGAAGATAGTTTACGATTTATGAGAAATTCAAACACATATCAAGACGATTCGATTGTTGCTATTGATATATGGATATTTTTCTCCCAAAAAGTATCAATTGAGTTATAATTTACTTAGCCTATGAACTTCCTTTTACTTGAAATTGCACATTAGTTTATATAACAACAGATTTATTTTTTTGAAAAAGAACTATATTAATGTTTAATTGAGGAAAATGAGTAAACGTCTAATTTTCAAAATTTTCTTGGGGGGGGGGGGCATGCACCCAAACCCTCCTAAGAGGTTCGGAACACTACATGAAAAAAATATTTGTTTTTGATTGGCTCTGGAAAATATTACAAGTTACTTTGCATTGTAACACTTTCAAGTTACTTTGCCTAGAAAAAAATACAAGTTACTACGGCTCAATGTAAAAAAAACGTTTGTCTCTAAACAAATTTCCGAAAAAAACCCGCTCTTCACACACACCAGAAAATCAAATGGTTGCTACCTTAGCTGTCAAAGGTATATGTATACAATGATGGCGTTTCAAAGGAAAGGATATATTTTATCCTTCATAAAGATCTGGGTCTGAACAAATTATAAGTGAATAAAGAATTGACAATATTAGCAATAAATGCCATGTTTACGGAATTTATTGATATATATAACCACAGACTTTCACTCACATAGTACAGTACTTGCAACCTTAGGCGTTACTGTTTGACGTGAACTTGACTGATCGGTGAATGATCGGTGACGGATGTTTGACTGATCGATGAGTGATCGGTGATCGGTGACCCATAGGATCCGTCAGATAGGTCAAATAACCTATGTGAGAGTTACCCTGACAACTGTCACCGATCGATCAGTAAATTGAATTTATGCACGGATCGGACGGATACGTATATATTTAAAATTCTTATGTAAACCGAACTCCACAGTGTTTACAATCGATGAACGCGGACCTCTACGAAGACACCTTAATTTACACGTTATAATTTGTAATAGAATTAGTTGCAATACAAAAGTAAAAATAGTTTAACAGAATAAGATGCTTAGAGCGTTAAATTGTTTGTGTTGATTAATATTTTCGTATTAAATATTGTAAACATCAGAGACATATAATACATAATTGTATTATATGACTCTGTTAACATGAACTTATTTCTACGAAAATGGTTATTGTTGACCGCCATTGGATTTTTGAACTTTTAATAGTTTCGAATAGGTTGTTTTTTCATGAAATTAAAAGAATGTCAAAGAAATGATATTAAAAGTTTGTTCCCATTGTTTAGAATAACCAACATTAATATTCTTTTTATCAAATATTGTACTATTTTATTTGCTATCAGTTATTTTTACCATCTTGAGACAAGTCTTCTAATTAGAATTGAGATATAATGAGAATTAAAATACTTAAACTTTTATTTTTGTGGAATAAGAATGCAGTTATTGATTTATTTTGATGCAAATTATTAACCGTCATATGATTTCAGTACTTTTTGTACATCAGGATTGGCTGTTCTTCATAAAACATGCCTACTTTAAGGAAAAAGATATTAAATTTTTGAACGCGTTACCTAAAATGCAAATATTTCTTCATTTTACTGAAAATTATTGACCGCCATTGGATTTTGTACTTTTTATAGTTGAAAATAGTTTTTTTTCATAAAATTAAAATAATATCAGAAAAATCATACTAAAATTTTGTTCGCATTGTTTAAAATAATCAAAATTATTCTTCTTTTTATCAAAAATGATACTATTCTATTTGAAATCAGTTATTTTTACCATCTAGAAACAAGTCTTCTAATCAGAATTGAGATATAGTGAGAATTAAAATACTTAAACTATTATTTTTGTGGAATAAGAATGCGGTTATTGATTTGTTTTGATACAAATTATTAACCGTCATATGATTTCAGTACTTTTTGTACATCATGATTGGCTGTTCTTCATAGAATAATCTAACTTTCAGGAAAAAGATATAAAAGTTTTGTATGCGTTTCCTAAAATGTAAATATTTCTTCATTATACTAAAAATTATTGACCGCCATTGGATTTTTGTACTTTTTGTATTTAAGAATAGTTTTTTTTCATAAATTAAAAGAATATCAGAAAAATCATACTAAAATTTTGTTCGCATTGTTTAAAATAATCAAAATTATTCTTCTTTTTATCAAAAATGATACTATTTTATTTAAAATCAGTTATTTTTACCATCTTGAGACAAGATATCATACTGAATTAAATACTTAAACTTTAATTTTTGTGGAATAAGAATGTAGTTATTGATTTATTTTGATGCATATTATAAACTGTCATATGATGTCAGTACTTTTTGTACATAATGATTGGCTATTCTTCATAAAATAATCTTACTTTAAGGAAAAAGATATTAAATTTTTGTACGCGTTGCCTAAAATGCAAATATTTCTTCATTTTACTGAAAATTATTGACCGCAATTGGATTTTTATACTTATTATAGTTGAAAATATTTTTTTTTTCATAAAATTAAAAGAATGGCAGAGAAATCATACTGAAATTTTATTCGCATTGTTAAAAATAACCAAAATTATTCTTCTTTTTATTTAAAATGATACTATTTAATTTGAAATCAGTTATTTTTACCATCTAGAGACAAGTCTTCTAATCAGAATTGAGATATACTGAGAATTAAAATACTTAAACTTTTATTTTTGTGGAATAAGAATGTAGTTATTGATTTATTTTGATACAAATTATTAACCGTCATATGATTTCAGTACTTTTTGTACATCAGGATTGGCTGCTCTTCATAAAATATGCTTACTTTTAGGAAAAAGATATAAAGTTTTTGTACGCGTTTCCTAAAATGCAAATATTCCCCTACAGAAAAAAAAGTTGAGGGCCAGTTGATGGCCATGTGGCGGACAGTTGAGGGCTAGCTGTTTTAAGCAAAATAGTTGAGGGCTAGGTGTTGAGCATCTTAGCTCAACTCGAACCTGGCCAAGCACTGTATGTTGGATAGATGTCGCTCAACTGGCCCTCAACTGAAGTTGGCCAATAAGTTGAGGAAAAGTTGAGAAATTGATCTTTGATTTTCATATAGTTGAGCAAAAGTTGAGCTTTCAGACTTTGAAATTTTTGTAGTTGAGCAAAAGTTGAGCATTCAGACTTTGAAATTTTTGTAGTTGAGGAAAAGTTGAGCGTTCAGACTTTGATTTTTTTTAATAGTTGAGCAAAAGTTGAGCAATTAGAAAACGACCTAGTGATATAAATGTTATGTGCCATCTGCTTTATCTGTCTTTAGTGCAAATGGACAGGAAGTATTATTATAAATGTACACAAAGTTTGAGGCAAAATTAAGGGAAGCACATGTTTTCAATTTTATACATTTTTCTGTATTTTAACTTAACTAAATCTTTGACATAAAGATAAAAACACAAACAGTATTTCTTTTATTAAAAGATATATCAAATATTCAAGATTTAGGTAATTAACAGTTATTATTAGGGGCAAATCTCAAAGTGATCACACTGTCACAATACCCAAAAGAACCTTAAACATTTAAAATTTGAACTGGGTTTGAGCATGCACATGGCAAGTAAAGATGTCTTCTAGCTATCATGAATAAAATATGAATTTTACAATGAATGTAGATAAAAAAAGTTTCAAATAACTGTATTGACATTGAAAAGTGCAGTGTATTCTCCTGATGACATGACTCTTGGATTTAGGAAGATTGGTGTTTAACACATATTTCTGGAAACATCTTTTGGTAAGGACAATATTGGATTAGATTTGATTTCCACCATTTTGAATAAGTGTATAATTATTCTCTTTTAGTTCAAAATAGTGATATTTAAAGTGTTTTCTTTATAAACTTTAAAGAGTGAAGAACAAAATGAGACAATATATTTATGCATTAATTTATATATTCTCAAAATGTGTAAGACAGGAGACATGTTTATTTTATTATTAAGACAATTTGTTTTAGAAAGTATTACTAATAAAATAAGAATATTCTAATATAATGAATTTGGTATAAAACTAGAGATCTATTCTTATTTGCTAGATAACTTCTTAAAAGCAAGGATAAAGCATTCATGTAGTATGTTGTGAGTTAAGATCTTTCTTCAGTATTTTGGCTATAAAATACACAATTTAGATTTATTTTTTCTACAATGTGTAGTCATCAGTTTTCAATTACCACATAATGCTCAACTTTTTAAGACCTAGCTCTCAACTTTTAATGACCTGGCCCTCATCTATTGGCCACCTAGTCCTCAACTTTTAATGACCTGGTGCTCAACTGTTGGCCAGGTAGCCCTCAACTCTAATTGCTCAACTGTTGGACACCTAGCCCTCAACTATGATATTTTCTCAACGTTGCTCAACTAATTTGCATGAAGTTGAGCATTAATAGTTGAGGGCTACCTAATTTGCATGGCAAAAATCCAGCTAGCCCTCAACTGGCCCTCAACTATTTGCTCAACTGATGGCCAGCTAGCCCTCAACTGTTAGCTCAACTGGCGGCCAGTTGAGCAATGCAGTTGGCCTAGTGATAATTTTTTCTGTATGGGTTGTTTCATTTTACTGAAAATTATTGACCGCCATTTGATTTTTGTACTTTTTATAGTTGAGAATAGTTTTTTGTCATAAAATCAAAATTATATCAGAAAAATCATACTAAAATTTTGTCGCATTGTTTAAAGTAATCAAAATTATTCTTTTTTTTATCAAAAAAGATACAATTTTATTTGAAATCAGTTATTTTTACCATCTTGAGACAAGTCTTCTAATTAGAATTGAGATATAATGAGAATTAAAATACTTAAACTTTTATTTTTGTGGAAAAAGAATGCAGTAACTGTTGTTTATTTATTTTGATACAAATTATTAACCGTCATATGATTTTAGTACTTTGTGTACATCAGGATTGGCTGTTCTTCATAAAACATGCTTACTTTAAGGAAAAGGATATTAAATTTTATACGCATTACCTAAAATGCAAATATTTCTTCATTTTACTGAAAATTCTTGACCGCCATTGGATTTTGTACTTTTTATAGTTGAGAATAGTTTTTTTTCATAAAATTAAAATAATATCAGAAAAATCATACTAAAATTTTATTCGCATTGTTTAAAATAATCAAAATTATTCTTCTTTTTATCAAAAATGATACTATTTTATTTGAAATCAGTTATTTTTACCATCTAGAAACAAGTCTTCTAATCAGAATTGAGATATAGTGAGAATTAAAATACTTAAACTTTTATTTTTGTGGAATAAGAATGCAGTTATTGATTTGTTTTGATACAAATTATTAACCGTCATATGATTTCAGTACTTTTTGTACATCATGATTGGCTGTTCTTCATAGAATAATCTAACTTTCAGGAAAAAGATATAAAAGTTTTGTACGCGTTTCCTAAAATGCAAATATTTCTTCATTATATTGAAAATTATTGACCGCCATTGGATTTTTGTACTTTTTATATTTAAGAATAGTTTTTTTTCATAAATTAAAAGAATATCAGAAAAATCATACTAAAATTTTGTTCGCATTGTTTAAAATAATCAAAATTATTCTTCTTTTTCTCAAAAATGATACTATTTTATTAAAAATCAGTTATTTTTACCATCTTAAGACAAGATATCATACTGAATTAAATACTTAAACTTTAATTTTTGTGGAATAAGAATGTAGTTATTGATTTATTTTGATGCATATTATTAACTGTCATATGATGTCAGTACTTTTTGTACATAATGATTGGCTGTTCTTCATAAAATAATCTTACTTTAAGGAAAAAGATATTAAATTTTTGTACGCGTTGCCTAAAATGCAAATATTTCTTCATTTTTACTGAAAATTATTGACCGCAATTGGATTTTTATACTTATTATAGTTGAGAATAGTTTTTTTTCATAAAATTAAAAGAATGGCAGAGAAATCATACTGAAATTTTATTCGCATTGTTAAAAATAACCAAAATTATTCTTCTTTTTATTAAAAATGATACTATTTAATTTGAAATCAGTTATTTTTACCATCTAGAGACAAGTCTTCTAATCAGAATTGAGATATACTGAGAATTAAAATACTTAAACTTTTATTTTTGTGGAATAAGAATGTAGTTATTGATTTATTTTGATACAAATTATTAACCGTCATATGATTTCAGTACTTTTTGTACATCAGGATTGGCTGCTCTTCATAAAATATGCTTACTTTTAGGAAAAAAATATAAAGTTTTTGTACGCGTTTCCTAAAATGCAAATATTGTTTCATTTTACTGAAAATTATTGACCGCCATTGGATTTTTGTACTTTTTATAGTTGAGAATAGTTTTTTTTCATAAAATTAAAATTATATCAGAAAAATCATACTAAAATTTTGTAGCATTGTTTAAAATAATCAAAATTATTCTTCTTTTTATCAAAAAAGATACAATTTTATTTGAAATCAGTTATTTTTACCATCTTGAGACAAGTCTGCTAATTAGAATTTCAATTGCAATCAGTTGTTGTAAATGATTTTCATATGTTTTTTGTAGAAAAGGTGAATTATTCAAGAATAAATCTGCTGATTTCTTTCTTTTTAAGGAATACATTTATGTTTACCAACATTTGATTTTTGTGCTTTTTATTGTTTAGGAGTAGTTATCTTTTTTATTAAAAAAAGACTATCAGAAAAATATAATGTAATGTTGTTTGCATTGCTTAAAATTATTTCTATTTCTTGTTCAAAAAATACAGCAGTTATTTTTGTAATTTGTTATTTTAAATGCTTCGATTGTGACGAGAATATAGAAAGTCCGTGATTACGATAAGTTTTTTTTAAGAATTTTATGATGATAAGGATACAAAAGTTTAAAATATTGAAAAAATAGACTACATTTTTCAATAACTGATTCTTTCATTTTGTTTTTTCCGAGAATGTTTGGAAAATAATGAAATAAAAATCGCGATGTAGACACCGTTTTAGAACTCGCCGGTTTTGAAAATATATAACCTAAATAAAACGAAAACGACCATTCTTTAATGATGATATCTTAATTTAGGTTTTATCTGTACATTTCTTTTCATTTCAATTCATAAAACTTTGCTAAATAATTAATAAACAAAATGTATTATTGAACGTTCGATTTTCAAGAGTCGCCATTTTAATTAGATTAGATTAGATTAAACGAAACTAAGATTCCGTAATTTGTATTAGTTTATCATGTGACGTATTAAAGTTCAATCCGTCATCAAGGTCGATCGGTACTATCCGTTCGATCAGTCCGATCAGTCAATTACTTTTACTATAAGTCTGACGGATTGCTGACGTGAGTTTGACGCGAACTTGACTGATCGGTGACTGATCGATGACCGCTGACTGATCGCTGAAATAGTAACGCCTAAGGTTGCAAGTACTGTAGCATATATAATCAATCCTTCTGACTTCATAAAGTATGTTAGAGAGTCAGCTAAATAACGACTTTATATGATGAAAATTAATAAAAATCCTTCTGTGAAAATGCATCGCATAAACAACAGTAATGACTCGCTCTACAGTAATGACTCGCTCTACAGTAAAAATGAAAGTCAGGTATCAAAAATCAACAGTGAACATGAATCGCATTACAAAAAACACAATGTGGAATTTGATTCAATATCAACAATCTGAACCACAAAACCTGTTTTAAGTTATACTACATTATTTATCATGTTAAAAGGTACATGTTTCTACAAATGAAACTTGAGTGTTACTTTTAAAGCTCTTTCACGCTCTGTTCGTTATCTATTCTTAATATTTATCTATATCTGTGTATCAATTTTACACCCGGATTGCTGTAGGCGCGATTAAAACCTGCCCACATCAAATAAATTTATCATGAATTTATAAAAACAGTACATATTGTATATTATTTCTTTCTTATTAAAAAATCGTGAATTGCAGTCTGTTTATTTATCATTCTACATAAAAAATTCTTCACGGATACAGTGAACATGGTATTTTATGATTCGCACATTACATACACTGCTATATATGGCCTCCATATTACTCATAATTGGTTATACAATTTTGGCAGTAACTCCGGCTTCCTTACTAGACTCTGAATTTTTTTTAACTATACTAGTTTAAATTACAGGGTTCAATTCATTTGGGAAGGATATACAAGTACGCAGTCACATTCTGTTATTTAACCTTAGTCAAAATTTATTATAATTTCTCTTATCATTATCAACCGGCTTTTTGGGGGGATGTTTAGATACGCCTCTTTTTTAATTACCCTTCCGTTGTTTAATTTGAAAATCTATACCAAATTAAAACGGACAGTGCTGGTATGTTTTTCGACGCAGTTGTTGTAATATCTTAACTGTCATTTTCTTTGGAATTTAAGAGTTGTGCAAGGTTATATTGCAAATAACTTTTTTTGTTTTGGGCATATCTTTGCAGTCTTTGCGTCGTGTTTGCATTTTTTTAGTTGAACTAGCGTCTCTATAATGTTCGGGTAAAACTGTTTTATTCTATAGATTTCAAGATTGTTAAAGTTTTATAATCGGATTAATTTGATACGATTCATGTTATCGTCGTTATCATACTGATGAAGGGTATCTGTTATCGGAATTATTTAACATTTGTTCATTTTATTGTTATTTTTTGGTTAAGACTGGTAATATATTATAATTTGTAATGTATTGTATCATGATTATATGATCATTCTCCCTGAACGATTTATCGTGTGCTATTATTCAGTCATTTAATAAAATTGATGAATATTCATCAACTTTCAAAGTTTTGTTATAAAATGTCAATTGAAAAGACTGTTAAAAATTGTTAAAAAGGAAAATATTATCAGTTTCATTACACTGCTTCTTCATGAATGTTTGTTTGTTGTTGAAGTCCTGACAGCTATATTGATATAAAAACTTTTGAGAGAACAGTGTTTACAATTTTAAAAATCTACATATGATACAGTTTTATCTTTCATTACATTTCACATATAAGCTGCGTGGAAAGTCATGTCCTATACATACACAAAAAAATGAATACTACACTAATAAACTATTTAACACGCCACTGGCCATCCGACAACTTATTACACTTTACTATATGTTCAAATGATTCCTTTTGTGTTTATAATTTGTCAGGATTTCATGATAGTAAAATAGTGAGAAACATTGATGATTTAGAAGAAATCGAGAACGAGAAGATTCCAAAGACAGTCCAAGGTAATAACGTATTATAGAAACTTGCCCTTAACGCATATATACCATTAAACAGTGATTTGAGTTGACCCTTTAAAGCACTAATAGTGCTGACAATGTTCCTTGTAAATGTTATCTATTTTCTTTTTACACACCAATTGTATATCCTCGTTCGTCTTGGGATATACAAATTATGCAAATTGACCTTGGTTTTGCTATCACTCTCTCTTATATAATTTTCAGCTACAAGGAAAATCATTAGAACAATACTTTTCAATTGCTAAATTATACAGGATCAAAAGTTAAATAATGCAATTATCGTAATGAGTCCATATTCTTTCATCTAAAGCAGATTCTTATCATGTGCAAGCAACCGATTATTCTGTCGACAACTAGCTTATCAAAAGCTTGATTAACAACATAATTCTCCCCGCATGTACATAGTGCAAATCAAAGACAAGAATTATGGGGCTACAACAGTTTTATATTTCACAGGTGTCGGCGTTGATTTGAAAGATTTTGCCAACTAATCCGAAGTACATTTGTAATTGTATGTATAGAAATGTCAATTAAAACTTCGCTAGTCAACGAAGATGAATATAAGAAACAGAAAAAAGAAATAAGTTACAACAATCCTTTGTCCAATTTGCACTTTTTCGTGGTTAATGTCTTTTTAGAAACTGATACCTTTACTTCTAAAATAACGAGATTCCATCTAAAAACTGGCAAAAATCAACTATATCTATATAGCTAATATAGGGCAATAGTATTAATTAAAGATAGCACCATTGTAGCCCCTTTGGTTTTCAATATAATTAATAATACCAACGAATTAGATTGTGCGGGTCCAATCCGAATCCGATATTCATACCGATAGCATAATTTTATGTCACAATCACGGTAGTTCATAAACCAGAAACAGAAAGATTATGACAATGAAAAAGATTTAGTTTTAAGAATACATGTTTTTTTATGGTTTACATCCATTTTAGACACCAATGCAATTGCATGTGAAAGTATTCACGTAAAATATATCACATATTTCTAACCCACGAATAAATCACTGTGTCCATATATACACGTAGCTATACATGTACGTTACCTTCAACTGTACAATGTATTTTTATTTTGGGGTATTGTTTTATGTTGGGCTTCTGTTGAAAGCTAGGTGCCAACAAGAAGGATTATATATATCAGTTTCAACCAAAACGTTGACAGACTTGATGAAAATACATCTTTACAAAGTTAACGTTTATATTTTTGTTGCAATTACACCTTCTTTGACAATTTTAACAATATGTTAAGTAAGATGAAGGCCTCTATCAGAAAGGCAAACCGCCTCTAGCAGAAAGGAAAATCACAAAGATACTGAACATCGATAAAACTCAAAGGGAAAAGTTCCTAATCAAATCGCAAAATCAAAAATTCAAACTAATGAATGGACAACAACTGTCATATTCTTGATTTGGTACAGGCATTTTCTGAAGTAGAAAATGATGAATTAAACCTGTATGTAGCTAGTAAAAACCTCTTACTTGTACGATAGTCACAAACAATTCATCATAATTACAACGATGTGTGAACAAAACAAACAGGCAAAAATGTAAAAAAGGTACACAAGTCATTATTGAGTTATGATTGTAATCACTATAAAACCAACAAATATGTAAACAAACATTTACCATAAAACAATGATGGGATGTTAAATACAGAGCCACGTCTTATGTGACAAAGAAACACAAAAAGTCATATAGACAAAGCATTTTAGTAAAAATTGAAAGATACAAATACATAAACTATCATTAATGATTACAAAATAAAACGGAATGTATAGGTACAGAGCCACGTTAAATGGATATCAACAAAAACAGACTAAACAGTAACAGTAATAATCATATAGATTAATAAAAGAAAACTCAAGCAGTTTATCATTTGCACTATTGAACTGGTGCAATAGTTTACAGAATGAACTGGTATAGAAATATAGCATTTGCATAGTCAACAGCAGAAGGTTTTTCATGTTCGATGACTGAATAATTGTAATATCTGTTTTGCAGATACTCACAGGAAACATATAGAAGAATGGCTTATAAATGACAAAAAATTTGTAGAAACAAATGCATCCAAAAATATAGCAGCAGCCTTACGTTCTTCAAATATCCTTTTTGTTGTTGGTAGAACAGGTCATGGGAAAACTTCCGTTATAAGGCATGCTGCATTGAATTTGTCATGTAAAGAAGGATTTGAGATCATACCGGATGTAGCAGACCCTAATATTATTACCCGTTTCTATCAGCCTGGCCGAAAACAGATTTTTGTAGTAGACAATATTGGTGGACGAGATCATATAAATGTAAAATCCGTTGATCTATGGTCAAGTAGCTTGCAGACTATTAAATTGTTGGTTGAAGATGGACTCGATTGTCCAGGAAATACTGTTTGTCAACATACTAAAGGTTTGCTAAAGGTTTTGATATCCTGCGAAAAAGAAATATTTGATAAAACAGCATTTAAAGATTCAAATGTACTTACCGACAACATTTGTTTTCTGTCGGACTGGGAGATTTCAGTTAAAGAACGAATGGAAATGATAAGAAAGTATTCAGCAATAGGAGACGACTTTACAAACTACAATAGCTTCACAGACTTAGAATTTCCTTTATTATGCCGTCTTACTATAGGCATGTCAAAATCCCAAATTAAGGCTTTTTTTTCAAACCCTCTTACGCACATAAGAAATGAATTTGAAAACATGCAACAAAATGATAAATGCAAGTTTTTCCTGATAACACTGTGTGTTGTTTTCCAAGACGGCTTTGCAAAAGATATGATAAATCAGTGTTTCCAAGGAAATAGTACAATGTTAATGAATGATTTATGTAATGAATTTAACTTTGATACCAATAATGGAAAAATTCATTCTCGTATTATGGAGAAACTTAATGTGCTCCAGCAAACATATATACATCACGAAAATGACCGATACAGTCTTATCCATAAAACGATATATACAACCGCAGCTACGGTGTGCGGTTGTAGATATTTTGATTTTTTCATTTCGTATGGCTCATGCGAATTCATTGGAGAAAGATATACACTAAATGCAGTTACTGACAAGGAAGATCTTATACCGATTGAGACTGAACAAAAATATTTCAATAGATTACTAAAAGATCTAGAAGACGGAAATACATTTAGCACATTCCAGAATAAGCAGCTCGATAATCATGTCTATAGACACAAATTTATTGACTATTTTATTAAATGGGGATTAAAAGTTCGGGAGATTATGTCTAAAACAAATTCTTTTAGACGTCAAAGTGATGAACTAAATAATTCGAAAAATTCAATCAATATTACTGAACTTAGCCCACTAATGCAATCCGCGCACAAAGGTTATGCGGACGTTGTTCTTATGCTGATAGAATTAGGATGCGAAATTAATGAAACTGACAAAGATAGGAGGTCCCCATTATATATAGCTGCTTCCTGTGGTCGAACAGAAGTCGTTGATGTGTTGCTAAAGAATAAAGCAGATATTACATTATGTGATTATATGGGAAGATCACCGCTTTACGCCGCCTCACGCGAAGGATATGACAAAATTATCGAGGTTTTGATAACAGTATCAGAAGTCGATAAATGCGATGATTACGGACGTTTTCCGTTGTACGTAGCTAGTGAAGCCGGCCATATACAAGTCGTTGAATTGTTGTTGGATAATAAAGCAGGTATTTCGAAAACTGACAAAACAGGTGCATCTCCTCTTTTTGTTGCCACACAGCGTGGACAAAAACGTGTAGTAGAATATTTAGTAGAAAAAGGTGCGGATGTAAATCATTGCGACAATGAAGGCAGATCGCCTTTATTCGTCGCATGCGAGGAAAAGCATACTGATCTCGTAAAAATTCTTCTAACACATTATGCTAAGCAAAAATTCTGTGATTTGCACAATAGATCGCCCATGTATATGGCTTCAAGAGCAGGTAATAAGGAGGCAGTGGGATTATTACTCAAAGAAAATAACAACATGATCAACACATACGATGATAATGGAAAGACGCCGTTATTTGTAGCATGCGAACTTGGACATACAGATGTAGTTGAAACAATTCTAAGATACAAACCAGATGTCAACTTGTCAAATCGACTTGGTTTATCACCACTTCACATTGCTTGCAGCAAAGGACATTTTAAAGTAATAGAAATTCTGTTTTTAAGCCGATGTGACATAAATAAACTAGACAAAGATAAACGAACCCCTCTATACGCTGCATGTAAGGCCGGTCATACAGATATCGTAGAATTATTGTTGGATAAGAAAGCCAATTTCAACATTTGTAACAAATGGGGTGCATCTGTGTTATTTATTGCATGCAGAGAAGGTCATTTAAAAGTTGTGGAGTGTTTATTAAAGACAAAACCCACCATGAACAGATGTAACAGTAACTTTTCGCCTTTACACAAAGCATGTGAGGAGGGCTTTGAAGCTATAGTAAAAGTCTTAATCAATAAAAATAGCATTATTAATTACCGTGATGAAAACCAAAAAACACCTTTGCATTTTGCCTGTGAAAATGGGCACGCTAATATCGTTACATTATTGCGTTCCTTAAACGCGAAAAGTTACAAAGATATTGAAGGACAATTGCCGATTGATTTAGCTAAACGAAATGGACACTTATCAATTGTACACCTTTTAGAAGACTAAAATATATTGATTGTTTGAAATTTTATCAAAAATATGTAACTTCATGTATATTTTGAATGGTAACCTAAAAAATGTTCGCTTGTTTTTATTTTATCTTTAAACGTTGTACAAGCATGTGTATTCCTCCTTTATCATGTTTATATTTTCCAAAATTAAAAAAGTAACGTTCATTCCAATTTTGAGGTGTAGCATGATTACCAAAGAGAGATATATTCTTGTAAAGACCATTTACAAATACTTCTCGAACATGCCAAATAAAAAAGAAGATGTGTTATGATTGCCAATGAGACAACTCTCCACCAAGAGACACAGATATTTGCAACTTAAGTATGTCACTGTACAGCCTTCAACAATGAGAAAAGCCCATACCGTATAGTCAGCTATAAAAGGCCCCGATAAGACAATGTTAAACAATTTAAACGAGAAAAATAACGGCCTTATTCATATAAAAAAATTAACGAAAACAAATATATAACACATAAACAAACGACAACCACTGAATTTAAGACCCCTGATTTGTAACAGACACATACATAAATAATGTGGCGGGGTTAAACATGCTAGCGGTATCCCAACCCAGACCCTAACCTGGGACATAGGCATAACAGTACAACATAAGAACAAACTATACAAATCAGTCGAAAAAGGCTTAACTCATCAGATGGACAAAAATGCAAGTGGACTTGGCCGGATACTTGTACATCCCAATAATATAACGGCACTAGAAACAGATCTGATAGTACTCGCTATTAACTGACAGCTAGTTCAAAGCCACTAACAACTAATAAAAAAATCAAGCATCTAATACTAAATTATGAATCCATACACTCAGCATCCAATGGATTTAGTGTAAATACATCATAAACAGTCAGAGAAAAACATGACTTTGTGCAATGCGAAGATACAGGTTTCGACAGATTATAGATCCTTGAATGTGTATATGTATGAAACATACTAATAATATTTAATTTGATTTTAATTTTACTGATAACAAAATCAAAATTTACACCAATAAAAACAATATTCAATGAATTTTACAGTGTTGAACTGGTAACCTTTTAGAATAAGTTTATTTAGAGGAGCGATTAGTTTACCAGGATCATTTTGTGAATGTCCGGGCACGGTTTACAACATTTCCGTAACAATGAGGATGTGCGTTCCCGTTTAAAATAACCAAACTTCAAAACCAAATCTTTATATCTATTGAAAAAAATGGTAAAGGTTTTAAGTTATTTATGGCAACGGTATGGTTAATAATTTACCAGTAATATATAGATTACGTTCGTTAAAATAGCAAAAAAACAAGTCACAACAGGCACGGGCATAGCGAACGAGCTGTGAAATATAAACACCGTAAAATGCATGGTACAAAATGGAAAATTAACAAAAAGGAACGAACAATCGTCCCTTTTGTCGTAAATTTTAGTGTGTAGTTTCCCGTTTAAAACCGAAATATCTAAATCTAGGAAAGGACAGTTATTAGCGTTAAAATTTGATTAATTTAAAGTAAGTTTCATGGGGTAAAATTCTGGAGTATATTGAGAAAAGTTTTGATTATTTAACGAAAAAATATCATCAAGATAGCTGTAAGTGTTGTTGATAAACTTTGTTGCCGAAACGTACATAAATATTATCAAGGAGAAAATTAATAGCTTCAATCATCTCATCACTCCCCCAGTATGTATAACTAGCATATTTACCTTTCTCATTAGAGAAGACTGTTTCCACAACTTTTCACAAAAATATACCAAACTCATCAGTCAGCATGTACATTGTATTGATATACATATTTATAGGACTCAAATCTATGGCGGGTTCCAAATCTATTACAGAATCTTAATATATGGCTAATGTGACGTTATAACGTCAAACAAATCAAATCTATGGCATTGTTTAGTTCTCTCAAAATCTATAGCAGATCTTTTTCATAACGTCACAATTGAATAACACCATATTACATCGTCGTCGCCGCTTTCGATAACGGAACCCATAGGTTTAAACACTACTCCAGATGAAGGTATTTCCTTCGACAACAATTTGCCGACGGTTTAAAGGAAGCCAAGATGAGACCTATTATCCGAAAGAGAAGCACAGTGTGCTGTACCAGCCGAAGCTCGCGATGAATGATGACACCCCTCTATTCAGTAACGGATATTTTACAAAAGAAGTTTACTAGATGATGATTTTCATTTCTTTTTTAAATGTAAAAAAAATGAACAATTAAGAAAAGAATTTTTAAATGAAAATCAATATAATAACTTAAATGATATAGATAAATTAAAACAAATCCTCAATTCTGAAACAAAACAGGACACTTGTAATTAGGCTCCTTTTTTAAAAAAAGTCACTAAGACTGAGGACAGGGAGTCCTGGATATAATTTGAATCTCTTATATATTATTGATTTAAAGAAAAATAAGGATTATAGTTCAAAGTGTCTGCATTGATTATTTTCATTGTTTTATATTTGTAAACTGTATATTATGTATAATGTTTTAAGCCATTGGCCCATATGGGCGTAAAGTAAAGTGCTTTTCAATAAAGATTTAATAAATGATATACGGCTGGCAAAGTTTATAAAGTAAAAATATAATTAACAGATACCAATCTGATTAAACTGCCATCAAAATAAAAAAAAGTATTAACGATAAAATAACATTATGTGAAAATTCAAACTCTTTATTTTTATTGATTTTTTTTTCATGATACATGTATATAAAATCCTGCCTTTTTATTTCTAATGGGACTAGTTGGTTGAATGAATGGGTTAAACAGGTACATTTCTATGTTCAATGGACCATGAAATTGGTCAAATATAATTCAATTTGCAGAGGGCGGATTTTAGATACAATTTTGGTGGGATTTTTATCTATGAAACTTGAAAAAAACAAGTGTTTTCTCAATGAAAATGTAACTGAAAATTGATATACCAGACATTAATGGTCTCGAATTCATCCAAATTTTACCAAACCAACTATTTTTTCCAAGAAATGTCAGATAGTCAGACAAGTTTCGCATCCTTGTATATATACAGTCTGCTTTCTCAGGTTATTTAGTAGGATGGTGTTTACATGTACAGATAACTCTGATGCATTTTATGTGAATCTGTCAGGACAAAGAATGTAGCTTAACCTCATTGGCCAAATATTTATTGTTGGTACACTAAAATTTCCCCAGAAAAATACTCTACCCATAGACGTTTAAAAAGTGTCTGAAACAATGAATTGTTCACTAAGTCCTGTACATAAAAAGTCTACATTTTTGTCTTGCATCATGTGAATGGAGGGTTGTCATATTCATTTTGTGATTGGTACTGATATCACATTTTATTTTTATATAATAAAAACTAAAAATACCCTTTATGATAATTACCTTAGTCCTAAAATTAAGCATGAACGTAAACATGTATATCATTTTTCATTTGCTCAATCTGTCAAATATTTCATAGTACTGTACTGTAGTACTTTTCTTCAGTAAACTGAATAACTGCATTGTACATGTCGTATTGATTTAAATTTTCAAAGAAATAGTTTGCTTGGATGAGATGACAGCTGCATTGTCCGATATATAAAAGTCATTGTTCCAGCAAATTTGATATGTTTGTCCAATAATATATATGTGCATGATATGGGTACAATGCAGAAATCATGAACATATTTTCTTAATAATCTTATACAGTCTTTGAGCTGCACTTAATTTGTAGAAAACATCACTACTGACACTTACGTCATTGAACGTTAGCAATGGTGTATCCATAACGTCAAGTTTAAATAGTGATTTCGACCATTGCAGCGAAACAGTTGCCTTAACATTGTTTTATTTTTATTTTTTAGAAGTAGCCTTAGAAATGTAAACAAGTGTTTTCTTCTCAATTTTAAGTGGTAATGATTTATTGATTTTCTGTCAGCAGCAGCCAAAAGATGATAAGGTTCCCTGATTTGGAGGGGAACACAAACTGTTCAGGGGCTTATAGTGTCAGAATAGATAGATTACAAAGTCCTGATATCTCATTTCACTGCTTCCAAGTTCAATTTGACATCAACCATAACTTCTATTTCCATAACTAGAAGAAGTATATTCAATCTAATTTGGACAAACAAATTTTATCTCTGGACTAATATCATATAATTCAAATAACAACAACGTCGTCAGACATGATCATGACCAGATGACCCCTCCGAAAATCATCAAATAGCTGGAACTTTCTGTTTGTAAATTATAATTCGTTAATAATTTGTGATTATCAAATGAACCCTCCATAATGCCATCTTCTATATTATTTATATTACAAATTGTCTTCATATCAAAGATACAGGTACTGAATATTATCGGGAAAAAAAATATTCTGAATCCATGACATTTCACTCGTTTTGGGAAGGAGAAACAACTGATATTAAAAACAGAAAAAGATCGTGTTAAATTACGAATTTATCAAAGTCTAAAACTATGCAAAATATAGATAAGAACTGATTTATAATTTTGTACATTAAAATTTACAATATTGTGATCAAAATTTGTTTTATAAAATGAAAAAAATAATTTTGTAGTCGTACGCTTTCTTTAAAATTAAATTGCACTATGGGTAAGTTCGGATTGCAATGCTTATCTTTCAAAAAAGTAAAACTTTAATTTACTAACGTTTATGTTATTGACAAATGATTAATGCGTGTTTGATAAATTGTTTTTGATCAGTACATTTACAGTTGGTGTAAACTTGGAACAATAGCTAAATAATTCAATCTTTTAATTCATTCACTGTTTATTTGCGTTACAGTATAACAGCAACGATATCAAGAATCTGGAGCTTGATTGATAAATGTATCTTAATTTGTTGGTAAGTATTGCTTTATATCGCATATATATTTTAAATCTCTATTTCACCTTTGAGAAAAAGACTTTTCTAAGGATATGTACTAGAAACTATAAGTCTATGTTAATCTTGATGTTTTGTTTTGTATTGATCATAAATCATATTGTGTCATAGCAACATTTATTGCATAATCTACCTTGAAGTTCAATTTTTTCTAGTACGAGATTAAAATCGGGAATTAACTCTTAACTGACTAAATGCTGTGACAGCATGATAACGACTATTTCGTGTAGTATCGTGCTGTTAGGTGTTTGGCTAATAAATTAAAATGACATTTTTTTTTGGATGTATTCAAATATGCTTCGAAGTACCGTTCATAAATGATTTTTTTTATGTAACAGAAACGCCCCGCGAAATCGTCATCTTCAATGTTTCTTAGAGTTTCAGGGCAAGTAAATGCACAAAATAAATAATACTTTGCATTTTTTCCATCTGTTTAAAGGGACAGTAGAGTTATCTCTGTAATTAATAAAGTCATTGCATATTCAGTGTCAGGTTTGTCGTCTTCATCAGTATGTTTTTCATCAGGTCAAATATCAATATATATAAAGGCACGAACTCATTGCTACCATGCAATTGTGCATTGTTTTAACTAGAACACATGTCATAATTCTTAATTATACATTCGTCGCATGAATAATATTAAATATATACTAGAACACACCCGCGAAATCGCGGTCATATACAGCTTATAAACTGTTGAAGGTTAAATTTTTGTAAAAGATATTATGACTGGAAAAGTCAAATTAAATTAAAAATTTGCACCGCTTCAAACATGAAATAAATGAAACTGCTTATAGACCATTATTATTCTAATAAAATGTGCTTCTATGACAATCCATTAGTGCTTTTCCATTTGAGAGCCCTATTAACATGCCAATGGTAGTATTTAAATCTCAAATAAATGACTAAGACTCATTTGAAGGCTGGTCGGAGGACCCTGACCCCGAAACTGGGCTTAAAAACATGAAATCCCGACGTGCGTATTTTAACGATATTCAAATCCCGACATCCCGAAATTAAAAAAGAAATATTCCCGCATCCAATAAAGATCAATCCCGAAATCCCGAGCTTTAAAACACCCGATCCCAACGTCCCGAATAAGTCCTGCCTCCTTCTATTTTCTACCCTACTTTTCTTTTGGCTTTCAACAATAAATTGTTATGCCCCATAAATGGGAATTATATTTTCTGGTCTGTTCGTGCGTTCGTTCGGTCGTCCGTCCTTCTGTCCGGCTTCAGGTTAAAGTTTTCACTTTCAACAATTAATTTTTATGCCCCATTTATTGGAACTATGTTTTCTAGTCTGTTCGTCCGTTCGTTCATCCGTCCGTCTGTCCCGCTTTAGGTTAAAGTTTTTGTCGAGGTAGTATTTGATGAAGTGGAAGTCCAACAAACTCGAAACTTAGTAAATATCTCCCCTATGATATCATCGTTCTGATTTAAATGCCAAATTAGAGATTTTGTCCAATTTCACGGTCGACTTAACTTGGTAAATGATAATGCCGATGTGGCATCCGTATACTATGGACACATTATTGTTTCCACATGTTTTACTTATTTCAATATATAAGCAATTAGAATGACCCCTTAGATAGTAAATATTTCAGAAAAAAGAAGACAAAATACAGAGAGTCTTTGTATATTATAGTTGTATAATCGTAGTTTACAGGTTGATAAACGCGAAAACATAATTGTCTCTAGGAGGTATAACAGTTGTGGTTCTTGCGATCTAAAAACCATGACATGGAGAACGCTCTGATTGGCCTATTTATTTTTCATTTTTGTAATATATCATACGATTGGTTGTTATTGTGCATGTTTAAAACCGGAAGTCTTATCTATGACTAAAAGTCAGTCTGATAACGGAAACAATATCCGGACACCTATTTTGTCGTTTTTCTCCCAAAATCACTCAATCTGAATAATCATAATAATGGATGACAAATTCGACTATGCAGGTTAACTAAAGAACACAGAGGCATGATGATTAGTTAATTGTGGAAGGAAGAGAAGCGACACACAAAATAAGGTCTTCTCGTTTAATAGTATAGATTAGCTTGTACGGTTTTGAGTAAAAACTTAATGTAAAGTTTGTATTCACGAGTAGGTTTATAATTTTGTACCGAATCAAGATTTGATGTGTCTACAAACCCAAATATTCGCTTTCTTCAAATAACAATTCGTACCATTTAGATTAAAATATGCCAGGGTTTCGATCAAAACTATATATCTTAAATACAAAATTTAACGGCAGGTGAAAGAGTATTAAAAAAGTCATATATTTTAATCGTTTTCAAAATCTTTGGAATAATCAGAAAAATGGTTTGTAACGTTCACGTCAAAATTGAGTCTGAAATGTCGTTTTTACGTAAGTCTTCGAAAAATCGACGGTGATTTTAAATTACCTATAGCATGTATAGGAAATTGATGTAGTTTAGATTTTTGGAAAATTAAGAAAAAAACATTTCGAAAAATCATGAAATTCGATATTATCACAGCACGGATAAGCAAAGTATTGCCGTAAATTTGATTTAAGTTCATTTTTATGCCAAAAAATGAAAAAAAGCGACAACATTGTAAGCCTTTATTTTAAACAATATTTTATTTCAAAAAGTGCACAAAATATAATTATACAATATAAATACAGGGATTTGGAAATAAGAAAAACCCGTCTCCCTTGTAAGCTTTTGAAAAATCGCCCATAAATCATCATTTTTATATATTGCAGGATATATATCTAGATATTTAAAAAAATTAGGGAAAATAACATTGACGTAGAAATAAAAATTAAAACTCTTTTTTTAATTTTAGATTATTGTTTGTTTAACTCTTAAAACTGTAACCCCCCTAAAAATTCCCGATGGGACAGAAATGCCTTAGTTGTATGGAACCAAATTTTTTTCTATAGAATTATAAAAACTTCATAAAATATTGCGTAAATGACTGAAGAAACAGTTTTGTAATTTTGTTTAACTACTAATGTTTTTCTACCTCAGGCGTAGATTACCTCGGCTGTATTTGGCAACACTTTTAGGAATTTTGGATCTCAATGCTCTTCTACTTCGTACTTGATTTGGCTTTAATAAAACTTGTTTGGATTCGAGCGTCACTGGTGAGTCTTTTGTAGACGAAACGCGTGTCTGGCGTGTGTGTGGAATTTGGTCCTGGTATCTATGATGAGTTTATATACAAACACTTGGTCGATGCCACTGCTGGTGGAGATTTCTTTCCCCAAGGGTATCACAAGCCCAGTAGTCAGCACTTTTTGTGCTAATATGAATTATCATTGACATTGTTTTATTTATCATGTTTATAAATTAACTGTTAACAAAATTTAGATTTTTTTCAAATACTAAGGCTTTTCTACCTCAGGCGTAGATTACCTTAGCTGTATTTGGCTACACTTCTAGGAATTTTGGATCTCAATGCTCTTCAACTTCGTTCTTGATTTGGTTTTTTTTTTAAATTGTTTGGATTCGAGCGTCACTAATGAGTCTTTTGTAGACGAAGCGCGCGTCTGGCGTGTGTGTGGAATTTGGTCCTGGTATCTATGATGAGTTTATTTAGACAATCGAAAAGTCCATTTTTTTAAAATATTTAATGGTTAAGATAAAAACCATTGTTCAGTTATTACAATAAATGAAACGTGTTACGCGGGACACCCTAACAAATTCCGTTTTTGTTTTTAAATTGAAGCTTGTCGCATATAACATAAACCACAGTTTATACTATTATTTTCTTCGTTTTTCTTTGAAAAGCCGTATATTTAAAAATGCATACAACAGAATTTCATTTTAAAAAACAAAATTGCAATTTGAGACTTGTACGTCACGTCAATTTTTTCAATGAGGTACGAACATCGATCGCACGTAACGTCACAACATTTGCCAAAGATTTGGAAACAACAAAAATCCGTCATAAATTAGGATTGAAAAAAATCTGCCAAAGATTTGGGATGGCATGACGTCACATTTGCCATAGATTAGGATTCTGCTATAAATTGTGTACCCGCCATAGATTAGAGTCTACTAAATTATAATCCTGGTACCTTTGATAACTATATATGTAACACTCCCAAACGTGTCCTGTCCCCCAAACGTGTCCGATTCCCCCAAACGTGTCTATTCTCCCTAAACGTGTCCGTAATATCCAATATTCCCCAAACGTGTCTGGTTTTATAACCCCTAAACGTGTCCGAAAATTGTTATTCGCCAAAACGTGTCCACTATTTAACGCCAGAACGTCTCAAGTCTTTTAGCGCTAATACATGAATAAAATCAATAACGTTTACGATAATTCTATAATGGGGGACACAGTTAATGAAGTGGTCATTTATTAGTATTAGTTGGTTCAATGCCGGTTGTTATTGCAAATTTAATCTGTAACATATAAATCGACTTTTGACGGAAATTGCTTATAGTCCAGTTGCAAGTATTATGCTCGTTTAGGGCGCACAAACATATACAAACAATTCTAGTTCAGTTGAATTAAGCGTTTACCATAGGATAACACCCAATTAAATTCAAATACAATATATTCAGGTTAAACTATTTGGGATTAGGCCTAAATGAATTGTGTACAGTTATTAAAAATTTACACTTTACGGTTATAAGGAATCTACACTAATCGTAACTCGAAATTAAATTATATTTTTTTGGAGCGGAAAAGGACAGTTTTATTTTTACGGAATATCAGTGTTTTATCTTTTAGTTCCCTTTATATTATAGGACAAGTTTGGGGGATTTGGCACGTTTGGGTGTTTATTAAAAAATGGACACGTTTAGGCGTTTAAACAATACAAATGACACGCCGCGTTTGACGCCCTTTGTACAACTAGACATGTTTTGCAGTTCAGTGACGTCGATGTGGACACGTTTGGGAGTATTGGACACGTTTGGGGGGAAGGACACGTTTCTGAGTGTTACATATATAATAGTAATTTATACAAGCAGCTGGTTTAAAATATAAAAATAAATCAATAATTGCGCGATAGCCCCTGAATAACATAATTGTTGATACTAACATGCATACATATAATAGTTTGGTTCAATCATGTTTAACATGCCTTTTGTATGTAACTCGAACGGTTATTGCCAATATATGTATTTTTGTAAATACGCCACTCAAGTTTAAAAATAGAAATAACAACATCAGTATAAAGTAAAATCACAAAAATACTGAACTCTGAGTAAACTTTACAAAGGAAAGTCCATCATTAAATGGCAAATTCAAAAGTTCAAACACATAAAATGAAAGGATAACAAATGTCCAATTTAATTACTTGGTACAGGCATTTTCTTATGTAGGAAATAGTGGCTAAAACTATGTTTCAAAGCTAGCTACACCTCTCACTTGTATGACGTCGCATCTCATTTTATTTTATTGACAACGATGGGTGAACAAAACAGACAAAACAGATAAAATAAATTAGGTACAGCAGTCAACATTGTGTTATAATCTCAATCATTATAAAACAAACAAATATTTAGGAAAGAACCACATACAGACATATAAACCAAGCATATTAGCAAAAATTAAAGACAAAACTACACAAAATGACCATTATAGTACAATAACACAATGACGGTGTTGTATAAGAACAGAACCACGTCATTTATTTTTCAAAGAAGGACAAAAAGACAAAGCACATATAATTTAGACAATAAAGACAAGCATAAGCAAATGTACTGCAATAGCATAGTAAGTTTAGTATTCCCGATTCTAGCATGTGTCGAAACACTACATGCAGACATCTCGCATGGTCATTCTTTTTGTAGTGTTAATGGCGTTTAACAAAATAGCATTGCTTTTTCAGACTTAAATAATTATTTGGTTCTTTTCAATTCGTTTTTATTGATTTTGAACTAGCAGTAAAACAGATGAAAGTACTATAAAAATCTGTTCTTAGAGTCTTTTGGGGCGAGGGAAGAGCATGCATTTATACCGTCTTTCATTTTGTCTGTCGTGACTGTGTATTTCCTGTAATTTTTCTCCTTTACTATAGAATTAAACGCCTTTTTAGAGGATTTCATCGGTGCATAAAGTCGACCAATTCACTGACAAAAAAATAAAAAAAGTCTAAGGGATTGTTATGATATGTTTGTGATTGACTTGGTCCAGTTTATTCACCAATGACTTTAACACCGGGAATAAAGTTGATGACCGTAATCAGATTCACGGTCATCCCAAGATGGCTGATGAAAAATTCAGTATCTTTATTGTCTGTTAAAGTGTTTCTATATTAATGTCTTTACAAAGCATACACTGTTATGATGTAAACATTAAAACCCACTGTATTTGTTTGCACGTGGCCTAAGTTATGAACCTGATTTTCAGAGGTTGACCTTTGTTTTTGTGTTTCGTAATTGTCTCTTGTTTCATTATGTGAATTAGACCGTGGATTTTTCTGTTTAAATGGTTTTAAATCAGCAATTTTTCGGGCCTTTTATAGGTTGATGTTCGAATTTCGCAAAGGCTCCGTTCTGAAGGCCGTACTTTGACCTTACATGGTTTACTTTCATAATTTGTTTACTTTGGTGGAGAGACGTTGCATAGGCACTCATATCTCATCTTATAATATATAGTTCAGTATGAATGGACGTCTCACTAAACTCCAAAATATATCAATGAACCAAAATTAAAAAAAACATAGACGATTTACTAAAGGCTATAGGCTCCTGATTTGGGACAGACACGAAAAAGCGACAGGGTTAAAACATATTTATCTAGAATAATCAACCACACATCAACACGCACAGTAAACTCCTTCTAACATGTCTAATCATTGGTGAACAATATCATTGTGTTATATTTTAGAATTTTTTTTTACAACTGTGTATAAATTGGGTTACAAATGGACTTTATATGTATAATAGTTATTTGATTCTATTTCCGATCTATTTGAAATTAAACATTGTGAATTACTAATTAATGTTTCCTGGTGATATCATTTCATTTTATATATTCTGCCTATTGTGTTATCAATGGAGTCAGAAATTTATTTAATAATCGTATTTTTTTCATTTGTTATTTTAAAACCAGGATTGACGGTTGGTAACTGCAGTCGAACCAAAAGGTATATTATTTGTGTTATATATACTGTATATGTAATGGCTTTTCTTGTCGTACAACACACTGATTGATTAAATGAAAGACGGAGCAGGTATATGTACCTCTATTGTTTGAAGATTTAAATTTAGGAACATATACATCTTCAAATAAACACACACATATACAGATCGTACAAACACGGAAATAAAAACAGCAACCAAAACCAAACAGAATACAACTAATATCATTCACCGAGCAGTCATCTGTGATACACTTTATGTATTGTCTCTGATTGACACGATTGAGATATTGAAAAATACATCTGACATTCGTGATATTACCTAACCTATTTACAACTAACCCATATAAGTATGTAAGTAACTGTACACACAAAGTCAGTTTATGTAAGCTTTGTTGTAATGGTTTGATTTCTCTAGTACGATTGTATACTGAAATTAAGAAATAACTTATAAAGTTTCCAAGAAAAAAAATGGAAAATGTTAAAACAAAATAACAGAACAACACCTAGCGTGCATCCATTGAATATCATTACTGGTCAGTCTATATTTGAATATCATTCTTTAATATATTTTGTTTCTGCATTTTGTCTTAATCTATTTTCAGTATCAAATCAAATGATAAGGTGTTTTACTATTTGACGTATTATTGCTGTGACAACTATGAGCAACATGAAACTGGATGTAAAGGTAAGAAAGAAAAAAATATAGAAAATGCATCATTGTATGGATAAATGAGTATCGATATGATCCGCTGTATATTTCAATATTCTTAGATATTTACCTTCTGAATTCAATTGATTGATAGTTTTGTGTGCAAAACAAGATTGATCATTTTGTAGACACGTCCGGAGGTTGTATGCGTTATAGTAAATAACACTGTATTGTTTTACGCTTATGTAACAAAAAGTTAAAGTGGCATGAACAAATTATTTAGTACTATACATGTTGGCTATGGAAATCGTGAATTACACGATGGAAGGATGGGTATACGGACGGACAAAATAAGATAGACAAACGCATTCCCTATAGACGGACTGACATGTCTCCTTATGAATTTCATGCGATTCTCTCGATATAAATTCATCCTTTTCAAATTGATTAACGAAATTTAAAATTTGACAGCCCTTAAAACATACTGTATGCATGCAATTTTGAAAACGAATAATCGATAACAATACATAAGCAAGTTTTAGAATTCAGCTGGTGGAAAAACGAACGCAAATTTATAGATCGAAGAGCTTTTCGGCCAACACTTCAAAAGATATATATAGGAAGAACCAAAAATTTGCCAAAGCAAATTTACAGATTTAACATTGTTGGGTTGATGTTTAGACGAGTTGTATATACATTATGTACACAGCCATGTATCACCATAATTGATGGCGATCCGATGGATACATCTGTTGTAGAATTGTCACTGACTCAGACGTACTTATAAATATAATTATTTTCTGTGACTGTATATTACATTAATTTGTAGGATCCTTTACTATAGATAATTTAGCTGATCTGTAACAATAACATCTTCATGCCTTATATATCATGTACTGTAGTACGCCGCTAGGTTAAAACTGACGAGGAAAGATAACACACGGCCAGCGAAAGCTCTTTATTTGAGAGCCCAGGTGGTCGTGTGGTCTAGCGGGACGGCTGCAGTGCAGGCGATTTGGTGATTTGTCTGTTTCATATTAATACGTTGCAATTTCGCGTTATTCTTTAAGCAATTGCATTACACAACAAAATTTATCATTCATGATGACACGCGGTCCCACAATAACGTGCACAGGTAAATTAAATAAAAACTAAATAAAAATCGGGTTTTCATGATCCTAGGTAAAAAATGTAATTATAAGTATTAAAGCATTTTTGTTTTCTAACTTCATCATGTTCATAGGGTTGTAAAAGCGGTGACCGAAGTACATTTTGTATGAAGCGCGGAAGACCGCAATAAAGTAACAAAAAGAAGCATTCAATTCTTAAAAAATAAATAAAAATGGAAAAACACATTTAAATATATTGACTGCGTTTTTTAATTTGCCCTTTCCTGTAAGTCGAAAAATTGAAAGCCAAGGATTAATGAATCCGAATCAGTTGAAGAGCTATATAACTTTAAATGACCTAAAAAAAATAGCAAAATCCACCTCAAACCAAATTTGCAGGACAGAGTTGAAACCTTAGTCATGTTAGTTTCATTATAGTTTCGAACATTATAAACGGATACATTTAGAACTTTTAGTTATTTATCATGTTCGTACTGATCTGACTACTGAGTCGATGATAGTCCTCAAGCATAAGTATTGACCCTGTGTTGTAAAAATGAAAACAACACCTATAAGCGTAAGGCATCCGATCTTAAAATAATAAGGTTAGTCCTATATATAATCATAGGAAATCATCAATCGTTAAATAGTCATAAATTTAGACTTCTATAGAAAAAAGTAAGTGTTTGTTTTATACTTATCCACGTTTATTTTCTATAATAGAACTTGCTTCATCTACATTTGACATTTTTACGGTACAAATTTACGCAAATTTCGACATCTAACAATGCACTTGAACGACTATGCGAAATTTCAAGAATTAGGTCAATATTCAACAAGTTTATCCGTAGTCGCAATCTATAAGTATATATATCCACATTAGACCAATTGTAATGCTTTTGAATCATACATAATGTGATCCTATGGAATCCAAAATGCAAATTTCGATCATCCAATAAATGAATAGTTACTTTCTTTTGTATTATGTTAACAATTATGAGTTGATCAAGATACAACACGGCTTTTATGTGTTTTTTAAAATTATTTTAGCTTGCCCAACTGGCTTTACATCGTCTAAAGGGTCAGATTGTGTACCTTGTCGTGAACTGTCGTATGGATTTAGGTGTGCTGAAACTTGCACCTGTAGGTATTTTGAAAGGTAAGAATACAGATGTTGAGGTCCTATTGGTGGTATTCGGCTATGTTCCAATCTTTGGTTGGGCTGTTGTCTATTTGACACATAGCCCGTTTCCATTCTCTCGTTTAGATAGCTGCTCTACATGTACATGATGTATGTGTAATGTCTATTCAACATATGTTATATCAGTTTTGATGTAACAGTGAATGATATTCATATAGTACAAATGGCACCATAAAAAAAGGTTAAAAGAAAAAAAAGTGAGGTGTCCATTGTTCAAATAAGCCATTTGTTTAACATACTGCATTGATGCACGTATAACAATCAAAACAACGGTTTGTTTGAGTGACGTTAATGAAAAAGCGGCCGACTGACAGATATACCAATGCATATGATGAATAATATATTATTTTCAACAACATTTTAAGTTTTAAAACTTCCCACATTGATAGTTGTGTGTGTCAATTAGTGACAAAACACCAACATAGTTGCAAATAAACTTCCAGTCTCCAAATAACCAAACCATTTAGGTATAACAAAAATATGTAAAATAACAAAAATACCGAACTCAATTATTTGAAATGGAAATTCCCATAGTAAAATGGCAAAATCTAAAGCTTAAAGAAATTAAGCGAATGGAAAAGTGTCTTCACTTGGTCAAGTCATTTCCTTATGTCGACAAGAGTTTGATTGAGTTTTTCATAGCTAGATAAACCTCTCACTTGTATAAGAGTTGCATATGATTGTATTATATCGATACTATTGCAAAAGTGTTGGTAACATTACAAAATTGCAGAAAACCAGACAACCAAAAACTACTGCAGCTTTTCCTGACTTTGGACAGGTACTTGACAAAGATATTAATCCCCCCCCCCCCCCGCGTATGAACGTGATCAATAGTAATTAAAGCACATAAAACAAAAACAACTGCTAGAAAACCACAATAGTCTAGACTTGTCAGACTATGGCACACAAAGTAGCACACCAATAATTGTTAAATCATAGTGTGTGTAAAACAAATATTGATTGTTGTTGCTCTTAGAACTTTTCACACAATCATGTTATGACCTGTACAGCAATATGATTATCTTTGCAATGTCAAACGAAACTACGCAGACAACCATAGAAATACTATAATTGTAGTTTGATGAAAACCAAACATTTGCGAATTGATATATAGCATTACAAGGTAACAATAAGGATGATAAGGAGCATTTAAATTTTTATAAAAAAATGCAATGCAGACAGATTTGACGAACTGTTTTGATACTTAAAACAGTTCTTTACAATTGTTTCTATTGATGTGCATTCTATCTTTTATCTTTAAACACTGTTTTTGGGATGTGACTACAGTATATTGCATTAATATTAGGTATCGATTATGCAAAGAAACATTATTTATCAATCAAGTACAATTGTCTATTAAATTCTAAAAGCTTTGACACATTGTTGCATGCGTGTTTAGTGACACGTTTAGTGGTACGCTGTTTTATCTATCAATTGTTACCAAAAAAGTAAATGAAAATGTTTTTATTTTGAATCTTATTAGTATATATATTATATGTGTATGTTTTCATGTACATTGTCTAATGCTTATTTGAACTATATTTAACCGGCTATCGTTTCACGTTCATGGTTAATAATTCTTTGTTAACCATTTGAGTTCTTAATTTAGGTGCGACAATATACTTGGCTGCACTCCGTTGGATTCTATTATCTCGACGCAAAACATAGCTGAATTTAGTAAGTCTTGTTTTTTTATAATTCTCTATGCTTTATTAAAATTGAATTAACTGAATTTCAATAGAAACACACACACACACACACACACACATGTGCTGGCGGTGTTGCCACGATATCCCAATATTATGGGTTTAAATCTCAGTCAGTGAAGAAAATAAATTGTCCCCGCAATTTGCAGATTTAACATTGTTTTGTATGTAGTTGTATACATTGCCTAACAATGTAATCTATACACAAAATTGTGTGGTTTAATATTAAAATGATCAAACATTTATAATTCCTGAACCTTTTCTCGTCTGTTTCATTTAGACCATAACGATCCAAACCATGGTGCTGTTGGATTACACTATATTCGATTCCTCTCATCTATATGTTCTATTACATATATACCGATGTTATTTCAACTGATCGGGCGGTGCTTACATTTTAGTTTGCATAAGGACAGTCTATTTGAAGATGTGTGTGATAAGGATGATTGCCGTTATAATTCTTACTTATTTCTAATCACCTATCAGTGTCATAAAAAGAGTGACTGGACACTTCATTGATGAGTTTATTCTAAAGCACATATCTATAGATGGACTGGTTTATTAGGAGCGAACCGGTTAAACCCCGCCCAGCCAAGTAAAAATAAATCGAGTAATACTAAGTGTATTAACTTTGATAATAAAAGAATTGTTGTAAATAGAATGTTTCAATGAACGAAAATGTCTTGTAAGGGACGGTTTTTGTTGATTTTGCACAATGCTCGGGTTGTCTAGCCTATTGATTACATTTGTTATTGTTTCTATCACGTAATGATAGACACAATAATTACATGTTAAAAACTTGACTGTAATATAACTATATAAAGAGTACCACATCACCAACAAAACGATTAATCATGAACAAATATTAGATATTTCAGATAACTTATATCCTTCATAAGTAGCATGACACCTGTTTCTTAGCTTGATATATGTTAGTCAAACTAACAAAACTCATCTATATCAAGTTACGTTTGTAATGTGTACAAGTGTCAATATTTTTAAAAATATCTTAAACTAC
This sequence comes from Mytilus edulis, assembly GCF_963676685.1. Lineage (NCBI taxonomy): Eukaryota > Metazoa > Mollusca > Bivalvia > Mytilida > Mytilidae > Mytilus > Mytilus edulis. The sequence goes on along the minus strand of NC_092351.1, from coordinate 58,609,819 downwards.
AATATAACTCACCTTTGTTGTCTGTTTAGACATTTTCAAATGCAGATACTGTAAACAAATCTAATAACAGGAATATTTCTCATTCAGTAAGGTCAACATTAATTGATTCGAAAATTTTATTTACATAAATATGCAAAAAAACATTTCTGAAACAGTTGTATATAATGTACATGTTGTTATATGATTTTAAAAGCAAGTAGATATTTTTACAAGAAAATACAAAAACAAAGATATCAGTTAAGCCTATTACATGTGCATTCAACATTGTTTGGATTTAATTTTTTGTTACATTGTATTTGCAATTATTTATTCTGTAGTACATCTAAACATGATAAAGCCACACGTTAAGTGATTCATTTTTTTTTATATTTATAATATATTAGCACATTATTTTTTACAGACAAGAGTGATAAATCAGAGGAGTTTATGTGGAAAACAACAGTGTGCAATACTACAGAAGGTTATTCAAATTAATATCTATTTTGTTTGATTTTGAAATTTGACAAAAATGTTTCATTCACCTAAATAGCTGAAAGAGAGTTTCGTGATAGTGCGTAACATAGTGAGATAAAATAGTTTCCAGTTAATTTTAAAAAATTGTTTTAATACACTACTGTTTAAAGTTATGAGTAGGAGTACGGAAAACCTTCTAAACCCTGACACACTTCCATGTAAGAGAGTGGCTTTCGATTGATTGTCGTTGATTAATGTCTTTAATTAAATGCGGTGTATTTATAAGTAAAATATTTAATTTTCTGTATTCTATTCCTTTTTTTAGTAGGCTTCATTGTATTTTATGCCAGGTTATCTTTGCAGTTTTTTGTATGGGTTTTTGCGTTTTAGGTAATATTTTGAATAATTGCTGTAGTGTTGTGTTTATCTTTTCACTTAGGTTAATCATTTATAATGTTCTGTGTTGTTCCTTTAATTTGAAAGGTATGAACTTGTGAATGGATGTGTTGTCTAACTGTAAAAAGGAAAACACATTATAAATGTGACTACTTACTGAATTCACCTTCATGAAAGTCGAATATTTGAAATCCAAGAATGTAAAGTGTGGCTTCATATGATATATGTATGAGTACAATAAAGTGGATTTGCGTTAGAAAATTAAAAAAAATCAATACACGAAATAGATTTTTTATGTTGCATATATAATAACATCAAGGTTTTTTAATCCTCTTTGCTGAATATGAAATTACAGTAACACGAGTTGTGCTGTTCAGGAAAAGCAATATTTTTCTCGGCATATCAACCATTTGATTTGTTTTTGCAAACTTGCATATAAGTAACTGTTTATCTGGGAAAATGAATTTGCGAATTTTTCTATTAAACAGAATGCCATTAGAAGTTAAGGTAGAGTTTTTACATGTATTCACTACTTCCCTGTTTTTTTTTCACCAATAAAAATGGTTGATTACATATGACTATATATGCCAAATGTAAATCAGAAAATTAAAACACTAAGCATACATTTACGATAGTTACAAAAATCAAGAAAAACGATTTTAGATTGAAATTGCGAAATTAATGTTTTACGGAAATAATCCTTCACCCAGATTATCAAAATAGTATCAAAGACTAGAAATGCACAAGGGTAAACATCTGTTCTACGTAAGACAATCTTCATTATGTTTAAACGTAGGTTTTATGTTTTTTAGACACCTACTTTTTTATTGGTATAAGTAGTCATCAGTGACGTGTGCGTTCGAATCTCGAACTATAGGTGCGCTATACTTGTACTACAAATAAAATAAAAAACCCATTACGAACTAGCAGAATAGTATTGAAAGTTTCAATAATCACCAATCAATCATTAATTTATGCCCTATATGTTATACCTTCAGTTGCTTTTGTCGTTTGACGATAGTCCTGTCTGTTTCGACTAATGAATGTAATTACTACATTGTCTATCATTTTTATTTTGTTGAACTGATTATTTTTAATTGAATTCAACTTTAGCTCTCTTATCCTTCTGAAAACTACAGAGTGACTCGTTGCTTTAGTTTCAAACATTATAGGTATAACACTATATTGGTTGTTATGCACTAAGTCATCTAGCATCGTATATCAAATATGATAAAACACCGTCAACGTAATTGATATGTCAGTATTTTTTTCAAAAACATTGTTTTTTAATTGGCCCCACACATTAGTTTTCCCATTTTTACGCAGGACTATTGTGTAGTGTGATGCTTGTTGTGTACACTTTAATAAGTTTAAAACTTTACTATTTTAATAGGCTCGTCAGAAACCGGAATTGACACAACTTTGGTATTTCTATACAACATTCTAGGTGTTTGTATATTGGTGTGTATTGGACTTTCACTTTTTTGCATTATGAAAAGGAACATGTTAAGACTTAAAATTAAAACAAATACTGAAAATAGCAAACAACTTGGTATAACTACCCCAATCACTGTTCAACACGACATACAAATTGTCATAGACGCAAATGATTCAACTTACGAGGAAATAGATGAATCAAACATGCATCGTTTACCTTTTCATACTTCGGAACAGACTAGAGGCTGGCACGACAGGTTAGCTGAGTGTTCAGAAAAGCAGAAGCACACACAAGATGAGTATTTAATCCCATACCAACCTTTAGTACCAACAATATGTAAGCAAAAGGCCTCCACTAGTAGCAAGTATACAGATCTTCAGGGACAAACACAAGAACACGAAGAAACTCATCTAAGAAACATGGCTTTCTTAGAGAGTCAAAATCAATATCTAGACGTTATTGATGGAATTTGTGATCAAGTCTATATGTTGGATAAAAGACGATGCAACAGTTTAAATGGACAATCTTTGCACATTGCAGAAAAACTTAAAAGACATAGTGTCTGATAATAATAAAGTATCATACGTTGTATTATTATGTTGATAGATTTTCAATTTACGTTTATTGAGCGACAACCATATCGAGGAAAGATATCTGATTTACAGATAGACAGATACAACAATGACCACGGTTAATGCCTTAATGTTTTTTTTTTTATAGAACTCAAAGTTTATATTATATATTATATGGTTTTACATGTATATATTAGGATATCATAATGTCATTTATGCAAATTGAAACATTATAGTTTTGAAAATACATATTTACTCTATATAAACATGATAAACTCCTGTTATTATTGACTCAATAGTTAATTATGGCGTCTCTTTTACAGTTACGGATCTTATTTGAAACTGAAAAACTAATGATATTACTGAATCTAATATGAAGAATTTCAATTGCCCTTAAAAATAAAGCATTCGTTTATTGAAAGATGGGAGTGCATTATGTAACTATTAGTATAGCAAAACGTGTTTATATTATTGTTTATTGTGGTGTAGTTAGTTATTTGCATGAAGACAATTTGAATTGAGCATTTAATTAATTGAATTATATTATGATATTTTGTTGCGAGCATAATTATGTATGTTTTGAATTGTTAACCTATTATGTGGTTAAACGATAGTTTGTGTCACTTGTTTAAAAAACAAATGTCAACGTCAAAGTCCTTTATATACTGTTGATTCATTTATTTTCTTTAATGTCTATTTTCGTGGAATGCTGAAAACTTGCATGTTCGTGGATATTGAATTTCGTGGTTTTAACAATCACTGTATGCAAAGCCTATTGAACAGATGATATTCGTTGAACATTTGATTTCGTGGTTCGACTGTACTTACGAAATCTACGAAAATAAGTATCCAACGAATAATAATGAGTCCACAGTAAACAAGAAACCATTACTACAATGTTTGAAAGAACCAATCTTGGAAAGAAAGTGCAAAAGATAAATACAGGTAAAAATAACACACATTTTGAGCATCTGTACCCTGCGGCTCCTTAAATTCGATTGTGCATGACCATCTATCACTACGTCTAAAGAAGAGATTTAGTTGACACTTTTCTGTTGAAAGAAAAGTCAGAAATGGCGTCAATGGCATGAAATGTACAATATACAGTTGTAACTTATTTTAAGTTTAAAAAATCAGCCTATTAATAAGGTTATGATTCTAGAAACTCATAGTAATTGGATGCTGTATCAGTTCAGTGGGAATTTTAAAACCCGAAAAAAGTCACAATGCCCGCTTAGATTGTCATTTCACTTTGAAAAGATCAATTTTAGGTCACTAAACGTCATTCATAATATAATATCGAGTGAAACCACCACGTGCTTAGTTGATGGTCTCAAATCTGCGGTCGCGAGTAGTTGTGTACGGCTATCAAACGACGCGTACTGTCGTTGTTATCCAGAAGAATTGCACCTAAATTGGTGGTATTCAAAATTTTGTACAATAACTAGTTGAAACATTTTCTGGCGCATGCATCGCATGCATGTTTATCTGTTTGATCACCAAGTCCGTCTTGGAAATTATGAGAGATGCACCCCCATATCGATACACATGTATTCGTTCAACCGTTGTTTGCAGCAAAAACATGTTCATATCACGCTAGTATATCGCTTTAGATATAAGTATGAATTACATATACTTAGTTGTTGTAGGAGAGACACTTCAAATGTTTGGATGTTAATAAACAATACGTTACGTATTTACATATACATGTTGGCATGCTTAGTCAAATAAAAGAGGCGAAAGATACAAAAGGTACAGTCAAAGTCATTAATCGATAATAAACTAAAAACGCCATATAACATGTATAATGCATATACAATATGGGAAACCTGATGCAAATATCAAAAAACGTTACACGAAATCGTAACGAAACATACTGTTTAAAGCCAACTGAAAGATAAATATATTTATCATACGATAGGTTAATATACTTAACGAATTATCAAAACTAAAACGAAAACATACTTGATTGTTAATTAGTTACTTCCTGTAATTGAAAATCCAACATCCAATAGTACCAGTACGTATTAGTTGTATAAAACCTAATGAGGTCAAATCATTGTTTGTGAATTTCGAAAGTCCGTTAAAATTTCCCTAAAATGTTTTTTTTTAGTTAACACATGTAAAAGTCATTATTAAATTAATGCTTTCCAAAGTATTGTATACGCGAACAAGGACATAATTTTCAAAATAATTAAAGATCAAATACCAAACGAAACAAGACTAATACTTTCCTTACACAAAATCTTCAGTATGACTATATGTCTTCTAGGAACTTAATCTCTCAATTGTAAGTGATGTAATTTCAATGTATATCTTGCGAACAATAGCTTTATCATTTGGAACAGAACTCACATTTAAATGATAAATTAGATTCTGGTATATCCAAATCTGATAAGATATAGGTTTGTTTTCAAATTTAATACATTTATTATGCATTGATACTTATTTACTTTTCTCAGAGAATACGTTTTATTTCCTTTATACTTTTACACTTTTGAATTTGCCTACCAGTAATTATTTGTACAAAAGTTGCCTCGATGCAGGATAAATATTAATTGACATTTAAATTATGTTAGTGCCATTTAATGAAAGAGTGTACCTTTCACTTTCTCTTAGCTACATACATTACAAATTTTGAGAGAAAAGGATAAACACTAAACGATTTACAGATAGGTAAAATAGACTATTCATAACAGTACAAGTGGTGTTCTTGAAATGACAATTGTTCCAAATAATGTGATTTGAACAATCAATATAACGTTAACATGTACAAGTATACTTTTTATTGTCGATCAAATCCCTGTTTTGAAATATCCATGTTTACGATTTATTTCTTTTGACTGTAGTCTTGAATATAAATATAAAAAAACACTTGAGTTGATTGATGAGATCCACAATTCAAGACACAAACCTGATTCCACTATGATAAAATCATCAAAGAATAAAGTTGAAAATAAATATAAAAGTAAAAACCATACATACGTTTACTAGGTTTCCGATTCAGGATTTCATGAGTCAATCGATTAATATATTACACAATGTACTATAGCATGTTTAAGATTTAAACAATTAGGTGTTTTTCTATGAATATTTGTGAATATGACTCCAAAGCAAAATATAATAAAATAAAGCATAACATACATTTGTAAGACTGCATTAACTGCAAATTGAAAATAATCTATTTTGTTTAAGGTATTAGGTAAAATTACATTATTGTAGACGTTGACGGCTCAAATATCGATACATGATTCTTTCTACAAAGTCTCGATTTGATAAATTTACGTATGTTGTTAACATGATTAAAGCCAAAACTACAGTTACAGTTGTAATAGGTCACAATACACAATTAGATTATATGGGCGCAGCCATTTTATGAGCATAACATGGTATTCAGAATTAAGAGTATGGCTAATTCTGATTGGTTGATATGTGCGCCCGTAATTTTTTATTACTATAGACTTCGTGCATTCTGCATTATATCATAGGCCAAAACAAATATTTTCCTTAGCCCTAACGGAAATGAGATGTCTTTTCAACGCTAGGACAGGACACGTTTTTTTATGTGCAAACTTTGAAGATAAGAACAAATTACGTTAATATAATATAAGAAAAGCAACGCGAACCTATATTTTTTGGACCAAAATATCTGTCCGAATAACTTTTCTGTAATTCTAGCAAGGTTTCGTTAAAAAAATCAACTTTGTAAAGTCTGTATCTCAAAAAAGGCTATAATTGTCACCTGTGGGGAAAGTAATAGTTTATGTCGATTTAAACAGAGTCGACATTACTTTATCAGATTGCTCAAAAAGTGTCAAAAACAGTAGTTTTACTTAAACTTTTATGTGCAACCGTATTTTTTGGTGATAAATGATTAATTGATTAACTAGTTTTTAAGCTATAGTATGTTTCATATTTGTACTGCGTTGTACCTGCGAAACAAGGGTGGGCTCGACTTTTGACTTACTGTGCAGAGAATATGTCATTTTCTGAACGTCTGCTGATTTGTTTGAAGAAAGCACGTATACGTATTAAGTTTGGACATACAAATCGATCTTCAAACATGACAATCTTGACACAAGTGCTGTTATCGAAATTACGAAATTTAGTAAAAATGTACAAAAATGGTCCCATCCGACTATTGAAATGTTCTCTCAAATGGCAAACTACGAAAATAAAAAAAAGACATGACCTTCTGTGTAGCTAATGCATAGTTTTCGATGTTTAAACACCAATATTTACACATATTTTGAATGGCTATTGTCTGTTTCAAAAATGTACTTGTATAGGAAAATTGTTTCATTTAAAACTGTTGATCAAAATTCACCATAGTCATGATAGTAGTTACATATTAAATTGGTGCAGTACTTGATGACATATAAAGAATCATTGAAGAAAGTGGACCTTATCTTCAGGCCCTTTTTAACAGTACCGCATTTACTACATAAATCAGAATTTTTGTTCTTTCGTATTTCGACTGGGGTCACCTCTGAAAAAAAGTTGTGAAAATTCAGAGAGTAATGCCAGAACAGTTTGAAAATAATTTATTTGTGGCATATATATTTGTGCATCTAACGCACTATGAAATGCATGATATTAGAAAGTATTGAATACCGTATAGTTTAAATCAAAGGCCAAACAAAATATTTTCCGTAGCCCTAATGGAAATGAGATGTCTTTTCAACGGTAGGAGAGGACACGTTTTTTTTTTACGTGCAACCTTTATAGGCATGGGAGATAAGTACAAAATACTTTAAGAAAAGCAACGCGAACCTATGTGTTTTGGACCAAAAAATACTGTACGAATAACTTGTCTGTAATTCTAGCAAGGTTTCGTTAAAAAAACAACTTTGTGAAGTCTGTATCTCAAAAATGGCTATCATTGTCGCCTATGGTGAAATTAATTGTTTATTTCAATCTATGCAAATTTCAAAATATAAATGAAGTTATAAACATGCATGCATAATCGACCTGTCATTAGAATGATATTCAATGATGCAATCATGATACAAAAAAATTAAATAATATTTGCGATAACATAAACAGTATATATCTTATCTTTTTAGATTGTTTATGTTGATCTCTTTAGACAGCACAACCTTTTAACATTCAACAAAACTGTTAACAGAAATATAACTCAGCACCAAGAAAATATAAAACGGAAACAAATACCTGCGTACATTTATTATCTGATAGTTAAGTCATGCCAAAAGTGCAATCAAAGAAATTGCACACAAAAGAATTAAACGGTTTTTATTCTCTACATAAAACTACAAAATCCTAATGTTCATCTTTACCTTTGTCATGCTTGTATATTGAGAAGAATGATAATTCATACTAAACTATCTCGAACCTAAAAAGGTAAATATGGTTGCTAATGCGGAGTTTGCACAGTGCTAATTACGGCACCCGTTCGAGATAAGACATCGTTATGACGCTTGAACAAGTCGGATCACTACCCTGAATCATGTAGAATATCCATTCATCCCATTAACGCAGTCGTACACGTTCGTAGCATAATTCTAAGGATCGTGAAAAGTCACAAAAGATTGGCGTCACGTAACATTTGAGGAAACCCAGTCGATTTTGTTTAATCCGATAACAATTATGACTCTGTATTTGACAGGTTTTGCTGTATCGTATCAAAATCGTAACAATGTTGTGTGTTTTCTGAACGGTGTCCTGTTGAACATTGATGATCTCAGGGCATTCGTCATTATTGTTGTGTTTGCTGATTGAGTTCATATTAGTTCATATTGCATGAAGATCTTGCCAAATGCAAACCATCTTTGCTAAAACAGTTTCAGAACTGTCCTGTTATTAATCATTTTAATACGAAATTCGGCAATGATACCCAAGTCTGATTCTCGACAATAACATCACACCGTCATTTAAAATGCGATTTATAAGACTATGGATTGCTTTACGATAGTACCATACCATCCTGAATACTGCGACTTTCTAACTGATATCTTCTGTAAGTTCCAGTTCACTGTCTGGTCATTGATGGATCTCTGTTGGATAATATTCAGTTGTTTTAAATAAAGGCAACAGTAGTATACCGCTGTTCGAAAATCATCAATCGATTGAGAAAAAATCAAATCCGTGTTATAAACTCAAATTGAGGAAAACACATCAAATATAAGAGGAGAACAACGACACAACAGGAACACAACATTAAAACGTAACACAAACAGAAATAACCTATAATATAGCAATGACCATTTTCCTGACTTGGTACAGGACTTTGTAAGATACCAATGGTAGATTAAACTTGTTTTTTGGCATGCCAAAGCTCCCGCCTTTATGACAATGTTAAAAGTTACATTAAAATGCCAACATTACATGACAGGACTACAATGCAAATAAATGGGTGAACATATAGGACAGAAAAACACAAATAATAGCTAACAAAATGCACCAGGTTTAAATTAAATACGCCGGACGTACCACGATTCACAGGATCTTGTTTCGACCTTTACAAGGTGTAATACCACCAAATCATGGTACGTCACATCCAGTTGTATACGGAAATTTGACAGTTGTGGAAAATTAACCCTGCATTTCAATGCACTTAAATTTTTCTGAGTCAAAAATATGTATAGTGGGTGTCGGAAAGCATCATTCTTTTTTTATTTGATGGTCTTATATAATACTTTGGAAAGTTAAGGTTACATAGTTACCAAAGCAGGTAACCAGTAAATAACAGTGTTTAAATTGGGTTGTTTACTTCCGCTGATGGTTACTTCATTATATGCAATGAAATGTAGTGTGAAATTTTCACTGGAGCACTGGAAAGGATTAAACTTAATTCATGCAAAGTATTTCTTTGGTTGAAATAAAGGTAAATACTGTACATTTTTTTTAAATGCCAATTTAACAAAGACTAATAAGTGAAAATCAATGGTGGTATTACACGTTGTTAATTAAAGGTTGCACTTTGTAAATCACGTGTGATTTGGAAGTTGCACCTTTTTTGGAAGAAATATAATATGCATATAAGCAGAATATGTCATTTCATAGTAACGATTCTCATCCGACTAGATAAAATCGGCTTAATGTCACCAAATGTTACAACACGCCTTTAACTGTCTGCTTAGACAAAATCTTAGGAACATTCAAGATTCGTTGTAGTCTGTTAATAACGTAAACGACTGCGTTCAGACGATAATTGGATAGTCTAGATAGTAATCCGTCTGTTTTACTGTTCGTGTCTTAGTGCTATCTGTTGTGTAGCGGAAGCCATAATCGGCACTGTGTGTAAATCACATTACATGCTAAGCTTCAGACTAAACACATTTGTGAAATGTTTTATAAAAGAGAAGCGGAAAATAACAAAGGACAACCTAATAAACTAACTTAAATTGAACATATGCATCAAATTTTTAAGAACAGTTGCAAAACATAATTTCTGCTTTGTAAATATGTTGTCTTGAATTCGACACATGATGATAAATATAACCCAGAAATATCAACACATATACTGATGTCATTGCTCTCAGTCTAAATTTCAAATTTCAATTTATTTTTCATGATTATATTTAAGTTTAAAATGTAGAAAAGTTAAATGATATGTATTTCCTTTCAATTTCATATCTACATATATAGTGTTTTTTAAGTGATTTCCTCTTTGTATAATAATGTCCTTGTCAATAAAAATTACTGCAATAATTCATAATCTTAGATTATGGCGATAGTGTATTTATTTTTTGGAATATTGTCTATCACTTTGACGGATGCAACTGCATCTACAAATTGTTTTAGACGGTATGTATATTTATTTGATTTTTTTTTAAATAACGTCAGTTATTGAACTGGAATGTAAAAAGCTGGATGTTAACTTATGTGCTCCTAAAGGACACACACTTGTCCGAAAGTGTCACAATTGAGACCGGATTATAATTATGAAATGCGGAACATCATAATGGCAAGCGAATAACAATTTAAATGTTACTATCTTCAAAAGCGCTTACTTCATTCCTAGTCAAACATTAAATCTATAAACAAGCGAAAACCAATGATGTAGCTATTAACGAGGACCTTAACATAATAGCCAACAAATGTAACTATTCACTGGATGTGTAATAACATGAGTCTGGTTGTGTAATAGCATGTGTCACATTGCGAGTGCCACATGTTTGAAATAATCTTATGATTATATAAAATTAACTTAAAGGTAAAATGAAAGCTAGAGGTATACTATTTACTTTTTTTTAAAGAAGCGTCCCAGATAGGAACTGCATTCTACTAACATCATGAATAAAAATTAAAATGGAAATGAGGAATGTGTCAAAGAGATAAAAACTCGACGATAGAGCAGACAACTGCTGCTCTATGCTCAAAGTCGGTTTTTCATGGTAGTTCAAAATTTATATTTAACGTTTGATCCTGAAATCATGCGATGTGATCGGATCTTTTTTCGATACTGTTCGTATGAGTATGCAAACGATTAAATTGCTGAGAGCGAGTTAGATATAATTAACTATTGTATTGTACAAGTTAAAAACGTTCCAAATAGAGCTGATGATGCGCAGCATATGTTTTTCTAATATATATTTATTTCGTTAATTTAAGTAATTCATATAATTTGAGAGAAGAGTACTGCTGTGATGACCACGAACGTATACATGGAGTATGCATTAGTAAGTATGTTACTATTGATATGACAAAGATATTGATTTTGTTCTAATAAGATGATTGTCTTAATGTTATAAGTCTTGATTTACTATTGGTGTGTTCACATAGAATCAAGCAGTGATTTATCATGTCACTTTCACAGCTAAGTTTAATACCACTCTGAGCTCTGGAAGATCGCCACATTGTATTGATTACATAAGCTACACAAAACAAATTTCGGAAACTATCGTTTAATAAAGACCACAAGTAAGTGATTTCTAAGTAATTTGTCCGTATAAAATATAAAAAAGAATTAGGTATGATTTTGTTTCCCAATCATTAATATAGCCAGACTGATTATGTTTCAGTGTTACAGTGTTTTGTCAAAAAAAAGACAAGAAACAATGTTGATGAATTATTCACTTGTAAATGAATTATACAACCTCATTGAATTCGAATTGATGTGAGCTTCAATGTAACATTGAAATTAGAGATGGATTACGCATGACTTATTCGAGATCATGTATCAAAAGGAAATAGTCTGAATCATTTGATTGACTGATTCGATCGATTTTTTTTTTAATATACATACTGAACTTGCACTGTTTTCTCGATAACACCTAAGTAACAGACTTCAGCCAACACGATTAAGAGACCAACAGCCAATATCGCCGTATACTCAATATAGGTTAACCTACCAATCTCTCGGTTAGCCGAGTGCCGGCCGTGGATATAGAACACTCCGTGATATAATTTTTTGAAATATCCATCATTGTTCTGCAAATGGGCGACACATGATAAAACGTAAGACAAATTGCGGACAACATTACGTTATCGTCCTTGATAACATTATACTTTCAACTTACAAATCAATGAAGTCATTAGCTATGATTTTGTTCAATCTACACTTTTAACGCTTGTCATATATAAAGATATGTAAAAACTGTATATGATTCGTAACAAATCAAAAACCTTTAACCAAAAGTAGTTAAAAGGACGTGACGACAAGTTTTTTGTGTATGTATGATACAGTAATATCATATCAGCTAATCTCTGACTGATATATGCGGGGAAACCTGTGAACAAATTATAGCCTTAACAGTGTATGCGCAAAAAGAACTATTGCACAATTTCACTTAACTATGCAGACATTTCGAGATGTGTTCAATTGATGTAAAATATAACAAGTAAACCTCGTTGCCAGCTATGCATTTATAAATTACCCAGAGTGTAAAAATGGATAGTCTAGAAAGAATCATGTTGTAAGGAATTCGTGTCAACATAATCAAGATCATGATCCAAAAATCAAAATTACAAAATCGACAAATGACATAGCAGCATCATATGATACGACTGCTTTTTAAATTATGATACATTAAACGCATGGCTGTTTGCACAAACTGAAAACAAATATAGCTCCTTAGATAAAGAGATCGTAATAATCATAACGCTTTCGGCAAATAAACTGTCACCTTATCAAACATGTCAAACACGTTAGTTTTTTGTTTTGTTTCAGAATGCGAAATAGGAACAACGTCCACACGTGGCAAGGAGTGTGTACAATGCCCAAATATGACATTTGGGGAAAAATGCTCTTCCAAATGCGAATGTAACCCAATGGAAATGTATGTTGAAGAATGTTTTTCTGTTATATTATGTTTCCATTCAATATTAAAATATCTTAGATGAGTGGATGAAATGAAGTTACTATAGTTAGTATTAAACATGTGGTTGATCAATTGATATATCTTCCTTTAGATTTCAGACAACACAAACGTTACACACGGTATTCTTTTTTTATCTTAAACTATTGCCATTCATTACAAGGTATACGATCTGTGTTTGCTATAAAAACAAACTATTAATAAATTGTTTTTGGCTTTTAACTAGCTGTCATTAACTGCGAGCACTCTCAAATCGTACTTTATTGTTAATTCGACCTGTTGATACTGTTTACAATGTTTTTTTTTGGTTATTTTATATAAATATGGATCTTGTCTATATACCAGCTTTGATTATTTGGAATATCGTCCTATTCTTCACTTCTTCGTACTACATGTGTATGAATATCAAGATTATTATCCTTAAATCTGTACAGGGAAGTTCAACTAGCTCTAATTTTTTAGTTTTAATGGTGATATTCACCCCAATTTGTATCTAGTGTTAAATTAGGTATTATATGACAGAATTTTCTTGGTATTCCTAATAATTTGAAGAAATTATAAACACATAAGTAGTAAATCTAAAACGACAAAGTTATTTTTCATTTACCTGTATATGTTATGGAAACCGTTTTTTTTTTCAAAAGAGATTATTTTCGAAGGGTTAAATATTTCGTGGTGGTGTCTTGCCACGGCTCTGTTTGGACTTGTTTGTTTGCTTGCTTGCCTTGAATGTTTGTCCCTAATATTTTATTAGGTATGCATTTGCATTCAGGTATCGCAGATCAAATTTGTTCGTTCATAGTGTGTTAATTTACGTGTTTTGATTGAGTTAAGCCTTCCAATTGATATTTTATCGAGTGTTGTTTCAGAAAAAGGGAGAAGGATTTGTACCATTAAAACTTTTAATGCCGCTGAACCTGTCCTAAGTCAGGAATCTGATGTACAGTAGTTGTCGTTTGTTTATGTAATGTATACGTGTTTTTATATAGATTAGATCGTTGGTTTTCCCGTTTGAATGGTTTTACACTAGTTATTTTAGGGCCTTTTATAAATTGTTGTTCGGTGTGAGCCAAGGCTCCGTGTTGAATGCCGTCCATTGACCTATAATGGTTTACTTTAATATATAAACTGTTAATTGGATGGAGAGTTGTCTCATTGGCACCCACACCACATCTTCCTATATCCATTTAATACTTATTATCAAAGAATGTGAACTTCAATTTTATAGATGTACAACAGTTTTTTGTGTTTTGTTCAATCAAAATATTTACTCAGAATGTCTTTCCTGAAAAAGCCGTAATAAACATTTTAAATGTAGTGTTATGCTGGAAAATGTATCACACAAAATGATTGTTTTCTATTTCATTTTGGTATAAAGTGTTGTTTTGTTCATTAAGAATGATAATTTGGTCATTCTAGTTGGTCATCCTTTTTCATGTTCTTGGACAAGTCTTAATTGTCAAATTCGAATTAAAAGTGATTCATGTATCGCGTGAAAAACAAATATTAAATTTAAAGTTAATATACCAGTGATAATGTAATTTGTTACTTTTGCTATCAATCACAATTCATTCAATAAGCATACACTTTATACATATTATATATACCATTAATTGCACGCTTTATGACTGTTATACAAACAATTTTGTTTAAAAAACGTTTGAAACCGTTGTAATTCTTTACACCTACAAGCATCTAAGGTCTTCAAATTGTTGTTAAATGACTATCGTTTGTTGATGTGGCTCGTAAGTGTGTAAGAGGTTTTTTCATTTTTCATACAGTCAAGATAGTTTATTTTTCCTGTTTGAGAGCACTCATTTTTGGCCCTTTATAGCTTGCGGTTCAATGTGAGCCACTGTTTGGTGATAAAGGCCGCACTTTGACCTATAATTGTTTACCTTTTATACATTGTTACTTTGATGGAGAGTTGTCTCATTGGCACCTATACCACATCTTCTTATTGATATTATTCATGTAATGCCTACTTTTTTAATCTTCCGAAGATACCTATATATTTGTTGAATTTGATTTTGTTCTCAACATGCACCTACTTAGTCAACCGCAGTCAAATCTTGAAATGAAGTACAAGTACGGTGTTTGTGTGTTTTGTTTGATTTGGTCTTTTGTGTTTTTCATGTTTATGTAGAAATAGATTTATATTCAAACTGTTTTTTATGTTCATTTTGTAATCTGATATGTTTTTTTTGGAACTAATTGCAACCTGTTTCTCTATTCATATCTAGGATTAAACAAACCGTTGGTATATGTTTATACTACCAAAACGTACTTGGTAGAATTCGGAATGTTTATATCGATGTAAGAAGTTATTTCACTTGTTTTGAAGAATAAAACATCAATTTTTAACATTTATGCAACATTATATTTGCGAAAAATGTTACAGGGCGAGGTGATTCACTTATAGTCATTTGCGTTTGGAGTCGAGTACACATGCAACGTTCAGGGTTTAAACAGACATCCTCACTGTTGACATGCTAGTGATACAGTGATCGGACTAATCATACCACTGTGCCACCAAATTAAAGCCCTCCAGATTAATATATATGGCTAAAGATGAGTATTTTTACCCAGACAAGAAAGCATATATTCATATACACAACAAACACAAACACACAAAATAAAAACAATGCTACCAGACAGCATCCAAGAAAACCCACTAGCTTCAGGTTAAGTGCTATGTATAGGCACTAACATAGTGTGACCGATAATTTACTAAGCAATTATAAAAAAGTAGATGTGGTTTGATTGCCAATGAAACAACTGTCCACAACAGACCAACATGACACAGACATTAACAACTAGTCAGCATGTTCTGATAGTTACACTTATATTAACATGATTAATTAGCAAGTTATTCAATTCAGATGTGACAAGAAAAGTGGGTGTGTCGAAAAGAAGACTACAAGACCATGGATTCAAACAACAATTGAAAGTAAATAGTTTTTATTCCTAGCTATTCATTTTTTTGTATATGTATTGCAATTGCAAAATATTTATAAAATTGACCTAAAACAAAGAAAAATAATAACCAACACTGTTTTACATCAAACACATGTCTACAGGCGACCTTTTAATTATAACGATAATAATTCATATCCTTTGATAGTGAGTGTTGAAATATTCATCTCGACATAACTTTTGATTTTTATCCCTGTATATTACCAATCCCCATGTGAAATAATATATTTGAAGAAAAAAACGTTTAACGGCAAATTGTAATCCCTATGCGACGCAATGAATGTTTTTATTTATTTTGATAGATGCTTTTGTGCTTTGTTGTAAATTATTGTTTGTTTTGAGATTGTAACACAGTGATAAATGCAGTACCCATAGTTTGACTATTTTATTTTATTTTTTTGTTTTGTTCACGCATAAATATAACGGAATTTGATGCGACTGTCATACATGTACAAGTGAGATGTTTAGCGCTATAAAGACAGGTTCAATCCACCATTTTCTGCATACGAAAATGCCTTAACCCGTTTCTTTTATGTGTTTGAATATTCATTTTGCCATCTGATTAGGACTTAAAATCGAATATGAGGATCGGTTAAAAGAAATAAGTGATGATTTCAGCTTCCTTATTGGGATCTGTTCATTCTTAATCCAAGAGATGCACAAGGTGAAGTTGTAATAATCACGTCGTAAATTTTACGGGCGCCACCATGAGTAAGTTGACCATTATGGAATATACAGATGATATCGGATATGTCCTTATGTCGTGACTACAATCCTCTTCCCTTTTCACGAATATATTTACCACATGTGATAAAGGACATTATTATCCTTTCAAAGCACATGCCATCACCTCTAGTTTTTTGTGGGTTCTGTGTTGTTTTTATACTTCTATTTGTGACATTTTGTTTTTTTTACGCATCGTTGTAAATATCATGCAAATTGATGCGACACTCGTACAACTGAGAGGGTTAGCGCTATAAAACCGGGTTCAATCAACCATTTTCTACATTTGAAAATGCCTGACAAAGTCAGGAATATGGCAGTTGTTGTCCATTCGTTTGATGTGTTCTTGTCATTTGATTTTGCCATTAGATAAGAGACATTCCGATTGTATTTTCTCGAATTTCAATATTTTCTTATTCTCGAAAACACAATTTAATATAAAAAATTAGAACTATTCACGGCTTGCATTGTTTAATTCAAGGTAGCTCCAGATTCAGCAATTCAACAACTTCATTATCAACTTCAACTTCCACCGGCACATCACAAAACTTTGATGGAAAGAGTAGTAAGCTATTTTTGTTATATGAATGAGTTGTATAATTTATCATCATTTATAACCAATTTATTTCCTATCTGATACTATCCAAAGTCCTCCATCGCGCTATGGAATATTAGTTCTTCCGTTACCAAATATTCTTGTTTATTGCCTACTGTTAAGTCTGTCCACATTCAGCATGCTTCAAATAATTATAAATCGTGAGTAATTTCCGTTTTCATAATAATAATTTTTATTTTCATCAGACTACTCCTCAAAACAAATTTAGTATCACCGCAATTCTAATAACTAACTAGTCTTGTATCGTTAATTTTATTTTTTTCGGATACACTTTCAATAGTCGTTTTTTTTATATTTATATTTCTTTTGTTTATAATTGAATCTGTTTTGCAAAATCAATGACATAATAGAAGTTTTGAAAAAAAATAGACTGGTACATCAGCAAATAATTAATTTTTAGCCAAATGCTCTGGTTGGTTTGGTCACATATCCTTAAGATAATTCGATCCGAACTATGTTCTGCTGTAATAATTGATGTGTTGTAAGCCATTGATCTTCTCAGGACGTTATAACATGATTTCCATGTGACCTAGTGTGAAACCTCGACGCTTATGTTTAAGTAGTAATATTTTAAAAATATCAATTTCTGTCTGTATGTGTATAAATGATTGTCTTAACACTCTAAAAGGTACCAATATTCTACTTTTTCATCCAAACATTTTAGAAAAATGTTATTGCAATAAATCGGAATCATTTTCATTTTTATATGCGATACGGCTTCGAAGTTGAAACTCTGCGATATTTGGATTTCGTTGAAGTTTGTGCAAACACTAATCATTGGTATTTAAGCTAAACATATAGATTATAAATAGGCATTTTTCATATCAGACCCCTTATCAGTCCTAGGTCATGAAAGCCGACAGCTCGAGAGATGGTTTTGACCCTGGGCTGATAAGAGTCTTATATGAAAAATTACATGTTATGTTCTTTTGTCATATACTTCAGCAGAAGAGATGCAGACAAGAACCTCTTTTAAAACTTTGAAAAATGCTTTTATTATATCATTTGTTTTGCATTTTTGAATAATATATTTTCCTGTTTCCGAATATTTTCTTTTTATTCTCTTAGTTTTACACTAGAAATGTAACATTAAGGTGCGATTTTCTGCGATTTGTAGAATGACGTCAAAATACTGCATGATAACTTTACAGAAAGGCATTTAATCATAACCGAATGCAGTTGATACAGTACTTGCAACCTTAGGCGTTACTATTTCAGCGATCAATCAGCGGTCATCGATCAGTCACCGATCAGTCAAGTTCGCGTCAAACTCACGTCAGCAATCCGTCAGACTTATAGTAAAAGTAATTGACTGATCGGACTGATCGGACGGATAGTACTGATCGACCTTGATGACGGATTGAACTTTAATACGTCACATGATGAACTAATACAAATTACGGAATCTTAGTTTCGTTTAATTTAATTAAAATGGCGACTCGTGAAAATCGAACGTTCAATAATACATTTTGTTCATTAATTATTTAGCAAAGTTTTGTGCATTGAAATGAAAAGAAATGTACAGATAAAACCTAAATTAAAATATCATCATTAAATAATGGTCTTTTTCGTTTTATTTAGGTTATATATTTTCAAACCCGGCGAGTGTCTACATCGCGAAATTGATTTTATTATTTTCCAAACATACTCGGGAAAAACAAAATGAAAGGATCAGTTATTGAAAAATGTAGTCTATTTTTTTCAATATCTTAAATTTTTGTATCCTTATCATCATAAAATTCTTTAAAAAAGTCATAATCATGGACTTTCTATATTTCGTCACAATCGAAGACTTTGAAATAACAAATTACAAAAATAACTACTCCTAAACAATAAAAAGTACAAAAATTCAATGGTGGTAAACATAAATATATTCCGTAAAAAGAAAGAAATAATTTTAAGCAGATTTATTCTTGAATAATTCACATTTTCTACAAAAAACATATGAAAATCATTTACAACAACTGATTGCAATTGAACAACAACCAATCCTGATTAACAAAAAGTAATGAAATCATATGGCGGTTAATAATCTATATCATAATAAAGCAATAACTGCATTCTTATTCCACAAAAATAAAAGTTTAAACATTTTAAGTCTCATTATATCTCAATTCTAATAAGCAGACTTGTCTCAAGATGGTAAAATAACTGATTTCAAATAAAATAGTATCATTTTCAATAAAAAGAAGAATAATTTTTGTTATTTTAAACGATGCGAATAAAATTTTAGTATGATTTCTCTGACATTCTTTTACTTTTATGAAAAAAAAATATTCTAAACTATAAAAAGTACAAAAATTTAATGGCGGTCAATAATTTTCAGTAAAATGAAGAAATATTTGCATTTTAGGCAACGCGTACAAAAATTTAGTATCTTTTTCCTTAAAGTAAGCATATTTTGTGAAGAACAGCCAATCTTGATGTACAAAAAGTACTCAAATCATATGACGGTTAATAATTTGTATCAAAATAAATCAATAACTGCATTCTTATTCCACAAAAATAAAAGTTTAAGTATTTTGATTCTCATTATATCTCAATTCTGATTAGAAGACTTGTCTCAAGATGGTAAAAATAACTGATTTCAAATAAAATAGTATCATTTTTGATAAAAAGAAGAATAGTTTTGGTTATTTTAAACAATGCAAACAAAATTTTAGTATGATTTTTCTGATATTCTTTTAATTTTATGAAAAAAAACTATTCTAAACTATAAAAAGTACAAAATTTTAATGGCGGTCAATAATTTTCAGTAAAATGAAGAAATATTTGCATTTTAGGCAACGCGTACAAAAATTTAGTATCTTTTTCCTTAAAGTAAGCATATTTTATGAAAATAACCAATCTTGATGTACAAAAATTACTCAAATCATATGACGGTTAATAATTTGTCTCAAAATAAATCAATAACTGCATTCTTATTCCACAAAAATAAAGGTTTAAGTATTTTAATTCTCATTATATCTCAATTCTGATTAGAAGACTTGTCTCAAGATGGTATAAATAACTGATTTCAAATAAAATAGTATCATTTTTGATAAAAAGAAGAATAGTTTTGGTTATTTTAAACAATGCGAACAAAATTTTAGTATGATTTTTCTGATATTCTTTTAATTTTATGAAAAAAAACTATTCTTAACTATAAAATGAACAAAAATTCATTGGCGGTCAATAATTTTCAGTAAAATGAAGAAATATTTGCATTTTAGGCAATGCGTACAAAACTTTAGTATCTTTTTCCTTAAAGTAAGCATATTTTATGAAGAACAGCCAATCTTGATGTACAAAAAGTACTCAAATCATATGACGATTAATAATTTGTATCAAAATAAATCAATAACTGTATTCTTATTCCACAAAAATAAAAGTTTAAGTATTTTAATTCTCATTATATCTTAATTCTGATTAGAAGACTTGTCTCAAGATGGTAAAAATAACTGATTTCAAATAAAATAGTATCATTTTTGATAAAAAGAAGAATAGTTTTGGTTATTTTAAACAATGCGAACAACATTTTAGTATGATTTTTCTGATATATTTTTAATTTTATGAAAAAAAAACTATTCTAAACTATAAAAAGTACAAAAATTTAATGGCGGTCAATAATTTTCAGTAAAATGAAGAAATATTTGCATTTTAGGCAACGCGTACAAAACTTTACTATCTTTTTCCTTAAAGTAAGCATATTTTATGAAGAACAGCCAATCTTGATGTACAAAAAGTACTCAAATCATATGACGGTTAATAATTTGTATCAAAATAAATCAATAACTGCATTCTTATTCCACAAAAATAAAAGTTTAAGTATTTTAATTCTCATTATATCTTCATTCTGATTAGAAGACTTGTCTCAAGATGGTAAAAATAACTAATTTCAAATAAAATAGTATCATTTTTGATAAAAAGAAGAATAGTTTTGGTTATTTTAAACAATGCGAACAACATTTTAGTATGATTTTTCTGATATATTTTTAATTTTTTGAAAAAAAAAACTATTATAAACTATAAAAAGTACAAAAATTTTCAGTAAAATGAAGAAATATTTGCATTTTAGGCAACACATACAAAACTTTGGTATCTTTTTCCTTAAAGTAAGCATATTTTATGAAGAACAGCCAATCTTGATGTACAAAAAGTACTCAAATCATATGACGGTTAATAATTTGTATCAAAATAAATCAATAACTGCATTCTTATTCCACAAAAATAGAAGTTTAAGTATTTTAATTCTCATTATATCTCAATTCTGTTTAGAAGACTTGTCTCAAGATGGTAAAAATAACTGATTTCAAATAAAATAGTATCATTTTTGATAAAAAGAAGAATAGTTTTGGTTATTTTATACAATGCGAAGAAAATTTTAGTATGATTTTTCTGATATTCTTTTAATTTTATGAAAAAAAAACTATTCTAAACTATAAAAAGTACAAAATTTTAATGGCGGTCAATAATTTTCAGTAAAATGAAGAAATATTTGCATTTTAGGCAACACGTACAAAAATTTACTATCTTTTTCCTTAAAGTAAGCATATTTTATGAAGAACAACCAATCTTGATGTACAAAAAGTACTCAAATCATATGACAGTTAATAATTTGTATCAAAATAAATCAATAACTGCATTCTTATTCCACAAAAATAAAGGTTTAAGTATTTTAATTCTCATTATATCTCAATTCTGATTAGAAGACTTGTCTCAAGATGGTATAAATAACTGATTTCAAATAAAATAGTATCATTTTTGATAAAAAGAAGAATAGTTTTGGTTATTTTAAACAATGCAAACAAAATTTTAGTATGATTTTTCTGATATTCTTTTAATTTTATGAAAAAAAACTATTCTAAACTATAAAATGTACAAAAATTCATTGGCGGTCAATAATTTTCAGTAAAATGAAGAAATATTTGCATTTTAGGCAATGCGTACAAAACTTTAGTATCTTTTTCCTTAAAGTAAGCATATTTTATGAAGAACAGCCAATCTTGATGTACAAAAAGTACTCAAATCATATGACGATTAATAATGTGTATCAAAATAAATCAATAACTGTATTCTTATTCCACAAAAATAAAAGTTTAAGTATTTTAATTCTCATTATATCTTAATTCTGATTAGAAGACTTGTCTCAAGATGGTAAAAATAACTGATTTCAAATAAAATAGTATCATTTTTGATAAAAAGAAGAATAGTTTTGGTTATTTTATACAATGCGAAGAAAATTTTAGTATGATTTTTCTGATATTCTTTTAATTTTATGAAAAAAAAACTATTCTAAACTATAAAAAGTACAAAATTTTAATGGCGGTCAATAATTTTCAGTAAAATGAAGAAATATTTGCATTTTAGGCAACACGTACAAAAATTTACTATCTTTTTCCTTAAAGTAAGCATATTTTATGAAGAACAACCAATCTTGATGTACAAAAAGTACTCAAATCATATGACGGTTAATAATTTGTATCAAAATAAATCAATAACTGCATTCTTATTCCACAAAAATAAAGGTTTAAGTATTTTAATTCTCATTATATCTCAATTCTGATTAGAAGACTTGTCTCAAGATGGTATAAATAACTGATTTCAAATAAAATAGTATCATTTTTGATAAAAAGAAGAATAGTTTTGGTTATTTTAAACAATGCGAACAAAATTTTAGTATGATTTTTCTGATATTCTTTTAATTTTATGAAAAAAAACTATTCTAAACTATAAAATGAACAAAAATTCATTGGCGGTCAATAATTTTCAGTAAAATGAAGAAATATTTGCATTTTAGGCAATGCGTACAAAACTTTAGTATCTTTTTCCTTAAAGTAAGCATATTTTATGAAGAACAGCCAATCTTGATGTACAAAAAGTACTCAAATCATATGACGGTTAATAATTTGTATCAAAATAAATCAATAACTGCATTCTTATTCCACAAAAATAAAAGTTTAAGTATTTTAATTCTCATTATATCTTCATTCTGATTAGAAGACTTGTCTCAAGATGGTATAAATAACTGATTTCAAATAAAATAGTATCATTTTTGATAAAAAGAAGAACAATTTTGGTAATTCTAAACAATGCGAAAAAAAATTTAATGTTATATCTTTGAGATTCTTTTAATTTCACGAAAAAACAACCTATTCGAAACTATAAAAAGTTCAAAAAACCAATGGCGGTCAATAACAACCATTTTCGTAGGAATAAATTCATATAATACAATTATGTATTATATGTAATACATATGTCTTTGATGTTAACAATATTTAATACAAAACTATTAATCAACACAAACAATTTAACGCTCTAAGCATATTATTCTGTTATACTATTTTCACTTTTTTATTGCAACCAATTTTATATTACAAATTAACGTGTAAATTAAGGTGTCTTCGTAGAGGTCCGCGTTCAATGTTTGTAAACACTGTCGAGTTCGGTTTACATAAGAATTTTTAATATATACGTATCCGTCCGATCCGTGCATAAATTTAATTTACTGATCGATCGGTGACAGTTGTCAGGGTAACTCTCACATAGGTTATGTGACTTATCTGACGGATCCTATGGGTCACCGATCACCGATCACTCACCGATCAGTCAAACATCCGTCACCGATCATTCACCGATCAGTCAAGTTCACGTCAAACAGTAACGCCTAAGGTTGCAAGTACTGTATCAACCGGAATCAGTTGATAACAAAAGAAATACGGCTAAAATATTCTTCACCTTGAATGAATAAATATATGTACAAATTGGCTTTATCAAGGGTACAATAATACCATTATTTTCTATGAGTATATAATAAAAAGGGTTATCAACCGTACAAGTATGCATCTACAACTATGTGTGAAGCGACTAAAGCATATACGTTATATGGATATTTCGAATTGGTAGAAATTTTTTTATTGAATAAGCTATCAAGTGTTCATGATTTTTTTTTGCAACACCGTCAACATATCTTTGGGATACTTATGTATACAATGTCTGACAACTTTTTTTATAATTTAAACAAACATTTAGAGAAAATATATATTTATTCCATAATTTGACCAAAAAAATGGTAAGCTGCCTGATTGCAAAACAGCCAGATAAAAACCAACAGCAATTTATTCAATAAATATCCATTTTAGGTGTCAATGGTATTTTCTTGTACTGTTTGTGTACTGGAGGATTGTTATTGCTGATCGGTTCTTGTTACATCTGTGTCAAATACAACCTAAATTCTTCAAATTGTGATAATATTAATAAAAACAGACGAATAATTAACCCAATACAGCATCCGAATCACACAGTGTCGGATGAAGATCAATATACTGAAATCCAAGAAATAAACGTATAGGATAATGGACATTGGATGTTTGCGTTTCAAAGCTCAATTTACAAGAAATAAAATAAAAGAATGAGCATCAATTAATAATTTAAATTTCAAACAAATGTTGACATTGATGAAATGTGAAAAAAATACTACATAGTTACGTGAAAATAAAAGGAAGCTGATTTGTTGTAAAATATTTCATTTTGTTTCATATTTTTCATATGCATACATATTAATCATGTTTAAAAATCTATCATCCAGTTTATGACCATATGATAACAGTTAGTATAGAATAATTAGCCTTGCGAATATCGTCATGTCTTATATGCATTGTTTTTCTGATAGCATTAGGTTTAGTTTTTCAAATTTTGATATGTTTGTTTTCTTGTCGAAGTTAAGATTAAAAAAAAACATCCGTGTATTATTTAAACCTGATTAGTATCTAACTCGCTCTATGAGAATTCATTAGCAAAACATGAAATTCGATTATGTTCAGTGTTTATGTAGATAGGGACTATTTGTATGCCCCATTTATGGGTATTATGTTATCTGGTTTATGCGTCCGCTCGTTCGGTCGTTTGTTCAGCCGTCTGTTGCGCTTCAAGTTTAAAATTTTGGTCGAGGTAGTTTTTGATAAAGTTGAAGTCCAATCAAAAAGAAACTTAGTAAAAAAATGCATGTTCCCTATGATATGATATTTCTAATTTGAATGCCAAATAAGAGTTTTACCCCATTTTCACGGTCCACTGAACATAGAAAATGATATTGCGGATGGAGTATCCGTGTACTAGGGACACTTTCTTTTTCAAATGTTTTATTCATACCATCTTGAACACGTTCTGTTCAAAATCAACCAAACAATGTGGATCTAAGCTGACAATTTCAAGTTCAGAATATTATTGGAAAAAGATTTGTGAGTGCCAATTTTATATTGACAATAAAGAAAACACGTGATGTTGTTCCTTCTTTATGAACAAGGAATGTTTCTGAATAAACGATATTTTGCACAGTTGTTTCACAGATGATATCGAATATGTTCCTTACGTCGTAACAAAAATATACTTCCCATTCATGAATGTGATCATGATCTACCGAATTATACTATTTACTGGATTTGTTAACACATGAGCAATACGACGGGTGCAACATGCAGAGCAGGATCTGCTTACCCTGCCAGAGCACCCGAGATCACCCAAAGTTTTTTGTGGGGTTCGTGTTGCTTATTCTTTAGTTTTATATGTTGTGTCATGTGTACTATTATTTGTCTGTTTGTCTTTTTTGTTATTTTTGACATAGCGTTGTCAGTTTATTTTCGATTTATGAGTTTGACTGTCCCTCTGGTATCTTTCATCCCTCTTTTATTATGTTTATATTTATTTTTCTTGTAATTAAGTGCATGAAGTGTTCAAAAGAAAAACAAGCGGGATATTAAAAATCATAAGTTAAAACGCATACTACAACGATCATGGCATAAGATGCCGTGAAGATAACTCGCGATTACTCATATCTAACTGAAATGTTTCTATGGAATAATCGGTTCCTGGTTTTTGGTGTTGTTCACACATTGTTTACACTAAAACATACGGTGAAAGACGATTCGACCGAGCTGGAGCTACATTGTGGAATGACCTACCAATTCATTTACGGAGAGAACAATCGCTTCCTCGTTTTAAAAAAGGTTTGAAGACACATATTTTTAGACTGGCGTACTGTGATGTGTAAGAAATGTGATAATTTATTATTATTCTAAAAAGTTTAAGTGATAGGATCTTTTTTATTTTTAACTTATTTAAATTTTTAGTTTTGACGATTTTATTGAATAGACAGTTTTATTTATCTTTTCATTGTGTTTTACTGGAATGTAAATACTTATAATTTTCATCATTATTCTTTTATTGACTGTTATATTTAATATGTTTTATGGTATTCATTGTGATATATATTTCCCCTGTCAATGCTCTTAATTTCCATCATTATTCTATTTAATTTCTGTTTTATTCTTATGTTCATATATATATAATTGCTATTATTGTATGCATTGTGATATATATTTTCCTTCAATTTTATATGTTAAGCGCTTAGAGTATTATGTTTATTAGATAGGCGCTATATAAAAGCTATGTAATAAATAAATAATGGTATTAAATGCGACTGTCTTACAAGTGATATATTTAGTTAGCTTCAAAACCAGGTTTGATCTACCATTTTCCAGATGTGGAAATGCCTGTTTTAAGTCAGGTATATGATAGCTGTTTTACATTCGTGTGGTGTGTATGATATTCTAATATTTTCATTTGATAAGGGACTTTGTAAATTAATTTTTCCTTGAAGTTCGGTATTTTTGTTATAATTTTACTTTTTTGAATAATCGAAGAAAAACACGGATTGAAAGCACGATTATATGACAGGAACTCGAATATAGTTGATAGAATCATGGTGTCTGCTAAAAGCATTCGAAGGAATAACTTCGTCTTTACAATTTGAAATTCTTAAAATAATACCATTCCTTTTATGTAACGTGTAATGAGGATTAATAAAAATTTAAGCACGGTTTCAAATAGCCTGCAAGAAATAAATGTATTACATACATCAATTAGTTTGTCCATTTCATTTAAATATGTACCTTATCACGAAAAAAAAACCAACGGTGTGCGAATAAACACGAAGATGAATTCAACGTAAGTGGAGGAGGGTTTTTTTTCACAATAATTTTACATAACTTATACAGGTAGTATTTCAATAGTCCTACAATTTTTTGTTTAGATCTACTAAATATAAAACAATTAAGGTAGATTAAATCAAGACATAAAACAGTTTACCGTCGTGATAATACGTATTATATTACAAGTGTGTCTAACGTTAATTAGAAACAGATGAACAAAAAGTATCTAGAGAATTATAAAGGACTAGTTTGTACAAAATAAAACATAAATAACGGTTGTGATCAAATTTTCTTTTAAAATCAAGTATACATTAAAAGTTTACACTTTGTGCTTTACAACATTTGCAGAGATAAAACACAAAATAACGACCTTCAAGTAAAATTCAAATCGGAAAGCCCTTATGAAATGGTAAAATCCAGGATCAAACACATCAAATAATGGAAAATAACTGTCATCCTTCTGACTTGGAACAGGCACATATGAACATTTCTAATGTCGATTTTGAGATGTCAAGTGTCAAGTGTCTGTGTTTTAGTAGCAATAGGTAGCTGTCTAGTTTAACTTTTATTATCAATTACACTTAATGAACTATATCATACTTTTCTTTTAAATGAGACCGTCAAATTCAAGTTAAATAGTAAGTCACATAAATATCAAAATATGTGTACAGTTATTATTTTTAATAATTCATAATCTTTAAAGTGGCGCAAGTGTCTCCACTTAGATCAATTGAAGCGGTATTTTAAGTTCAACCTTAAACAAAGGGAAATGCTTTTCACATAAACATAGACAGCAACAACCTTAAATTCAAATTGACGATCAATACTTGTTACTGTCGTTCTATAGTCCAGTTACGATCCTTCGAATTGGCAACATGAACGTGTGTCATGCAAGCGTACATGATTTGTATTTTGACCAAAAATTATTGTTTTTAACTTTATTTTCAAAAAGTGATAAAGGTTTAATCGATTTCCCTTGCACATATTGATTTCAAAATTTATTGCAAAATCAATGAAAATGAAAACGGAGAAAAGAAAGAAAGTAGAGAATGGAAAGGGAATCAGAAATACGGTGATCATGAAGAGAAAAGTCTTTGAGTAAAATAGGGAAGACGTCAATATTTGTTTTTCGTTCAGTATTTTGTAAATACATCAGGCCGTTGTTTTTCACCTAATGAATTATTGTCCGACTTCTTAAGAGCTGTTCAGATAAAACTATCCGTTTCAGATCAAAATTCATCTCCTACATGTCCGACATGTAGTGATGATGCTTTTCAAAGAAAAGTAATAAAAAAGTATATTGTTTTTTAAAAAAAATGATAAAAGGTATAGAAGGATTTATGTCCTGATTTATTCGCCTTTTTTCTCATCAACCATATGACAAAAAGTTTTAAAAAAATTGCTGAAATCCTAGTAAAATTTAAAACAGAAAGTTGACAGTGAAAGTGAATGTGACTATATAACTGAGTGTATAAGTAGCTTCGTTTACATATTTGCTAAGTCATTAACATTGTACGGGGATTTAAGGAAATAACTATCTTAAGGATAACTTATGACAGAAAGTGCGCAATTTCGAAATTTCTCGAATTAGGTATAACATGGACATAATCTGAAGTTGATAAACACGGTTTATTTAATGTACCTAAAGATAAACCGATGGCTTGATCTATCATAACAACTTGATCAAAGGAAACAAAAAAACGTTGGGTACAGAATCATGATAAGAAAGACCTCAATTGACCTATATAGGTTGGGTTTGATTGATTATCAAAAATTAAATGAATTTTATCAAATAAAAATTGTATTTCGGGACCAAATCATATCATTTGTAACGTGCAGAAATATTCGGTCTTCAGTTTTTATGTACTAGAATAATTGTAACTACGAACATTTTAACTGATACTCGATTATTATATATGTAATAAGTATTTTTTACAGATTCACAAATGATGTAGAATATTAAATTATCAAGTCACATGCATCGGTTCTGCAAACTACACAAATTGATATACGATTTTTTTCAAAACATTAATAACCTTATAAATCATCAATTTAAGCTAACTTACTAGTTGCAGGTACATCCAATCAACCATCTCGTCAGACCACAGACACCACAAACAACTATAAACACAGCGGTGGGTACACAAGTTTTTATTTCATGTCAGTTATGATAAGCTTTTGTAAAGGAAAACTAAACACAATTCCATAAATAAATTAAAATTTCATTCAACAAATGACATTAGTTGGAAAACCTTTTCGAAGTAGACTTTTGCAAATTTAAATTCGACAAACATGTTTTCATGTATAGTTTTGTTAGTCAGGGTTTAAACATACAAAATGTATCACATGTACAAACATCTTAGAAAGCTCAGCTGACTGACTGAATTTTATAATGATTAACAGAATAATGACTGAATATACATACTGTGGATTCATTTATTTTCGTGGGTACCAATTTTCGTGGTTTGAGGAAAACTTGCATATTCGTGGGTATTTAATTTCGTGGTTTTGACACAGTATGCATATATTCCTTTAGAAAATTTGCAATTCGTTGAATATTTAAATTCGTGGTTTCCCGGTACCCACGAAATCCACGAAAATTGGTATCCAACGAATAATAATGAATTCACAGTATGCTGAATAAATTAATCTGCATACATAAAAAATATATGAATTTAAAAATACCAATGATTTTTCTATTTGTCTAATACATGTTGATCTATTCTGATATGCATTGTTAAGCTGAACTAAACATATATGTTAGATATAATTTAAAGGTCTCAGTCAACAGTTGTGTATTGGAAATTTCAAAAATAACACCTTAATATTTGAATAAGTCTGCAGCGTAAATTTAAACAAAAAAGTTCGTTGATTTGTTCATAGTATTACATCTTTATTTTTGGTGTTGGAATATTTTAATTAATTAATCTGCTATGTTGTCAGGAGAAATGATAAACGAGACTGTATTCGTTTAATGTTTTCGCGGTTTTGATTTTTCCATTTGATTAGGGACTTTCCTTTAAGAATTTCCCTCGGAGTGCAGTATTTTTGTGATTTTCCTTTTCATTGAAAATTGTTATTTGACGTAAGCATTCAATTCCAATAACGATGAAGTTAAAAACAAAACTCCAGGAATAACAAACATCCGAATAGTAGCATAACGGGTGTTGAGCATTCTTACGAGAATCAGATTATGCTACCCCTCTGGAGCATCTCACTCCCTATGTGCACGAAAAAAGACAGATGCATATAACTAAATAATAAGCGTTGTAAGCTGTCTCTTATATTTTGATTGAATATTGT
This sequence comes from Mytilus edulis, assembly GCF_963676685.1. Lineage (NCBI taxonomy): Eukaryota > Metazoa > Mollusca > Bivalvia > Mytilida > Mytilidae > Mytilus > Mytilus edulis. Next base: position 58,579,094 of record NC_092351.1, on the reverse strand, counting down.
TTCATAAATCATACCGTTGGTTGTGTTGTTTAAGTTGCTGCAAATTTAAACATGTCTGGGTCTTTTATAGTTGATATCATACCGTACACGGTCCAGACATTCCTGATTGATTACGGCCGTACATGATCTGTTATTGATCATATCCACTTAATGTCGACTCTAGCGATAGTTTTACGATTGGCAATTATATTATCACTCCTTTTGCTGTCACTGTACTGTACATTTCAAGTAGATAGTAATTGAGTTTAAATTACGATCAAATTTTATATTTAAGGGTCAACTCAGCATATAGTGGTTTATATTGTCTGTGCTGTTGTATTGTTCTTAATCTTAATCATGTGTGCTGTGGGTATGCAGAAGAAAGAAACACTGATCAACATCATCTCAAAAAATGCAAAGAAAACAAGCGATACAGACAAAGGCATCAGTATAACATTTAAAAACGGTGAACATATGGAAAATTGTGTTAGTGCATATGATATCATAGATGAACACTTCGTATTTTCGAATGTACTTCAAAGTATCAATGTTTAGCAAAAAAAGATGTATGTGGATCACACTAATGATTCAAATAAAATCCAATATTTTGATTCAACACAAACAGCAGTTTATCACTTGTCTGATGATTTCTTTTTGTTAATACGCTTTTGTTGGGTGATTGTTTTCCAAAAAGTAAAAAAAAAAAAACAAAAAAAAAAAAAAAAAAAACACAGACTTTTATTCTGATTCTAATTCATTACTGTTAAGATAATACAATATTTAAAGATACTAATTACTTAATGCACATAGAGGAAAGAAAGTAAAAGATTAATTCAGGGAAACAATCCATGTGTGTTTTAGGGGATACAACATATTTTTCAAGAACTTGATGAACCTTGAAATTTTGACCACGAACAATGGACATATGACAGATGTATAGTTCATCACATAAGGCGTTCGCATGCAAGTTTTACGAATCAACCAAGGTTTATTCCTTTAAAAGTTTTATTCCATATAGACCTACATGTAATTAATTCAACATTACCTGAATGCGTACTACTTACTAACTAATCTGTATCTGAAATTAAAATTAAATATGTAAAGGCCTTTTAATTAAAATTATTATTAAAAAAAAAAATCTTAATACCGTACTAACAGAAACATGAAGAGCATTACACACTATGGACACAATCCTTTGTAAGCCACAGTTCTTATTTATTTTCATTGTTTACATGAACACATGTGTTGTTACAATACTCATTCACTTCCTGAATGAATTGCAAATAAAATACAATTGGCACATTTTTAGAACCAAGAGGAACAATTACAATCTATGAGAATAACCATGAAATACATATAAATTCAACAACAGTAATTGATACTGTAATGTATCAAATTTTTGGAATCAATGCTATTGTCTATAAAAACTCGATCGATTAAAGTGTTTCAAAATGGCTAGTGTTTAGAAAATTTTGCTTTCGTATTAAGCATATTGAGACTTGATATAAAGGTATAAACCTTTTGATGCTCTCGTATTTTTCAAATATCTAATATAAATCATTGTCATATTAGTTTAATATTCCATAAAGGTATATTAAGAACACTGACATGATTGTCTTTTCATAATCTAATAACATTAAGTTTAAAAAGCCATTTTGAAAATCTTATAAAATATCTGCTCCTTTTTCATACTTTTTAAAAGAAAAAAAGTAAACAATAGTAAATGAAAATCATTTCTTGTCAAATGTTCAATTGAATATATCTCATAAACAAGGAAACGATCCTGTCATTTGTATGTGGTTTTAATTAGTTCCCGTAATTCATTGTTATTGATATACCATAAGTTTGAAACAATCTTTAGAAAGGCTTGATATTTTTAAACATAGGTGCGAACATCCTAACCTCAGGCTGATGCAAAGCTTAGAATGAAGAAATGTATAAAAGACTGTATCGTATCTCCGTGCCTTAAGTGGTGTGTATGTGCCTGTAATGATGAAATTACGAAATGTAAGAATTTCCACATTCATTTTCAAAGCGGTAACTTGACGACTACAGGAAAACAAATCCAATTCATAATCAATTGTTGACCATGCCCTTGAGTAAGCCTATGTACTTAATTTCTTTATTGTTTACAACCATAAATATGTGGGAGCAATACTCAGTTATTTCCTACATCAATTTGATATGAATTATGATTGAGACATGTTGGAACCGGGAGAAAAAATGACAAACCTATCTCAATTGCCAGGAAATACTAGAGTAAATAAGTAAAATATAAAGGAAGTGATACTGCAATGCGCCATTTTTTAAGGGGAAATATCTGGTCAATAATCGATAGGTTTAAGTATTTTAAACAAAAATTTAAAAATGTGACGTCACTTTGTGCGTCGATGTCTTCGGTCAACAAATGATACGTTGTTCGGCTGTGCCTTTGAATTCGTTTATTTAGGTTGTTTTACGTTTTCTTGTTTATTCTGTAGTTAATCACCACTTCGGTGTTAACGTGTATATCTAGTATATATATATAGTCATGTTTAGAAATTTAGTGTTTGCAAAAGTATGAATTATTCTAAATACTAAGGATTTTTTTATCCCAGGCAGATAACCATAGCTGTATTTGGCACAACTTTCTTGGAACTTTGAGTCTTCAATGCTCTTCATCTTTGTACTTGTTTAGGCTTTCGAACTGATTTGATCGGAGCGTCAATGGTAATTCTTGTGTGGACGAGGCGCGCGTCTGTCGGGTTAAATTATAACCCTAGTACCCTTTGATAGCTATTATTTGTGTTTTTCCCTGACCTGTATGTTCTCCCATTTATTTGTATTGTAGTCCTGTCATCTAATGATGTCATTGTAATGTTATATTCAACATTACCATAAAAGTGGGAGGTTTGGAAAGCCACAAAACCAGGTTTAACTAACCATGTGTTCTTCTTAAAATGTCCTGTACCAAGTCAGGACAATGGGCATTGTTATATTACAGTTCGTTTCTGTGTATTTGGCATTTTCGTGTTGAGTTTCTGTTGTGTCGTTATTCTCCTCTAATATTTGATGTGTTTCCCTTTGTTTTAATTTGTAGCCGGGATTAGTTTTTTTCTCCATCGATTTATGAATTTCGAACAGCGGTATACTACTGTAACCTTTTTTTAAAGGGATCAGTAATCACAAAACAGTTCTTATGCATCTTTTAAAATTCATTGAGTAATAAAATTAACCTTATTTGATGCCTTTTTATATAAAAAAATGAACATTATTTTATATAAAGTGTGTTCTGTAAAATACTTATTCAACAAGGGTTCATCATTTATAATTTAAGCTAACGCTAGTTGATTCCTCTATAGAAACACCTAACAGATTATATGAGATGGAAGTACAGAAGAGAACAACACTAGCAATTTCGACGATAGAGCGTTCCCAAAACAATAATGTAGCTATTAAGAAATTAGTTAAGAATAAACCGACTGGCAGAAATAGTTTCATAAGATATCATATTTAGTAAATAGAAATACATTACAAACATAGAGGAACAATGAAAACGTAAATCAAATGGCAAAAAATAATTACAGGTTTGAATCTGTTACAATGTATTATTGGTGCCATTGTTGAACAAGGTTTTGTTTGCCATTATTTTTATATACAATTGAAAAGTTCAACTAGCAGTCGTTGGCTTAGTTTATCATGCTGTTGTTGTTACACTGTTGTAAATGTTATTTGAGTATTTTGTTATTTACATCCGATTTATCATTTAAATAGAAATTCTTCAAAGGAAAATACATTAAGGAGCTTATTCTTTAGTTTTATATGTTGTGTCAAGTGTACTACTGTGTCTGTTTGCTTTTTCATTTTTAGCCATGGCCATGATGGCGTTGTCAGTTAATTTTCGATTTATGAGTTAGACTATTTCTCTTGGATCTTTCGTCCCTCTTTTGTATGCAAACATTAAACGAACGGAGTGATTTCCAAAAAACTCAGAATGAAAGTCAATAAGAAGCATTTTGTTTTCATCAAAAACTTAAGCTACTATCTATCATCCGTTTAATGATGAATAATGGTAAAATGTTGAAATATACAATGATAAAATTTCCTACTATTTTTTAAGGCACTTTTTGTTTTTGCAGCAGCTGCATACGGAGTATATATCTCTTAGTTGATACGATATTATAGGGAATGCATTTCCCGTCACATGTTAATTTCTGATAGAAGCTAGATACTCACAGGAAAACTATTAAGCCAATAATTCCAAGTGGGAAGCTGAAATTGTCCCTTCGTAAATTTTACGGGTGTCATGACGAGTTGATTGATCGTTATGGAACAGCCGTTGCACAGATCTTCTAAATGTCGTAACTAACATCCGGCCGTAATTTTATGACCGAATAATATCTACCGGTATATACAATTTATTTATATAGATTAGACTGTGGGTTTTTCCCGTTTGAATAGTTTTACACTATTGATTTGTAGGGCCCTTCATAGCTTGCGGATCTGAGTGAGCTAAGATTCTGTGTTGAAGACCGTACATTGACCTACAGTGGTTCACTTTTATTAATTGTGACTTGGGCGGAGAGTTGTCTCATTGACACTCATACCATATATATGTGAAAGTTAGTTTTGGCCTTTTATATAAAAGAAAAAAAACATGTAATTTCGAAAAACACATCTGGTGCAGATTAAAGGAACTAGTATGTGTAGTCATTTAATTGTGTATTGACTATTATCATGTTCTGGACCTTCAATGATTTACACCAGTAGTCATATGCCATTCTCTAATTCTGAAATTCACAAACAAAGACATTCTTGTGTGATGATAACAAAATGTAACCAACAAGAAGATAACATAATTAAGATGTGGTATGATAGCAAATAAGACAACTCTCCATTCAAGATTCTTGTATATATAGAAAGCTAGAAACGAGAACAAAACACATATGAACTACAAAAACAAAGTCAACATAACAGCAGGTCCAGGCCTTACGACCGATGCACAAAAGTGTATCAAAAAAGAATAAATTTTCAAATTACATTTGTTGAAATAACAGTATCATACATTAGCAAAACACGTATTAACAACACTTTTTCTATTATTCAAGTGGTTGTTTCATCACTCATCCAGTCAAAAAAGAGTTGCGAAAGATACTAAAGGGATAATCGTACCCTTGATTAAAAACAACAGACTGAGCAATAGAAAATCCATTTAAACCAAATTCGGTAACTGGAACATATTTAAATCTAGATAACTGGATTTGTTCGTAGTAACTGCTACAATTATCTTTTAAATACTACGTCTACTATTAAATAAACAGCGTATGCCTTTTGTCTCTTCCGTAGTTTTTAACTACACTTGTCAATCTTATTCTTTCCAAAAAATTATCACAGTGTGCACGTGTACTTACGTTGGGTGTTATACCTTTGTTCAGGGTTATGGTAGTGTAGGAATGACCGTGCATACACATGTTCATTCCGCCACATTAATTATCCTGTGATACAATTGCATTGGTTTGTGTATGCACTTTGTGCTTTGTTTATTGGTTATACACAAATTCTGTTCTGTATTACGTACACATGATGTAATTTTTCTGAGTTGACTATTTTCTCTTATTCACTACTGCATGAATTTATGTTTTTCCCATAGAACGTAGGGCAATGATGAAATTTATCCCAACACACTCGTTTGTGTATGTAAAATTACGTTTCAGTATTATACTCATGTTTATTCTCGTTTGAATTCACTTAAATACTTACATTTCCTTGAAATTTTACAATTAAACTTTCTTGAAAAATCAAATTGTGATTTATGACGGTAGGTTACTTGATGCAACTCTCATACAAGTGAGAGGCTCAGCGCTATATAACCAGGTTCAATCGACCATTTTCTACATTTGAAATGTCTGTATCAAGACAGGGTTATTACAGTTGTTGTCCATTCGTTGTATGTGTATTATGATTTTATTTTGTCATTTGATTAGGGACTTTCCGTTTTGAATTTTCCTCGGAGTTCAGTATTTTGGATTTTACTTTTTATATCATTGCACTAAAGAACACTAGTTAGTGCTTTGTAGGGGTTAAAATAACTTTTAAACACAATTCTAAATTCCAAATCTAAATGTCCTGCTCTCATGATATTCTTCTAGATCACTCATCATTAACCTCAAGTTCACTACCTGAATAAAAAAGAATAATTATACATTGACAATCCTAACACTTCCTGGTTGCATACAATATGCGAAGTTGTAGTAATGTAATATGAAAACAATATTACGGATGATGACATAGTTTTTGATTTTACGTTTTGTATTAGTATGAAGGGAAGGTCGATAGTGGAACATATCCTAGTTGTTTATGAAGTGACAAAGGGACTACATAAGGAAGTAGAAAGCACCTGTTAGAATACCGAGCTCTATTAATACTTTTTATTTATAGGGGGTAACTACAAACCGAATACGTAAATACGATACATATTCATAATATGGTTTTGTGACATTTACCTTAATCGAAAGGATGATAACAAATAAAGAAAAGGCGCATAATACATCTTGTGTTGACATGAATATCAATGATATGCATTGTTTTTTCTTATTATAAATTTACTGTTTACAAAATTATGAATTATTAGAAATACTGAGGATTTTCGTATCCCAGGCATAGCTAACCTTACCCGTATTTGGCACAACTTTTTTTATGAATTTTGGGTTTGGGTCACTAATGCTGTACAACTTTGTATTTGTTTGATTTTCTACCAGTTTTGATCTAAGCGTAACTAATGAGTATGTACGTGTTTACTGTTGAATTTGTCAATAATAGGAATAAGTATTTATCTACAATTTAAAAAAACAGATGATTAAGTGTTGCCTTGTTCAAAATGTTAATAATGATCAAACATGGTTATTTTTTTTTTACAAAACATATAAGAAGATATGTTATAAATTCCAATGAGACACCGCTCCATCCAAGTCACAATTTGTAAAAGCAAACCATTATAGGTCAAATAACGGTCTCCGACACGAAGCTGTGGCTCACACCGAACATAAAGCTATAAAGTGCACAAAAAGTGTTTTTTTGTTTTTACATAGTTTGCAAACCATGAAAGAGGAGGATAATCAAGGGTATTATAAATACGACTAAAATGGATAAAAACCCAGCAAAATGAAAAAAAAAAAGATAAAAAAAAAAAATTGGGATCGGTTACCTGACAATACTTTTTAATTACCAAACAAACTTCAATTTACAGTTCCTTGATTTTTTTATATGTTTACGTTGTGATACAAATAACACCCCAAAAAGCCTAATATACATGATAAATAGGTGCGTGAAAATACTATTATGCTAAAATTTATTTAACAAACAAGTAAAACGTGAATACTTCGACGCAGTACTTGAGTTCTTTTTAAAAGAAGTCAATGCACTCGTCAATATTGATATCCAATTTCAACATTTGTCACGTACGAATCACAGTCGATTAATACGAAGATCATTTTTTTAAAAACACTTACACAATGGAGCAGTACAAATTAATCTTAGGATGTTTCTTAATCTGTGCCTTATTTTATGGATTGAAATGTAGGTATATTGTATTCAACATAAGGAATCAAAATGTGCTTCAGAAATAATTCTTGTCTAAAACCAGTGTTTAAAAAAAAATGCATATTAAAGTGTTTCAATACATAACTTAGAAAACAAATGGAACTATTTAATATAATCAGCAACATAAACGTCAGGTTTTTATGCATGTTGTAGTATCATGAAATATTTGTCGTCTTATTTGTAAAAACTACATCTTGTTTTGGGTAATCTATGTATTTCTCGCTGCAATGTTTTTGCACTCATGTGGCTTAGTGCAAACACAAATCAATCATTCATATTTCTCTCAGTATTACTATTATTTTACTATCAGTTTATTGCACGAATATTGGTAAATCGTCAATCTACCAACAGCAACCTATTATTTGTGTTTTATTTTCATTAGGTGAAGAATGTAAAAGAGATGGTCTTTATTCTTACCACTGTGAGGGTTTTTGCAATGGTTCACTAACGGTATTATGTGATGAGTGTTGTAAATTAAATGGTACTTGGCGCTGTGTAGTAAGCACCAGATATCATCAATGCGAAACTTCGCCCAGGTATGAAATAAAATAAAAAAAGAGTACTTGAATAAAAACTTGAACTATAAATATATTGTCACTTGACTCAAAATTAGTCTTTGGGACAGTACAATGCAAAACATGTATAATTCATGTGACGGTGGTTAAACTAGTTTGTATGCGCCGACCCTCCCGTAACCATGGACAGGGGTGTAATAACACAACATAATAAAAACAATAAAAAACAATTTTACCTATTTGATCGGTTCGTATCAGAAATATATTAAACAAAAACATATACTAGGCGCGAAAGACAACTTGAGCACATTGAGAACATCCCACCCTTAAAAAAGCAGTGAGTACAGTTCTGCATTCGGATTCAGTATATAAACTGTTGAAAGTTGAAGTTGGTTTAAATATTTTCCTTTTCCTGTACATGTTCTGCACATTTATTTTGTTTACGTTTTTAATGATAATTTATTGATTCGTAATTTTATCTATAATACTATAATCGTTAAATTTGAATTCAAATTGTTAGAAAATGTGAGTTTGAAAGGTTTTAAAATTTTGTAGTAATTTTTTGACATTTAAGAAAACAAGAATACGTTTCCCCGCGTCGTTCTTAACTTTTCATCTTGATGTTCAACTTTTCCAGTGACTGTCTAATACATGTACTGCAATTGTACAAAATAACAAAATAAATGTATTCGTACAAACTGAGGATTGCTAATATTTGTTTCTTTTTTAGAACCACTACTACACGTGCCTCGATTTCAGAAAAGACTAAAGCCAGTGGGTGAGTTTTATATTATATTAGATCGCATTGTGAAATAAACGTTGTATAATGATATCATAATATTTGATTGTTTACCTGGTTTAGAATATTAAAATAAAATAAAACTTTATGATATTTGGTTTAGACTAATTATCCTATGACAAAGCGTAATAGACATGGTAAATGTCTTTTGTAGACGAAACGTGCGTCTTGCGTATCAAATTATAAGCCATGTACCTAAAACTATTCATCAGGCACGTTTATGTGCTGAAAAAAAAACTTTATTGTCTTTTGGAAAACAAACTCAATAAGGATAATTCAAAACAACAATTTAATAAATCGAGTTTGTTTTTGGGAACATTCCAATAGACAAAACTAACAACAAAAAGAAACCAGATTAACAATCAAAGACAAACAGCAAAGATCAACATCTTGTCTGAATGTTTTTTGAGGCATGTGAAGGGGCATCTGTAGAACACGATGATGTTCAACGCATTACAATTGATATGGCAAATAATTCTGAGAGTAACATGACATAACATACAAATGATTTTCGTCTAACATGTCTAATGTAAACATTTTATCTTTTTATAAATTTTTTTAATTGAAGGTGGCAAACCAGGGTTATATTTTAAATTTGAAATTATATTTGTGTTGTTATTATGTGTTCCTTTATCGAAATTTATATTTGTTCTGTAAATTTTGACATCTTTCAAATGTGTTTTCAACTACTGTATATCATTGCATGTGGTTAAACATTTTATTTTAAAAACAGCATTTACAAAAAATGTTTGCTGACTTGTATATAAGGAATAACTATTGATTACGCCAACATTGCCATTTATTTTAGAACATTATCAACTGGAGCAGGAATTGGACTCGGAGCAGTATTAGTTGTTATTGTTATATTTGTAATCCTGTATGTATTGAAAAGACGTATGCGCCTAAGTTTGCCACACAATAACACAGGAACTAACAACGGCGTTGTTCAACATTTACAACAACCGACTCGAAATCACATTATGTTCATTAGCGGTAAGCTAAATTGTTATTAATGGTTGTTTTGACTAACTTGGTTAAATCAAGGAATATATGCGATAATTTTTGTATTCTTAAATAATTATTGTGATTTGCTCAGATATGATTTCGATTTATTTTTTAAAGTTAGGATATCATGCACTTTGTGTTTTTAGAAATTATACAGAATTTATAAAGACGGATATGAAACATCCGTTCAACAGATAACTACGCACATGTGAAAATAACTTAGCAACACTCACACCGTAATTACATCCTTCTTTCGTCTATGGTTACACATTAACATATAATAACTAATATAAACTTTCTATGAGCAATGCTACGGATTCCGACCTTCATAGGAGCATGCTCTGCTTTTCACCAATGAGCTTCTTACTTCGTGGTCACTATTTTAAAACAGAAGTCCCATTTGTCCTTAGATTGTCAACAACCTGAAACAACCATTCAATAAAATTTGCTTAAAAAACAACACATACGTCAATATAGTATTAACATTCTTAATTTCAATTATCAAACCCTAACAGTCATATATGTAACATTAAGAATGGAGATTGGGGACGTGTCAAAATGATTACAACTCGATTAAAAAGCAAAAAAACAGAAGAACGTCATCGATGGGTATTGAACACAGGAAACAAATCCCGCATCCAGATGCGGACTTCAGCTGTTCTCTTTGTAACCGATATATGTTTGGGTTAAGCGCAATTTTCGCAACTATAAAAACCTCGCAATAATTTCTGAATTTAAAATAAGTGGTATACTACCTTTGTCTCGGTAATAATAATTGACCAAGCTTGTTTACTTAAATTAGCTTTTGATCAATTCGCATAAGGGATCGATATCATTTCTATAATCAAATACGGTATATCCTTAATTAAAATATTTTCAGGTTTTGTGTATTCAATCCGGCAATATCAATACATGAATGCGATTTGACTGTCAAAATACATCTCGCTTACACATGTAGCATATCAAATGTTTTCTTTTAAATTTTAAATGGCTGAATTTGAATACAAAGCTGTATAATAATTTTTTTTTTTGTAGGATCGGAGGGGAAGAATGTTATTATTGCTTCTACAAGTCTGTCTTATGCTCAACAATCTGCGCATAACTTGCCACCAACGTATTCAAATGTCCAATAGCCGATGCATACTGTATTGCAGAAAAGGACTACAAACATTACCATTTTTGTAAGTTTTTTCAACTACATTTATTACAATTGATGAAACATTATTTGTTGTTTTAAATGTTAATACAGTTTTCTTCATATATGTATGGGCACACATGTGAGCGTATCTAGAAATCTATGTATTTTCGTTGATACTTTCTTTCATGGCATTGTCTAATTTTCCATACAAGCCTATGTAATGTGTGTGTTACGTTCAATATTGAAATTCGTTGTTCATCTATGCTTACATGTATGATATCCACAACAATTCGTTAGTACAGTTGATGTTTGAAAAATTGGTATATTTCACACGTAACAAAAAGCAAATCGTCAATTGAATGAAATTTTTATACAAAAAGACGTATCTCGAAATTACTCCCAAATTACAGAATCTCTTAAACTGCAATGATTAAACAAAACCGGAAAAAGTCAAATCGAAATTCAAAATGGAAAAAGAAACATTCTGAATTATTATCAAACATTTAAATGCTCAAGAACAAAGCAATTAAACCAACAGAAAGTAGAACTTACAAAATGGTACATACAGTATTACTGATAGTAGCTACATTTGTAATATGTAGTCCTTTATACATTTAAAACTGAATCATATGGGTTTTTTTTCTTTCAGGATACTATTTACACATATTGATGAGTTTCTACAGACTATTGATGGCTTGATTGACAAGATTTTGAATACTACTACCAAAAGAAGTACAGACATACTCGTACAATTGTGCAATGTCTAGAAATCAACAAAAATGTTATCTATTCATCTTAATTAAACCTGTTAATCAGATAAACACACATGCTGATCATGGTACTGATTTTTTTAAACATCCCATATTGTTTGTTTTGTTTTGTTTTGTTTTGTTTTGTTTTGTTTTTGTTATCCTTCCATTCCATTAGTGTTTTAATATGTTATGTGGTCATTGCAAATCATACAAAAAATCTCTTTGTTTTAACATTCCTTAATAAATTGTCTTTGTTCAATTCACATACAATACGTTTTTATTGAATAGCAGAATAATGTATATCCATACTGCCGTTGTTCGTTGATGTTTTTAAAAAATATGTGGTTGACAAAATTGTCAACCTCTAGGTTACACTTTGTAAATACAGCTGTTTCTCAAAACACGCCTCTTTCGGAGAGATCTTGAACATTTATAAAAAAATAAGTTTGTTTCCCAGTTATGCTCTCTGTGTCCCATCTCATAGATACATAACTTGGGAATGTAACCAGTAAATAACATGATCATATTGTTTACATTGAAATATGAGGTAACCTTTCATTCGAGGTAGGGGGAGTTAAGAAAATTAGTGTTAGTTTAAACTTTGAGAAGTGCAGGGCATATAAACGTTGAAAATATGCCGCATATGACCTTTGAAAAACATTGTGGTGCATATGAACTTTCAATTCTAGGATTAGATTTTTTTCAAAACTTCATAGTAAAAGTGGTACAGTTTTAGCCGTAAAAGGAGTTCCTATGGGAAACTGTATTGACAATATTTACAGAAATGCAACCTATATAGGGTGAAAAAGAGGAACATTAAAAATTTAACCAAATTTGCTTTATTTCACAAATGTTAAAAAAATTAACTCAAATATGAAGTTTTATAAATATTTAATGAAGATTGGTAGATTCCTGGGCCTCAAATATGATGACTCAGCATAAATTCACAGTTTACAGTAGACATCGTTTTCTTAAAGTCCTGGATACAAAATATTTCATAATATTTTCATATTTGTAAATTAAATTGTTAAGAAGTGCTTATATTTACTCTTCGAAGTCATTGAAACTCATAGATCCTTCTTAAATATTATGTTTGGGGTATTTGTGTCCTTTCGATAACCCAAAAGTAAGCTGCAACACCTAAATCTGCTTTTTTGTCACCACGGCATGATAAATACAAGCTAAAAAACAAAAATATTTCAAGAAAACTTACAATAGTGTGTTCTATCCTGAATATGTACTAAATATTCCAAATTGCTTGAAACAGCAAAATGATTTAGAGGAGATTTGAGGCCCCAAGGGCACAAACACATAGAAAATTGCCTGCCCTCTGGGTTATAAATAAATAATTTAACTTGTAAATGCTATGATTTTATGATTTTAAAGTTTTTGATATAGAAAACAATAACTATACTTGGAAGTTATGCAAAAATTTGATGTTAGCAGTCATCTCTACAACATTTAAAGTGAATTTATATCTCAGACTGGTATCTGCATGCATACAACTATTTCAAATATGGCTTTGTTTGAACACTTCTAGTATATATATTAGCTAAATTATGTCAGATATATGGTTCCAGATTATACTGTTGTGACAAAAATTCTAGATGGACCATTTGAAGCAGAAAATGTGTTATTTAATTGACAAACAGGCATACAGTAAGATGTTGACTGGCGACAGAGGCTGGATTGGATACTTTCTATAATCTTGAATATTGTAATGATTGACTGCTAAACATTCCATTTATAGTATTCTGATTTGCTTTCAATATGATATCAAAACAGTTTTAAACAGGTTCCAGGCATTTTTATCAGAAAATTTGCAAATAGGGTAAGCTAGCAATAATTAAAGTCTTGTTTTCAGATTCTTTAAAAAAATGAAACAGGGAAGGGGGTATAAAATATATAGTTGAGAAAAACTTAGAGTATACATAATGATTTCTTTAAGACTATAATTCTGATAAAGATGTTATATTAATTATTATACCAGTTATGAAATCAATCAAGATTGACAAAGATAAAAAAAAAATGCCTAGCGGGACAACGATAATTTATAAGCTAAACCAAAAATTAAACAGACAACAATAAAGATGATTTCAGACGACGTAAAGACAGGAAATTCTAACTGAATGTTCTCTAAGAACTACCCAATCAGTTCCTGGTATTCTGTTTTTCCTTATATGAAGAAGAAAAATCCAAGAATCGTGGTTATAATTATTTTTTTGTGATTTAGAAAATTTGACGTTTAACTTGATCACAGATCTTTGACGTTCTCTTTTGAATTTATTATTATCTTTGGAAATGAATGGCTATTTGGGATGCCATATCAAATAATATGTGTTGAATATTGATAATCATTATATAATGTGAAGAAGGTTTGTTTTTTGTTTTTTCTTGGTTGCTTACTCTTTGAAGTAAACCCAACACCTGTACATTCTTATGCTGTAATACTCATATTATCTTATATGAACAAATACCACATTTAATTCTTACTACATACATCTGTCTTTGGAGTAAATATGACCGTTAAAACACACCTTATTAAAATGTAAACGGAGGAAATAATATAAGTTAAATTCTCTCTTGTCCTGCTCGTCCTTATCTTATCTCTAAATTCAATAGGCTATAAACGAGACAAACACAGATATAGGATTAGTTGCTCGCAGTAACATATTATATTCTCTTGCGATTCAATCTTTATCTTAATTTATTGTACATATTTCTTCGATAGAAACAACATATAAATACATGACATATAACATTGTTCCTCTTTCGCATCGTTTATTTTTCCTCGTCTAATACCTCCAACGCCTGTATGTACAATACACATAGCAGCAACTGCATATATACCAATGTGACCAACTTCAGTTTGACGTAACTGCGAGCACTTTCGATACTAAAACATTTAAAAGCCAAACTGTATATAGTACCATTAAACCCTAATCGTAAAAACCGCCAAAAAAATCCTCGTGCCTTATGCACTTAACATCAAATTTATAAATAGTACATACTGTTACAAAACCACTATCCGAACTAGTTATACTAGTTCCCATCTATAAATAATTACTACAAATAGCAAACGGGAAAAAGCCCTATTTCAAACGAAATAAAATACATATTTCACAAATCCCGAACCTTTATTCAGACGTGCATTGGTTTTAACAAACTGCACATATGGTGCTTATATATAACATGTGCTGTCTTTAGCTTTCAGTCCCATTCCAGGTACTCCTTTTACACTATAAGGGCCGCATGAAGAAATCAAACATGTCTGATTTTGTGAAACAATTCAAATCCGAAGTCTATTCTCCACGTTGTATACCTTCTATTGGTGTAATGTGTTGGTGTTTAAAAAATAAAACAATTTTTGACCTTGCATCTGAATATATTTTTTAAATATGTCTCAATACTTTAATATAGCACATACACCAGCAGACATGTTTGATCGCTACGACACAAAAAAACACCAACTTTATACAGTATGCTGCAAGGGAACACTACACAAGGATAGGTTATAAAGGACGGAGTTTTCTTGATTTAAAAACAGTCTGTCTGATAAAGATAACGAACAGGGTCTCTTTAAATTTTTTTGTATTTTTATTTTTCAACACTTTGACCTATGCTACAACCTGATTGTCAGTTTTACTTAGCCAGAACGTTTACAAATCTTGAAATTGTCAAATTTCAATGTCGTGTACGGAGGTGATATTTACACTACTATACAAACAGATAACTCAAAGAAACGAGATGTTTGTATAGAAGGGGAGCACATGATGTGTATCATTTGTAAAGGACAGGCGAATAATTGTTTTGCCTATTCCCCAACTATGTGGCTGCCTTCTTCCCACTATTTGCAGCTAGTGCATGTTGTAAAAGCTCATTTATATGTTTTAGAGTTTAGTATTACGTCCATTTTTACTACATTAGTACACATTTTTATTAAGCAAGCAGCTAAGGCCTACCTCCAGGTACAGGATCTTCTCGAGGACCATTTCATGCAATTGTTGGCCTTCGGCTGTTATCTGCTGTTTAATCGGATTTTTATCTCTTTGAGATACTAGGATTCCTCATTTCCATTCTTAATTTTATACATATCAAATGACTTACATTTTACCATTTATGTACGGGGAGCAGTAATGTAAAAACCTTGTAGATTTTTTATTTCAAATATCAAAGAATATATTTGCGTGAAAGGCAAAGTGGACCACATACATGTAAGAAATATCTACTGCTTTATATATTGTAATATAAAACTAACAACATATTATGATGATGATCATATAATGTACCGTATATAAAATCATATATACTACTTACTAAAAATACAAACATAAAAAAAATAGTTCCGGCTTTTCACAGAACGTAATAGAAAGCGGAAGTATGTTTTCACTGCGGAAAATGGCTTGATTTCCGACAAAGTCAATAGTGAAATTCATAATTTTTGTTTCATCCAAATGCATGTTTCAACAACAAAGAAAACATTTCGATTGTAGTTTAACATGGTTAACTTATCTGATAAATATTCCATTAAAGAAGACGGATAAAGTCTTAGTTATGTTTTTTTTCAATCACTTGTTAATGCTATTATTGATTGACATATTTTGTTACACCTTATGCAAAAGTGGTGAATGTCACCACTACGACAGGTAAGTGTTACAGGTATATAATAACTATTAAGAACTCTTAATCATGCTTGATAGTGAAGATATGCAAGATCTGGTGTTTTTTTGTGGGGAATTTGATAAATTGATTTGGCACATTCAGCAACTACATTTTTATTACTTCGAATAGACTTATTTAACAAATATGAGTAAGTGCCATATTGCCAATGAGAAACATTTTATACTCGACCTAAAAAACACACACTTTACACTGTACCTTCCCATCTTAAAGTTATCCTCCTTCTGATTAAGACTTGTTTTAAGAATATTTTTTTGCAAATCCTGTTTTCCGGAATAACACTAGATAATCTTTGGTTAAATAACGGATCTACCCTTGAATGTTGATATTGTTGATATTTATACCCCGAAAGTGATAAAAAACCGAGGAAGCGAAAGGCTCTCTCTTAAATAACAATATACCACGCAATCATTCAAATGTTGGAATCAGTTTGCTTTCTCTGCTAGAGTTAAACTATACTGCATTTAACTTGACCTCTAACGTATTTGATATTTGACATTACTTGAATGATTAAGAGTATTCTAAAGAACACAATGCGATGAAATTAGTTATGCGTTGTTGATTTTATAGTAATGAAACGTTAATCACTTAATAAATCAGGATTTTTGTTTTTGGAAAATTACAAATCATAAAAAATGTCATCTAGATGTGAAACAACCTTATACGTGTTATATAAAACGAGTTAACAAGTATTGATATTACTTAGATGCCAGTTGTTGGTTATTTTCATATATGCATTAGGACGTTCATGCATCGCGGCGGTTTAACATCTACATTTTCGGTTCGACTGTTTCAATTATTAATGCATTTAACGATACTTAGTTATAATGCATTGTTTTAGAAACAAAATACATGTATATGAATAAATACAAATACAACTATTTTTTTTTTTAATTTACAGCAACGACTGGTTTTGTTGTGATAATTTCGAAATGAGAAAAAATATATGCGTGGGTAAGTCTTATGTACATTGATGTTCATTTATCGTCGAAGAGAGCGATTGAGGAATGCATTTAATTATAATGAACTGGACCAATTGAAGTAAATTCAATCCCTGAAACAAGAGGCTAATGCTATCAAACGATTTTATTAGATCTGTTAACTGCAAATATATAATCTAAGCGTAGCGAAATTTGCTGCAAAATCAAGCTCCTAACGCTAGATATCAGATGTTACTTCTACCAAGATAAAAACAAAACTGTAATTAATTATACATGTTTGTATGTAAAAAAATAGCTTCCAAGTTATCCACTTAATTACGATTCCAGTTTTTTTCTTGAATGACAGTCTCTATATATTTGAATTCTATCAAATTAAGGGGGGATGGGCATGTTCGATAAAGATATTTATTTTCTGTTGCTAAAAAGCGTTTTCGTTTCCCTAAGAGGATTAAAGGTTAATCAATCACATGAGAAGACCGATAATCCAAAAAAAAACAACAAATATTTGTAACTGACGAAGTAGAATAATGGAAGCAGTAGCATTATCACAAAAACCGATAACTGATTTAAAATTTAAATTGTAAATCCTATCAACATGTATGTTCTGCTCTTTTTAGAATGTCGACTTGGGTACACGTCGTTCAGCAGAAAATCATGTGTGCCATGTTCTAACAATACATACTGGAAACGATGTGCGGGGATATGTTCATGTATAGCGACACAGAGGTAAATGGTAAATACCAAACGACATAAGGCTGAACAAAAGCAGAAATAATAATAGCAATTGAAAATTTAATAAATGTGAATTATAACATTGCATTGATATCTCCATACATCAGAATATCAATGGTTCCGTTAATCTGGTTTCGGTCAGGCTTTTTTTTAACAATGTAGTGCATGTTCTTGAATGGACAACAGTTTCAACATTCAGTCTGCCTTGAAACCATTCACACATTTCAGAAGGTGGGTCATTCGATTTTATTGAAACTTTGTTTGCTTAAACACAGATGTTGTGATATATTTGTAAATCGTTTCTCCATGTTTGAGGCAGTATTTTTCCATGACAATAACCAATATCAGCAACCTGAAAATTACGAACGAGGAAACATTGAATTAATTTGAAAATTAAAAAAATTGAAAATTTTTTTAGATAACCATGTGTTGTAATATTAGTAACTTATCAGTACAAACATTTACAGGAAACAGTTTTTGAATTATTTCGAGTTAATGATCATTGGAAAAAAATATATCTAGAAAATCATAAACTGTGTATATCGTTAAACCTATTCAAAATTTTTGTCCATTTAACAAACGAACATACTAGCTCCTCTCGATTTATTTAATAATAGTTGATTAAACGTTTTAGCTTTTATAGAAATCGGCTCTTGTTTTAGGACATTTAAAAATTCAACTTGAACAATGCAAAAACTAACATACTTGTACTCAAAGAATCATTTATGAGTTTGACTGTCCCTTTGGTATCTTTCGTCTCTCTTTTATCTTTAAATTTTCAATTCACAGGAAAACTTGAAATACAAGGGCAAGATTAAAAAAATTTAAAAAAGGCATCACTGTATGTAATAAAGTAAGCTTAATCAGAAATGAACTTTTAATACAAATATAATATCTGATACCATCAATATTCAGTTACATGGTAAAATTGAGAAAATCAAGTAAATTACTTTAGAAAAATATTGTTTGTGCAAGTTAAGCAATCCTGTCTTCATATGTTACACGTGTTTCGATCATTCATTTCTTTTAAACAGTACAATATTAAGCAATGTTGTATAGAACATCAAAAATATAAGAACGTGTAGACAATTGACAAACTGTAGTGACCATACAAGTAATTTTTAATTGACCAACATGGACAATCCAATGACATATAATAATAAAAACAGTCTTTAAAACAAGGCCAATTTTTACTGGAATTAACTCATCATGCTCATCAAGATAAAACAAATCTTAAAAGTTCTTACTATATTTGTTGCCATAAAATAATTATATATTTCTTTTTGTAACTAAAGGTAGTGCAAATTCGTTTTTTGCAAATTACATTTTTATTGTTTATTTTAACATGTTTAAATGATTGAACTTATATTATTTTTTATGGCTGGTTGTGAAACTGTTTGTTATAAACTGATACCAGTAGATGATGCATTTGTCTAGTCTGTGTTTTCCTTATTCTCTGCAACATTGAAATGTATTAATTATGTGCTTTATGACAAACTGTTTCCTAAATCAAAATCACTAGCTACAAATCAGCCGTATACTATCTTTGCCATAACGCCAGATTCACCAGTCCTTAGGTCAAAGTCATGTCTTGGAGTAATGTAATAGGTTCTTCAGCAAAAAACACAACTTACTGCAACTAACGTAGGAAAGTCTATAGGATCCTAAGTATTAACAACTGGATTGCTTTATGGGGTTCCAACAGGGATTAACTCAACGAAGAGAACAACATTCTCCATACTTTCACTATAACTGGCCTATCTTGGGTGTAAATATCTATTTTTTCAACACAGCTTTGTTTATCTATGTATATCTATATTTCAGATGCGACCACGTAAAAGGATGTATTTCAAATACTTCCACTCCAGTAAATAACACAACGGATATCTTTGTTGAAGGTAACTAGTGAAAACCAATATGAAGGTTCTGTGTTTTATAGTAATTTTTTATGATAAATTGAATACTATAAAATGAATGGTTCAATAATGAAATTGCATATGCCAGAAAAATGAGAGAGAAATACCATAAATTAGGAATGTGGTCTGAGTTCAAATTTTGGCGAAACAGGACAAAACACATAATCGATCAATCAAAAAGAAATTTTTATTCAAAGATGGTAAAAGATTCAAAAGCTTCTAAAGATTTCTGGAAATGTATTCGAAGTCTCAACCCATCCCAACAAGAAAAGCCATATGAACTTTTAAATGAAGATGGTGTTAAAACTAATAATGTCAGTGACAGTTGTAATGTTTTTAATAAGTTTTTTACATCTTGTGTTGAAAACCTGAGGACTGACAGATGTATGAGCAAAACTAATGATTATGCAAAATTTAATCAATTTGTACAAAAGAAATTTACTAAGTCAGAACAAGTAAAATTTTCAATTCCACCAGTCACAATAAATGGTCTATTTAATGAGATGATCAAACTTGACATTAATAAATCCACCGGATCTGATAGCATAGGACCAAAAATTTTAAAATTGAGTGCTCCTTTCATAACGTCATCTTTAACTTACATTTTTAACAGAATAATAGATACAAGTACATTACCCAGTGTTCTAAAGAATGCAAGAGTAACCCCTGTTTTTAAAGCTGGTGAAAACTTCATGGCAACAAATTATAGACCAATTTCTGTACTTCCCGTTTTATCAAAAGTTTTAGAAAAGCATGTTTCAAAACATTTGTATGACTACCTAAAAAGATTAGATCTTTTACACCCAGCACAGTCTGGGTTTCGACAAGAACACTCTTGCCAAACTGCCCTTATCAATATCATAGATAAATGGATACAGGATATGAATAATGGTGATATCAACTTAGCAGTCCTGTTGAATTTAAAGAAAGCTTTTGATGTAGTAGATCATGATATTCTCTGTAAAAAACTTGAAATTTATGGATTTGATAATACTGCTGTTTCTTTTTTTAAATCATATTTGAATGAAAGAACTCAACAAGTACAAATTGGTAATGCTCATTCTGAAAAACTTTATATCAAGTATGGTGTCCCCTAAGGCTCCATATTAGGCCCCCTTCTGTTTATATTATACATAAACGACCTTCCTATTTATATGCAAAATTATTGCACTGATTTATATGCCGATGATTCAACTTTACATCTTTCTGGTAATTGTTATCAAACTCTACAGTCAAAGGTACAAGAAGATTTACATGGTGTAGAGGAATGGTGCAATGATAACAATATGTTCATCAATAAAAATAAAACAAAATATATGATTATTGGAACGAAGCAAAGAGCAATGCCACATTACAATGTGAGTTGTTTAACTATTAACAAGCAAGTGATACAATCTTCCACATGTGAAAGTCTTTTAGGCATTAAAATTGACCCTTCCCTCACATGGACAAACCAAATTGATGTGATCTGCTCAAAAATATCATCTAGACTATATCTACTATTAAAGATTAAAAAATTTCTAAATCTAGACTGCAGAAAATTATTCTATAATGGTTATATCTTGCCACTAATTGATTATTGTTGTATAGTGTGGAGTAGTTGTAGCAGTGAGGGTTTAAAAAGGATATTAAAATTATAAAAGAGGGCTGCTAGATTAATACTAGAAACAGACCCATTCGCTCCTTCTGCACCCTTATTCAAACATTTAAACTGGATGACAGTTGAACAGAGAATAAAATATCATAAGTTAGTGATGACATTTAAGTGCATTTAAAAATGATGCCCCATCATATCTTACTAACAAGTTTCATTATGTTTCAGACAGAAATCCATACCCCTTGAGAAATGCTGTTCAAGGAAACCTCATACTCCCTAAACCAAAAAAAGAATTGTTCAAAAAATCTTTTATGTATTCTGGACCATTCTTGTGGAATAATTTGCCAATACCGTTAAGAAATATTACAAATGTTAATTCTTTCAAATACAAAATAACAGATCATTTATTGAAATCAACCTAGCTATATCAATAATATTAAAAACTGATCATGTCATCATGTTTATTTTTTTTTCATCACATTTTATCAAGTTGTATTAAACATTATTATCATACTTGACTTTTTATACTAATGTATGCAATGTATATGTTTGCATTTTGTTTGATTTCTCATGATGAGGGCCTCAGGGAAGATTAGTTATATAGCTAACTGTCTAACCCTCTTAAAATAAAGTAGTGTTGTTGTTGTTGTTGTTGTTATAAACTATGTTTCTCGAAAAGATCAACTTGGTTTACAAAGGATCTTTTGATAGATTAAAAAATATAAATTGCAGATTAAGTTATATCTTAATGTCGTTGAAATCAATGGCTGATGAAACTAGGTTTCCTTACCTGAACAACTAGCTTGGGACTGCCATAATCATAAATTTAGTAGTAATTTAGGTAATGACACGCTAGAATATAACAAGATAACGTTATGGTTAGAATCATAGGGTTGACAAGAACTGTATTGTTTTGAATCAAATGTTGGGTATCGTGCTGACATGTTTATTCGGCTCATAATATTTCATGCTTCAATTGTGACTCAGTCGTGTTCGTATTTTACGATGACTGAAAAGTACACATTTAATGACACTCGTATACTATAGATGGTTTCATTCAATTTAACAGATGTATAATTCATGCATTTACAAATATCAATACTTTAAGTAAATAACCAACATTTAAAAGACATGCAAGCTTCAAACAATGTTACAAGCAGTTTTTAAATTCATACAACAGTTGATATAATGAAAGTTTTTCATATTGTGTATGCTTACTTTCTATTTTAAGATACATCTATACAATCGTCAATCAAAACAACAAACTTCAGAAAACGCAACGGTAGGTATACATATTTGTTCAATATACATTTGTGTACAAACTAATAAGCACTACTTCTCATTCAAGTATACAAATATATGCATACTATTAGATATTAAGTAAAATGCAGAAACTTTCTTCTTACTTCAAACAAGCAATATGATACGTGTTTACACATTAACAATATTACATAAGCATTGTTTTAATAATTTATATTTTTAGTTTCAACTATAAAACCGTCACTCAAAACAACAGAAAACAGAGAGCTCAACGGTAAGGGTATACATTTGTTAAATAGGCATTTTGTATGAGAAATGATGAGCAAAATTTCCTAACCTACAAATTATTCAGTACGTGTAACAGTTGACAATTTAAACATTATTAAATATTTGCTTATTGTTTCCAACAAGGCACACAGCAGCTCAATTTATATTATACGTGCACACAATTATAATTTTGATACCAAAATCGCAGAATTGCATTTAATCAGCTATTCAAGTGTATTTACTTTCATTGTCTAATATACTGTTTCAAATTCAATGGCAAGTTTGTTAAATTGTACGTGATAATCACTATGGCACATACATGAATGAATATGCAATGCGATACAAGAAGTGATCAGCATTTATTGAGATAACTAGGAAATCCATCTCGCGTATCTAACATATAATTAGCGATTAGGGAACTGTGACTCTATCTATTCCTTCCTTTAGCATGTGTCTGCATGCTGATTCAAAACGGGGGGATTAGAACAAAACGGGATCTGAATTATCAAACGTGGACAGAGTGTGTCAATAAGTTGCTTTTTTATGGATGCGAAAACTAAGATCAACTTTTTGCCATTGATTCATGGTTCATTCTTGGTTTAACATAAATTACTAATTTTACTGAGCCAATAAGAAAAGACTAAATAATAAGTGTGTTAAACATGGACCAAGGGATATAACAGAGTGTATGTGCAGCCAATTATCTTATGTACTATTATTTGTCTGTTTGTCTTTCTTTTAGCAATGGCGTTGTCACTTTATTTTCAATCTATGAGTTTGACTGTCTCTCTGGTATCTTTCGTCCCCCTTTTCTATTACATTTTGTCCAGCATAATGAGCATAGAGCTACATCTGTTTCTACCTCTCAAACACAAACACATAAATTCATAGCAACCTTGCGAATGATCATTGATGATTTCATTAACATTTATAATGCATTGCATTTATGCTTAAAACAAAATTAAAAAAAAACAGTATTAAATTGTTTTGATTCTGTTATTTTTATTACCTATACTTGATTTTTAATCATGTAAGTGTACATTTAAAAGTCATATTATAATAAGGTAGATGAACACAGGAGTTCCCACTTTGTTATCAAAAAAGGTAATACTCACGTGTGACAGTGAACATAACTATCTGAAATCGCTTTTTGTATATATTGAATAATGTATACAATTGATCAACAAATTGTCTCCATATGTATTAACCAAAAAGTAAAATCCCAAAAATACTGATCGAACTCGGAGGAAAATTCAAAACGGAACGTACCTAATCAAATGGCAAAAACAAAAGCTGAAACACATCAAACGAATGAATGACAACTGTCATATTCTTGACTTGGTACGGGCATTTTCTTATATATAAAATGGTAGATTGAACCTGGTTTTTCTTGTTTTATAGCTAGCTAAACATCTCACTTGTATGAAGGTCGCATCAAATTTCATAATATTGGCAATGATGCGATAACAAACAAAAACTGACTTAATAGGTATAAATGTCAATAATGCAGCAGTCAACATTGTGTTAAAGTCTTAATCACTAAAACATACAAATATGTACTAAAGTAGCACAAAATGGCATATAGACAAATCATGTTTAAAGACAAAAAGACCTACATTTACCATGTTACAATAACACAATGACGGAAAGTATAAGTACAGAGCCACGTCATATATGTAACAAAGAAACATAAAAATCCATATAGACAAAGCACATATCAAAATAAAAAGTCAATCAACAAACAAGTGTAACATGCATTACATGCATATACTTTTCGTAGAGCGTTCAATAGTAAATACACTTTAAATATACCTAAACTACTAAAGTGATTGAAACATGCACAGGGATTCAACTAATATCAATTAAAAAAAAAAATGATATGAGAAACGATGAACTATGTTAAGTTAATTTATATTTAAGTTCAAAATGTCATTTCATTTAACATGTTTAAGGATTTTCAACTTATATGTTGTTTAAAAAAAAAACGTGTGTCGGGTAAAAAAGAAGACATTTTTTTTTCATTGAAACATCGACCCCTTTATTTGACGTGTAAACTAATTCGTTGGTTTCCTCTTTTCTATGAATTGGTAGAATGTGCTATGTTTGCTGTATTTGCTATCTGTTAAAGAAGTACTTGATTATCAATGTCATGATTTTTCTTTCACCGCCAGACACCTGTGCTAAGTACATACTCGAGTAACGGAAGTGTTTGGGATAATTGTATCAAAATATCCGAAGTTCTAAATTCTAAAACTAAATAGTTCAAATACAGGATGCAATTCAATGTTATTTGAAAACATTGAAAAAAAACATCAGCATGCAGCTATTTAAACAATTGATAAACATTTATCAAATTATGAACACGGTAGTGTTCTATTCGTGGATCATCCTTGTTATGATCTTTTCCGTTAAACGATTTTTTTATAATGTCAATTTTATATATTCTAGACGATCAATTTGTGAGCAATTATCAAACGTTTACTTTATTTTCATATGGAAGAATGTATGGCTCACTTAACATACTTCAAAATGAAATCTTAGTAAAGTACCAATAATTTACACAAAATAAATCTTAATATAACATGTATAATGCAGAGGTAAACATTGAATATCGTTTTTTTTTTCTCGTTGTTCTTCATAATTAGCTCTTTCCGGAACTGTTATAACTAAATGAATAATGTGCTGATAGTTAAAGGTATGTGTAGTATAATGATTTATAAATGCTTACATCAACATTATCCTCGAGCAATAGTTTTCTTGTTTGAAATCATACAAAATCTCCTCTTGTGTGTTGATTTATTGTAAACATTTAGTGTTTGTAATTGGGTATAACGATTAACTTTTATATTGAAGGGTCAAATCAGCATATCATGATTTATATAGTGTGTGCCGGTGTATTGTTCCTACTCTTCGTCATGTCAGCGGTATGTATTTTGAAGAAAGAAACCGCAGTTGACATCATTTTAAGAAATACCAAGAAAACAAGCGAAACAGAAAAAGGAATAATACTAAAATTTAAAAACGGTGAACATTTGAAAAAGTGTGCTAGTACATACGATATCATAGATGAACAATACGTTTTTTCAAATGTACTTCAAAGTGTCTAGCAATAAAGATGTATGTAGATCACACTAGTCTAATTTCTTAAATTTTAAAGCTGAATGCACCTGTATTTAGTACTATATCTGATCATTTTACCCTTTTTGGATTCGAGCCTCACTGATGAGTACTTAAAAAAAGTAAAGGTGCGTCTGGCGTATAGTTTTTTTAATCAAAATTAGCATTAGTTGAATGTGTATTCTTTTTTACTTACTAATCTGTATCTAACCTGTAACTGAAATTCGAATTAAATGTGTAACTTGTTCTTATTCAAAATATTCATTGAAAAATTTATTATCATGCAAACTGAAACAGGAAGAATTTTACAAACTACGGAAACAATTCCGATTGAACGAACAATCGTGTGTAAGCCAAGTGACTTATTTATATATTGTTAACATGATCAGCTGTATTTTAACAATACGCAATCACTCCCAGCATTAATTTCAAATATTAAACAATCTGCACTTGACAGAACCAGGACGAACAATGACGACCTATTAGAATAATCAGGAAATATATATTAATCTAACAACATAGTCCTTGATACTGCATTGTACCATATTTTCAAACAATAATATTGTCTATAATCGATCGATTTAAGTGCTTGATAATGACTAGCTTGCAGACAAATTATATATTAGTATGTAGCCTATCCTGACATGATTTCAGTATTATGTCTAAACTTTTTGATGCTCTCGTATTTTTCAAATGATCATCATAAATAATTGTCATCTTACTTTAATATTAAAAAAAGTTTATTTAGAAAACCAATATAGTTAAATTTCATATAAAATTACATCTGTAATAGACTCATTCAGCAAAATGACACCAGGTATATAGCAGGACAAACGCTTAAAGATAATTTCATGGAAGCTTTAGTTTGAGCACAAAATCTGAAATTACGCGTTGATTATATTTTGTTTCAACATTTGTTTACTTAATCTATGATACAAATTGATGTTTAAGTCTGGAACAGCATGGTTTGCTTACAAATTCAACATGGACTGTTCTCTTTAAACTCTGTTTAAAATGTTTGCGCTTGTCCTAAGTGAGAATCCTCTGGCCTTTGCTAGTCGTGTTTGAATTTTAACTTTAGTTTTTGGTATATATACAGTAGTTTAGTATGACGTCAATTATCACTGAACTAGTATACATTTTTGTTTAGGGGCCAGCTGAACGACGACTCCATTTGCGGGAATTTTTTTGCAGCATTGAACACCATTCGAAGACATTGACTGGCTTTTTTGTTGTCTCTTCGACACATTACCCATTACCATTTCCAATTACAATTTTAAAAGTACTCTGTTTGTCAGTTACTGTTATTTGCGCCTTTGTGTTTGTGTCGATTTATGTCAATCTTTATTTTTGTACATATTTCACAATGTGCTTTACAATACTGGTCACGGTTTTCGGAGTGTAGGATGAGTGCGCCTACATTTGTAGAAGCTAGCTACTGTATTTTGTTTATTGGTTGTTGTTTGGATTGTCTCGCTTGTTTTATTTAGTTTTTTGATTGATAAAGCATAGATCATACGGCATAATTCTTACTTACACATTATACTTAGTGCCCTTAATTTTCTGAGTTGATTTTTTTCGCTTAATCTCAATTGTGTGAATTTGATAATAAATCCTGTATATCAACTGCAAAATGCTGAATACTAAAATGTATTCTTAAATCATATTCATTGGCGATTTCGGATTTCCTGCCAGTACTACAATGTATACTTTCTTGGGAAACCAAGTTTTTACGGCCAGTTGTTAATGGAATTCCTTCTGCTCAGTCTTATCTTATATGAGTAGTAACTGAAGTTTTTACTCGTTTTGTTTCTTTTTATTTGGTATCATGGTGTATACTTTTCTTTCAAATTATTATTGATTGATTTTTTCTATAAAAACATATTTTTTGCAATCCAACCTTAAGATGCAAAAAACTGTATTTCTAATTGAAACTCTTTGATATGCATCATATTTACTTGATAGAACCAAAGTAAGCACCTAGACGAAACATTCGGTTATTGGTTCTGAAATGTTGCGCTAGTTCCATGTTTATTTACATGAATGTATTTTGTCGTCAGGAGGTATGTTGGTATACAACGAGGCGATTTCAAAAGTTTTTGCAGCCAGACCGTTCGTGTATATCATTAACGAAGGTAATCTGTGGAGTAGTGAATGTGAAAAGGAAGATATTCTGCATGAGATTTTAAATATAAGTCTACAAATTTCGAAATGCTCTCAGTCGGTGACCGCTTGATGATACCAAGTGTCTACCTGGGTTGACAAACTTGTGTACTTTTGGAAGAAATATGGTCGTCCGCGTTTAGCGTTCTCTGGTTTTGAATATATGAGTGTATCTTTATTTATGTGGCCGTCATTTTGAGTGGTTTGTAACGCCGATATAATGGCGTAACTAAACTCGGAAGAAAGGGCTATGGTCAAGACTCTTGTACAATCTGCTGGTTGTAATACAACATCACCTCAGTTGATCAATAATTGTATGGCATTTTTGTGTCGTTAGAAGAGGTGTAATAAAACAATGAGTACTTATTGTTAGCTAGATGAACAGCATCCGACATGAGTTTGTCGATGACTTCTTCCAGTGTAGCAAATTTGTTTGTTTTTTGTACTCCATGATTTTTTTTAAACGCGGAATTCTACTTTCTTCCGACGAGTCCTAACTGTAAGAGTCTACCTCATTATCATTTGTTTTGTAACCAAAGTATTCTTAAATTCTGAGGGTTTTTGCAATATCTTTAAGTTATCTTCCAAATTCATTGTATCTATGTCACTTGAGGAAGTGCAACAATTCACACCCTTAAATCAATATTTAATTATATTCTAAGTTATAGGGACTGTTCCTAAATTTACAACCGTGTTGTAGGTTTTGATAGGAATTTGTCTATTTCTTTTAAATCTACAGTTGCGAGCTTTTTTTAAGTACACTCTGTAGGTCTATTTGAGGGGATGGTTTATTTGCACATCATCACGTTGAATAATATATATCTGCTTAATGTGAATCTTATTTGATTCAATACTTTTATTATCACTAAGGTGTACTTGAAGGCCTTCTAGTTTTAGATCAGACAATTTGTCACGAGATCGGCGGTGCAAGTTCTAACTTATTTTTCATAAAATATAAACTTGATAAATTGCTTCTTGATGTAAAAGATCCATCATACTGAAGGAAAAATTGTATAGAATTGTATTACATCTATATATAATATGTTTATCAATTTAATGGACGATCAGGTCAACTTATTATGTATATGTGGTACAATGTCCAACGGAATAACAGAATGAAGTAGAACGACCTTCAGCTATGTGCAAACCCAATTCTAATTTCAAACCATGAAAATCCAAGCAATACGAAAAAAAAAATTAGTCGATTGTATTACAAAACTAAATATCAACATATACATTATATGACATACAAGTCAACCAACGACAATAGATTAATTATAGGTAAACGACTAGACAAAGCAAACACAAAATATAGCAGGATAGAACGTTTGCAAAAGGCAAACAAATCAATTCGTATTACATGTATAAGGCAAAGTTGACCACATGTAGAACATCTACTCTTAAAAAACAGATTAAAACGTAATTTTAAGTACAAATGACGTACATGTATGTTGATTGTAGGTGCACTACATATTAAATCACATGTACTGCCTATTTAGAAAACTACAAACATCATACAAAAAAAAAAAACACGCTAGAATGCGGAAATTGGTTTTTATTATATAGAAATGGTTTCATTTCCGATACAATATATAGTCAAATTCGTAATTCTTTTTTTATTCTATTAATTGTTGTAGTCTACTCTAAATACTAAATATTCATTTGAAAAAGAGGAGATTGTCTCAGCTATGGTGTTTTTCAAACATTCGTTAATGTTTATCTTGATTGATTTATTTAGTTACACCTTATGCAAAAGTGGCGAATGCTATAATAACGGAAGGTAAGTGCTACAATGCTGTAATAATTCTGAACAAAACATGTGTCTAAAGTCATGCTTTTCAAAGGTTCCATCACATCCATACATCGACTTTGTGATTTCCTTTTCTATGCCTCTTGATCAAACTACTGTATTAGTATTTTATTATTGCATTGACATATTCATTAATAATTTGCTGTCCTCTAGAATAATATTGAAAAATATCGTCACCATCGTGTTGATAAGATTGATGTTATCTCTCATAACATGAATTATATCAACTCGTTTGTTTGATTTGTTTGATAATCAGCATGTTATGTTGTT
Source organism: Mytilus edulis (assembly GCF_963676685.1). NCBI lineage: Eukaryota > Metazoa > Mollusca > Bivalvia > Mytilida > Mytilidae > Mytilus > Mytilus edulis. The sequence goes on along the minus strand of NC_092351.1, from coordinate 58,548,575 downwards.
ACATATGCACTTTGTCTTTTATGTCATATATTGTGGTTTCACAACACGTCAGTAAGATATTTGTACATCATATTCTAAGTAGGAGTATTACAACTAGTGTTATAAAAAAAGATGTGGTATGATTGCAAATGAGACAATTCTCCACAAGAGACCAAAATGACACACTTATTGACAAATATAGGTAACCGTACGGTCTTCACCAATATGTAAAGCCCATACCGGATAGTCAGCTATAAAAGGCCGCGCAATGACAATGTAAAACAAATCAAACAAAAAAACTAAAGACCTTACTTATGTACAAAAAAGAACGAAAAACAAAACGATAACTTCTAATCAAACAACAACCACTGAATTACAGGCTCCCGACTTGGGACAAGCACATACATTCATAATGTTGCGGGGTTAAACATGTTAGTGGTATCCCAACCCTCCCCCTATTATATTAGTTTTGAACAAAGCAATGTAATAATCTCTAAAAAGGACAAGTTTTTCTTTACTTTTACTAGGTGTTCAGTAGATGTGATTTAGTAATTTGGTGTTATAAAGCCATATATTTATTCTATGAATGAGTTATAAAATGGAAAATGTTACTGGTCACAGAAAAAGGACAACATATTTTTGATCTTTGATTGTGTAGATATTACAGACTGGGGCATGTTTTAGAACATTTGAGAAATCTACTTGTCCCAGTAGTCACAGGCATCTTACATTACGTTGAATAGAATAATTTACCATGTTATGTTTAAATATAAGATCAAGTGTCAGTCTTTGAAAGAATCAGGCAAATAAGGCAAATCTCAAAAAACGATCGAAACAAAAACTGTCTACCCTTCCCTTTTATTTTTCGAGTTACTTTAAAACTGATATAAAAATGGTAGCTCTTCCACCTTTTTATGACTGGCTATTTGAGAAACGCCTACTAGATAACTTTTGGCACATTACGGACTTGATAACTCTGTATGTTATTCCTCATACATTTCAACGAAAGTATGTCTTAAAATATATGAAATACCAGACCAAGAAAGGGAAACTATTGTATTTGTGCATCATCATAGTATACTTGGGTAATGTAAATTTGCACGGGTTTTTGTCTTTTTACATAACACCACTGTATGATTCTTAGCTATATGTAGGCAGATTCGTACGTATTTGAGTTGAACTCAAACTTGAAAATGAATGAGCTGTTGAAATTGTTGTGTAATCGTACGGTTTTGGTACTGATACTTAGTACACTTTGGACACCTTCGTTATCTAAATAGATTTTATGGCAAAAAATGAAAGTAACGTTTTTGTGGTGCGTAATTTGACGTATATTTTAATCCTAGGAGAGTGCAGAAAATCATAGGAAGCAAAAGACCTCTTTCTATAAATACAATGTCCGAAGCAATCAGTTTACGTGCTAACCCTTCTGAAGTTATATGTAAACTATAATATATGTATCTCATTTGACGGTTATCGCATTTGATATCGAAATAAGTTAAAGAGTGCAATGATATCAAAAATAGTTGCTGTAACTTTTATCATTATGCAATTAATCTACTGTGGATTGAATTTGTTCGTAGAATATCAATTTTGTGGTTTTCGTTCGTACAGGAAAACTACGAATTGCAAATTGTTTATAGGATGTGTGTGCAGTGGACAAAACCAAGCAATCAGATACCCACGAAAATGCGTGCTTTCTGCAATCCACATTATTTGGTACCAACGAAAATTCACGAATCACCAATAATAAATATGGCATTTTTGTTTAAAGTATAAAATCAGCACAAATGTCACCTTGACGTGATAAAATCATATTATAATTCGTGCAAATATAAGTGTAGTATTTTGATCGTGGTGTAAGTCTGTGCTATCAATAGTTTACAACAGCATATATGCATGTGACTAAGAAAAGTAAAACCAACAGGGAGTTGAAAGAATAGTAGACAAAAATTGCTTTCAATCAGTAATATCATTTTCATGCCGGTTGTAGGTTACACTCTAACAACAATATTGTTATTCACGCATCGCTGTATAAGTTGTACAGAATCGGGTTGATCTAGCTAGTTTTGTTTTTATTATGTAATAATAATGCATGCTTTAGGTATATATGGTAAACAATATTTGAATATATCAATTTACTTATTTCTAGGTTTTGTTGTGATAATTTCGAAATGAGAGAAGGGATATGCAGGAGTAAGTATTTAATGAATGTCCTTTTTTTTTATTCATGTATCACCAATATGTCAAGTAAGAGACGCATTTAATTGTACTTAACTACATCAAGAAATAGAAGTTTAACTTGTTGATAAAACATTTAGTATTTAATCTGTAATTTCTTTTGTTTATTAACTGTTTTTAACACGGCTTTGTGTGATGATTTTTTTTAGAATGTCGACTTGGATACGCTTCCTTACACAAACAATCTTGTCTGCCGTGTCCTAATAATACATACGGGAAACGATGTGCAGAAACATGTGCGTGTACAGTGCATGAGAGGTAAATGAAAACTACCAAAACGACATAATACTGAACAAAAGCCAAAATAAATAACAGAATTATACAAATGAATAAAATATATACTTTAACAATAAATTGACTTGTCCATTAATCAAACTTACAATAGATCCGTTAATCTGTTTTTGATCAAGAAATGTGTATTTTTTTCTTCTTTTAAATGTACACAAACGTACTTCAATGGGTCATCACATTTGATTATAACTGTGTTTGCGTACAGATCATTGTAAAAGAAGTCGATAACAAACATGCCTTTCGAAAGAGGCACATATCGGGAACAAGCTTCTCCGCGGTGTAGGCAGATTTTTTCCATGGAAAAAAATAACTGCAACCTGAAAATTATGAACGATACTTATCAGTATATAAATTTACAGGAAACAGTTTTTGAAATATTTCGAGGGAAAGAGATCTCTCGAAAATCATATTTTTTTTATCTTTAAACCTACCCAGCATTTTGTCTATGAAACACATAAACATAACCAGATTTCTTTTGATTAATAAGAATAGTTGATAAAACATATTATCTTATATAATGTTTCGGCTCTTGTTTTATAGTACATTAAGAATCCAACTCGAAAAATAAACAAAATCAAATATATGTACTCAAAGAATCAATTATTTTTTTTATTTTCAATCCGCAGGAAACTTTTGTAATAAAAGGGTTGGATTTAGACAAAAATAATCACTGTATCTAACAAAGTAAGCTCAAGTTACAATCATACCACATCTTCTTTTTTGTTTTTTATCTTTTACAATATATGATAACAAACATATTAAGTTATATAGTAAAACGTCAAGAATCAAGTAAAATGCATTAAAAAAAACTGAAAAAAATTATATTTTCTTCGAGTTAAGCAATCTTCTCTTGAAATATTACAAGTGTTTCGATAATAAATTTTCTTTTCATTGAGTACGATATTAAACAAAGCCTAATCTAGTCTGATACAGTTGTAGTTTCTTTCAATGATTCTGTCGTCAAAACTTGTAATTTCTGTAAAAAAAATAATAACAAAAATTGTATACAACATTACAAATATAAGAAAGTGTAGACAATTGACAAACTGCAGACACCATATAGATAATTTTTAATTGATCAATAAGGATCATCCAAGGAAATATATTCATAATAACAGTTGTCAAAAATAGGCAAATAGGTAAACTCATCGATATTAAACAAACTTAAAATGTCTTAAATTAATATGTTTGTTGCTATGAAAAACCTATATATCACATGTATCATGTACATCTAGTTTTGCGGTTAAAGGAATAGTGAATTAATATAATGCATTATAATGTAACGACTGGTATTTTTCTGTAACACATTAGTTATTGTGTTTTTGGTTTATGCATGATACTTTTATGGCTGGTTGTGAAACTGTGTGTATTTAACTGATTCCGATATATGGTGTATTCGTCTGATCGTTTTTTGTCTTATTCTCTGCAACATTGATATGTATCAACTATGTGCTTTATGGCGAAATGTTCCCTAAATTATACTCACCATCGAAAAAACAGCCTTATTCTATCTAGGTCAAAGTCATGTCTTTGAGTAATGTAATAGGACCTTCAGCAAAAAGCCCCACCATATTCCTACTAACGTGGGAATGTATATAGGATCCTAAATATTTTATTTACGGCTGGATTGCTTAATGGAGTCACAATAGGGATTACCTCAACGATCAGAACAATATCCTCTACATTTTCACTATGACTAGCATATTTTGGGTGTTAATAAATGTTTTCAACACAGCTTTGTTTATCTATGTATATCTATATTTCAGATGCGACCATGTGAAAGGATGTACCAATACTTCCGCTGCATTAAATAACACAACGGATATCTTTGTTGAAGGTAATTATTGAATCCAAAATATGAAATGTCTTCTGTGTTTTTATAGTATTTGTTTTATGATAAATTAGGTGATATAAGCTATGTTTCTCGAAAAGTTCAACTTGCTTTACAAAGGCTATTTTAATGAATTTCAAAGATAATTAAATGTTACATGAAGATTAAGTTATATCCTAATGTCGTTGTTTGATAATTTTTCAAACAAACAAATAATAAGTATTGTACATATATAAAATCTAAGATCATAATAATGTTATGCATGTAACTAGTTCAGTCTTTGTGTTATCTAAACGTTTAGAGAAATCGCTAAAAATCTCCAAATGTGAAGTCCGTTGCGATAAAAAGTCATTACACTTTAAGGGAGTATGTTTTTTTTTAAATATTATTTTTTTTAGATTTAGAACTGATAGAAACAAAAAGACACCTTTTGTTTGACTATTGCTGGAAGTATACTTTGCAAAGTGCAGTTATTTATACTGAGTAGTTTTAACGTATACTCAAATATAATATTTTAAAATCATTTCAATATAAATTCACTTTTTGTGTCGACTATCAACTAATGTCATACAGCAAAAGGGTCGGTTAAATGAAGATTTATTTTTTTTTTCAAATCTAGAATTGTACGTACTAGTCAAAAACTGGGATTTCTATTAATTCTGTTTACATATGGACGTTTACAACCTTATTTTAATCAAACCTGTCTAAACTGCGGATTGGTAATGGCTTGTTAAATTTTAAATGATTGCCTTCCTTCAATGTTACAGACAGTACAATATGAACGTTTCTCTAATCGTTTTGAATATTGGGCAGCTTTTTTTGTAGATTATACATCAAAATCGGTCGCATCTGACTGAAAGCATACAATTGCAATTGCAAACTTAAGTTGATTGGCAATAATTTTAGATTATTACCTCATTGACATACATACATGTTTTCAAAGATATGTTTCGTTAGCTGTAAGACTAGCTTGGAACTGCCATAATCATAACTTCACTCGTTACTTTATTAATGACACGCTAGAACATAATAAGATAACGTTATGTAAAAAAATATAGGGTGGACTAGAATGGACTGTAACGATCGGAAACTGTATTGTGTAGAATCAAATGTTGGGTATCGTGTTGACATGTTTGTTAGGCTTATATTATGTCATGCTTCTATTGAGACTCAGTCGTGTTCGTATGTTACGATGCATAAAACGTACATATTTAATGGCATTCGTTTACTATAGAAGGTTTAACTCTTTTATCAGATGCACAATATGTGTATTTAAAATGTATATATACTTTTAGTAATTAAATAACATTTAAATGACATTCAAGCTTCAAAGAATTTTACTAGCAGTTTTTGAACACATTCAACAATTAATATATTAGAAGTGTATGCGTTCTTTCTATTTTAAGATACATATATACAACCGTCTCAAAACAACAAACTTCCGAAAACGACACGGTAGGTGTACATATTTGTTCGATATCCATTTTGAACAAACTAATAAGCACTACAGTAACTTCTCATTCAAGTATACAAATATATGCATACTATTAGATATTAAGTAATATGCAACAGCATTTTTTTTAACTTCAAACACACAATACGATACGTGTTTAAACATTAACAATACTAATTAAGCAGTGTATGATTACTTTCATTTTTAGATACAACTATAAAACCGTCACTCAAAACCACAGAAAACAGAGATCACAACGGTAAGTGTACATAAGTGTTAAAAATAACTTTTGTATAAGAAATGATAAGTAAAATTTCTTAACCTACAAAGTTTAAAGCACGTGTCAACAGTTGACAACTCAATCATTATTATATGTTTGCTCATTGAATACTACAAGGTGCACAACAGCTAAGTCTGAATTCTACGTGCACAACATTATATTTTTGCCTCAAAAATAGCAAAATGGCATTTAATTATCTATTCAAGTGTATTTAGTTCCACCGTCTAGTATACTATTTCCAATTCAATGGCAAGTTGTTAAATTTTACGTGATAATCACTATGGCACATGCATATATGAATATGCAATGCGATACAAGAAGTGACGTGCATCTGTTGAGATAACTAGAAAATCCATCTCGCGTATCTAACATATAAATAGCGATTAATGACTATGGTAAAGATAACATTGTATTTAAATGTTGTATATGTTTTAGATTCAAGCCTCAAGCCAATATCTATTTATTCCATTTCGGTTGCTTCTTTGACGTTTATGCTGGTCGTTGGTATACTTCTGATAGTGTACTGTAGAAGATATACTGGTACCAGAAGCCAAAAGAGTGACACAAAAGAGAAACACCTCCAGCAAACCAGTCAAACAGTAGAAATATAAAACAGTGTTCCTTGTTACCTTTTTTAGCTCCAAAATATATACATATACAATCAGTTTCAATAAATCATAAACATTGACAAATTGACTCGAACAAAAATCGACATTTGTGAACTGTGACACCATCTATTCCTTCCTGTAGCTTGTGAATGTGATAAATATTTTCAACTCTACTACTCGACTTAGACGCAGTCATGGTCAGCGTCTTTATACATCACCAACTCTGTACTTTGTCTCTTTTACTAAGTTACTGCTATTTATATAATAGCCGTTAGGTATTCATCACAGTAGCACAACACTATTATCATTACCCCTTTTCAAACTTCTTCATATCGTGACTTATATTTAGAAATTAACGACAAAGGTCGGTTGAAAACACAACTTTACGTCAAAAGAAATCATTAAAGCTTTATTTCTATGTAACATCATTCCAGCAGTACACATCTCCCAATTGATATGATAGTCCCGCGCTTGATTTCCTATCATGATTCCCTTGATAGAGGGTTGCTACTCACAAGAAAGCTTTAACTCAAGAGTGTCAAAAAGTGAAGTTAAAATAATTCCTTCGTAAAAGAAGGGAGGGACGAAAGATACCAAAGGGACAGTCAAACTCATAAATCTAAAACAAACTGACAACGTAATGGCTAAAAATGAAAAAGACAAACAGAAAAACAATAGTACACATGATACAACATAGAAAACTAAAGAATAAACAACACAAACCCCACCAAAAAATAGGGGTGATCTCAGGTGCTCCGGAAGGGTAAGCAGATCCTGCTCCACATGTGGCACCCGTCGTGTTGCTTATGTGATTACAAATCCGGTAAATAGTCTAATTCGGTAGGTCACATTCATTAAAGGGAAGGGGATTGTAGTTACGACGTAAGGAACATATCCGATATCATTTGTGAAACGGTTATTCCTTAACGGTCAAGCAACTCGTGATGGCGTCCGTAAAATTTACGAAGGGATGATTTCAACTTTACCATTTGGAACTCTTGGTTTAATAGCTTCCTTGTGAGCAGTAACCCTCTATCAAGTAAAGTGTACGTACGCAATCACGAGTTTGTTGACCGTTACGGAATATCCATGTCACATATGATATTGAATATGTTCCTTATGTACTAACCACAATCCGTCCCCTTATCACGAATGTGACCTACCGAATAAGACTATTAACCGGGTTTGTAATCGTATGAACAACACGACAGATGCTACATGCAATTAAATATGTTGCAAATCATTTTACAATTGTGGAAAATATATCTTTATTGCAAATCTTTCTCGGATTTTTCAATATAAAAAGGTATTTTATTTTTCGTTTCTTAAATGATTGCATAATAAAGTAATTACTATTTCTAAACAGGACCTATATTTTGTCTTGACCAGCGTCTCGTCTTGCATATATTGTGGATACATCTACATACATTCATTGTACTAACGATTTGATAATTAAAATAATATAGAATCATCAAAGCCAAGAAAATATAGTTGTATGGCAGATGCAGAAAGTTGACACATCACATTATCAAGTAGCAGACCTCTTTTAATATTATTGACATGATTTGAGCCAAAAATACATTAAAACAATTAGTCTTTGTAAAACATGTTACATGAAAGTATTAAAATTTCAATCTGTTTGAAGACATCACATATCATATTTGTTTAAGCGTAGAATTCAGAGCTGTCAATATGAAGACCAAATACAGAATCATGTATGTTCATAATCCAAGAATAATGTGGAGAACGTTTTATATCGAGACAAGCACACACAGGGGTGAAATGACAACAGACATACCTGATTACTAGACATATTTTGATCGTTGCAATGCATATGATGCTATCATATATAAACCTCTCACTTGTATGAAGGTCGCATCAAATTTCATTATATTGGCAATGATGTGTTAACAAATAAAAACTGACGTAATAGGTAAAAATGTCAATACTACAGCAGTCAACATTGACAATCTTAATCACTAAAACATACAAATATGTAATAAAGAAGCACAACATGGCATATAAACGAAGCATATTAAAGACAAGAAGACATACATTTTCCATTGTACAATAACACAATGACAGGGCCACGTAATATATGTAACAAAGAAACATTAAAATGCATAAAGTCAAAGCACATAAGAAAATTTAATGATAATCAACAAACAAGTGTTAACATACAAAATATTAAATACACTGTAAATATACTTAACCTACTAAAGGGACTGAAGCATACACAGGGATGTCACTTATATCAATTAAAAAATAAAACTTGACTTGAGACACGATGTACTTTGATAAGGTAAATTTATATTAAAGTTCAAAATGTCATTTTATTTAACATGTTTAAGAATTTTAAGCTTATATATTGTTTTAAAAAAAGAGTGTGTCGCGAAAGAAAAGACGAAACTTTTTTTTCATTGCAACATCTCCCCCTTTTTTTGGCATGTCAACAAATTCGATGGTTTCCTCTTTTCTAGGAATCGGTAGAATGTGCTTTGTTTGCTATATTAGGTTTTGAAGCAAACATGTATATATATTGTGCTCTCTGTTAAAAACGTACTTTCAATGTCATGATTTTTCTACCACCGCCAGACATGTTGGAAGTGCTGAGTACATACTCGACTACGGGAAGTGTGTGGGATAATTGTATGAAAATATCTGGAGTTCGAAATTCTAAAACTTAGGAGTTCAAGTACAGGATGCAATTCAATGTTATTTGAAAACATTGAGAGAAAAAAACACCAGCATGCAGCTATTCAAACAATTGATAAACACTTATCAAATTATTAACACGGTTTATTCTTTTTGTGGGTCATCCTTGTTATGATATTTTCCGTTGAACGATTTTTCTATAATGTCAATTTTATATATTCTAGACGATCAATTTCTGAGATTGATCAAACATTTACTTAATTTTCATATGCCAGATTGTATGGCTCACTTTACATACTTCAAAATAAAATTTAAGTACAGCACCAATGATTTACACAAAATAAATTGTGAAAGCATTTCTCATGTTTCTTCTCTATACATCCTCAGTAAATCATAAACCAGTGCATCATACATTACCACCGCGAAGATAATAAGATCAGTATGCCAACAATCTTTGTTTTCGTAAATACGCCACTTATCACGACGGGTACAATATTTTCAATAAGATTTACTTATCTTTCCAGATAACATGAGATCACCCGCAGTTGTTTGTGTGTTCGTATTGCTTAGTAATAGTTTTCCATTTTTTGTTATATGTACTGTTATTTTGAATGTCAATTGCAATGTCATTTGGTATATTGGGCTGAATTGTCTCATTTGCATTTATACCACCTTTTCTTTTGCACATTGTAAACTTCAAGATTATTTAAACGTTTACTACAAAAACTTAGTACACTGTTTATTCATACATTCAAGTACAACAATTAAATAGAATATTTTTTATTAGATTCGGACATTTTAAAAATGACTTTACAAAGGCAAACCCTATGATATGTAAACATTGCACACACTATTACATTCCATAGTTTCTTTAAGAAGAAGTTTCACAACAGCACATGACAGCACTACACAGATGGTTTTACCTCAGAAAAAAATTGTATGCCTTATAAAAAAATCTAACTACATAACGGATTAACATGACATGCAATGATCAAAAGAAAAAAAGTATATATTTTCTTTATTTGTACTTCATAATATTATGATGTACTTGAATAAAATTAGCGTTTGCCGATATTCACTCAAATATAAACAATTCGACGAATTTGTGGAATCTATACTATTAAACGAGAAGACCACATTTTGTGTGTCGCTTCTCTTCTTTCCACAATAAAACAATCATCATGCCTCTGTGTCCTATGGGTACAGTGCAAAGTCACATTTGTCATCCATTCATATGATTATTCAGATTGAGTCATTTTGGGAGAAAAACGAGAAAAAGGGCATCCGGATATTCTTTCCGTCATTTGACGAAATTTTAAGTCAAGTTAGACTTCCGGTTTGCGTTTTTCTGTATACTTTGAACATACATATACTACAAATAGAGTGATTTTTCTATCTGATATCATTTTCAAGTTTACTATCCACGGCGGTCACGATTTTATTAAATGGAGAGGGTCTGTGTAATGTATAAATGATTAGTAAACTGAGAATTGAAAGTAAAAAGCAAATTCACTTTATTTATAGTTATGGATGACAGTGTTCATAATATACATATATTAAAAGCGCTAAATCATGCATGTGTAATAAAAATCAATAGAAAACCAAAAAAATGGGAATTTTGGGTGAAAAGAAATGAGGACCCGGGTTAGAAAAGCAATTGTCCTGTCCCAAATTACCTATGACTTTTGATACCTTTTCTGAAATTCTCCAGTCATTAAATCTTTTACAAAAAATCATTGATCACAAAAATAAGAAGATGTGGTATGATTGCCAATGAGACAGCTCTCCGAAAGAGACCAAAATGACACAGAAATTAACAACTATAGGTCACCGTACGACCTTAAACAATGAGCAAAGCTATAAAAGGCCTCGAAATGACAAAGTAAAACAATTCAAACGAGAAAACTAACGGCCTTATTTATGTACAAAAAATGAACGAAAAACAAATATACAACACATAAACAAACGACAACCACTGAAATACAGACCCCTGACTAGAATGTTTATAATATACTAAATGCATGTTCATAATGAAATTAGTAGAAAAAAAATGGGAATTTTCGAAATAAAGGAGGAGGAATAAAAAAAGACATTTTCCTGTCCCGAAGTACCTAAGACTTTGATACTTTTCCTGAAATTCTCAAGTCATTAAATGTTTTACAAAATTCTTCATACAACACTTTATACATACTTTCAACCACGCTCTGACTGCCCGCTGTGTTCTAGTATAATGTTAATGTTTAGTATTTGTATTGTTTAATCTTTTTTATGGTCTGATAAACGCAATTGATGCAGTTCCGTATACCGGGATTATGTTGCATACAAACTAAACTAAACAGAAGATGATCAAGAGCATGCAAGTCAACCTACACGAGATAATAATGATGACATAATAACAAAGTGCCTTATTTACAGTTTGATCTTAGATTTAATTTTGTTTACCGCAAAACAAACGATTTTTTGTTTAGTTTTATGTTGGCTTTTTTTTAGATACGGTGTACAAATTTAAGAACAAGCATGATTTAAACTGTAAAGACTCTTTATATGTAAAAATTAGGAATGGGAAAAGGGAATGTGTCAAAGAGACAACAGCCAGATGAGTATTGTCCTGTTGCGTTCTTGGCTATACAAAATATGTAGGATGTGTGTATTATAACATGTATAATGCGGCAATACTCCTGGAAGTCTTGTGTCAAGATAGACGGTTATTTACAGATCGACAAATCGGAAAGCCTCACGGGCACACTGACCCAGTTTTAACTTTGAATTCGAATATAAAATAACACACAAATTTCAAATGAATATATCAAAAGTGGTTGCACATATAAATAGATCGCTGTTAATATTAGATTATGTTATGGTTTACAAAAAATGTACATGTGAAGGTCCGTTTACCGAATCATTATTTAAAAAAATATTGTATTTACTACAGGAGATGAAAGAATAAATCCAATGTTTTAAAAATGATCAATAATTTTCAAATTTATAAATCTAAAGGAGTGGAAAAAGGTAAATAGTTATCACTAACAATATCATTTTTAAACGATAATCTTGGGTAATATAATTATCAAATGTAATGATAAAAGTATATCGTTAACTGTTCAATACGTGCCAGAAATGATGTGTCCACAGCAATTTGAGTTTATCACATACGATTACACTCGTTTCTATATATTTAAAGTCTTGATAAATGTTACCCGGCCAAAAATGGAAACTATCTTAAGTCAACTTTGCCTATGTAGAACATGTAGAATGGAGCAGAACTAATACAAAGTTCGTGAAAATTTGAAACTTATTTGGCAATATATCAATAACTTGAAACTCAATTGGCAATATATCAAGAACCGATTCTGTTAACATTTTGGATATAGTTCCTAAGACTGTTCGTAAAAACCTTTCTCATGGTCGTAGAAAAAAATCGCAATCACAGAAAGTTTCTGACCAATCATACCAATATTTCGGACATAATTTCTGTTTCAAAAAACAACGGCAGACATTATCTGTTAACAAAACTCTGTTCATTACCGGTTAATAATTTAATTAAAATTTTAGAGGATTGCAACAAAATTTCATATAGCAGTCCTAAATATAAAATCGTTCAAATTATAATGGCATATTGTTATTCTCAACTGTTTTCCAAAATTGATCGGCCTGAAGATCATACAAAACATTTTATTAAAATAAAGAATGTCAATTAAGGATTTGATTTTGTAAATGTTGCCGGTATTTTTAACGACCATTCTGTTGTAGAACAAATTCCTGGATATTTTGATGATGCTAAGCACCCCCTTATTTGTTATATTTAAAAGAAATCTACCCTGAAATTTGTGTTTAATTATAGTCAATTGTGTAATGATGTAAATATCAGTGAGAATACACCCACTTTATGTAGTTGCAGTAATTTCGAATACATTTATGGACCCATTTTTCCATCTTATAACAGGAGATCTTAACATCGTTTTAAGACCGAGAGTTAAAATCATTCCTTAGTAAAGGACCTAAATATCGTCCCCCGTCAATTTTTTTAATTGGAATGAGTGTCGGATATCATTCACGACTCACTCCGTACTTACTGTTTAAAATGAATAAAATGGGAAAAAGCTGATAAAAATATTTTTTTTTAATATAGTAATGAACATAATGTCTTACTGAAAGATTAATACACCAGGGTTTTCGTTATCACAAACTCGTCAAAACAGTTATCAAGGTACAAAGATTATAATTTAGTACTCCAGACGCGCGTTTCGTCCTCATAAGATTCATCAGTGACGTTCATATCAAAATATATATAAAGCCAAACAAGTACAAAGTTAAAGAGCATTGAGGATTCAAAATTCCAAAATTGTTGTGCCAAATAGTGCTAAGGTAATCTATGCCTGGGATAAGAAAATCCTTAATTTTCGAAAAATTGAAAGTTTTGTAAACAGGAAATTTACAATGTATAAAAAAACCATTTACTAAATTGTATTATCGGTATAATGACATCAGTCGTACATATAGCTCAACATGCATACTTCTCATACGTTCAGGTGTTTCACATCCAAAATGCAATATTTCATGGAAATAATTTTTATCAAGCAAAAAAATGTCAGTATTCACCTCAGACAACATGTCAGATGCTAAAAAACCTTTAAATATACTTATTAAGAAGGGATAAAGTTACGATACTGTTGTCAGTTCATTAAATATTGCATAGTTTGTCGTTAATATTGATTCACTTATAGGGTCTTTGCATCGGAACTAAACACGATTATTTACAAACCAGGTGTTGATACGGGTTATGTTCTTCTCATATATGTTATGATTGTATGATACTAAACCCCTAACGGGAAGGAGTGTGCCTGATATTCAGATGATGAATACATAATATTTCAATCCGTTTAATTGAAATCTGGAGCTGGCATGTCAGTAAAATGCTAAAAGTCTGTTGTTATATATGTATTATTGTCATTTTGTTTATTTTCGTAAGCTCCTCAACTTCGTACTTTATTTGGCCTTTTAAATATTTTGGATTCGAGCATCACTGATGAGTCTTTTGTAGACGAAACGCACGTCTGGCGTATATACTAAATCTAGTCCTGGTATCTATGATGAGTTTAGTTACAACCACTGTGTCGATGCCACTGCTGGTGGAGATTTATTTCTTCGAGGGTATCACAAGCCCAGAAGTCAGCACTTTTTGTGCTGACATGAATTGTCTTTGATATGGTTATATTTATAAATTTACTGTTTACAAATTTTTGGAATTTATTGAAATACTAAGGCTTTTCTACCTCAGGCAAAGATAACCTTAGCTGTATTTGGCAAATTTTCTGAACTTTGGTCCTCAAAGCTCTTCAACTTCGTACTTTATTTGGCCTTTTTAACTTTTTTTGGATTCGAGCGTCACTGATGAGTCTTCTGTAGACGAAACGCGCGTCTGGCGTATATACTACATGTAGTCCTGGTATCTATGATGAGTTATATGTGCATTGTATTGACAAAAACAGCCCATTTTTATGTAGCAGAAGCATTTTACTTTTTAATGAATAACTAAACGTTTTTATTTTAACAATTTTGTAAAACTGTTATATTTTGGGCCCATAAAGGGGGTTAACTGAACCTCACTACAAAAGTCAAAAAGTCTGAAAGACCAGTTTTTGTCTTGATTTGCATGAACTTTTACTCGACATTCTCCAAAAGTATGACTTGTGTCTTAATTTTTTCTTGACAAAGTCTCATTTATATCAAATTTGTATGAAATTTACTCGACATATTCTTGACATTCTGAATATGATCTTAAAATTTCGTGACATATTCTTGACATTTGAATACTGTCTTGAAATTTCACGACATATTCTCGACATTCTTTTTTTTTCTCAGTATGGCTTGACATATTCTGAACATTTTGAATTGTATCTTAAATTAACTTGACAGTTGTGAGTTTTAGAAATGATGACTAATATTCATGATATAACTTTAATCTTTATTTTTCTTTTACATAATATATACTGTTGTTTTAAGTTACACTTCTTACAACAAAAAATGAAAGTTAGACATGTGAAATTTGGTATCTAAATATTTTTACAAATGCAAATATGGTATGAAATCTAATGTATAGAATAATTTAAATGTGGGTGTGTTGATTAAAAAATTTAAATGTGGGTTTTTAAAAAATTACAAATTTTGATTCCTAAAACTCCTATTAATTAAATGATTAAAACCAATCATACTGTAGACATATTTCATTCTACATTCAAAATATTCAACGTTAATATTATGGTAAATATTCATTGTACACAAATGTGGTTTATAAAAATAGCAAATTATGATGAGATACAAATCATTCATTTAACAGAAGAAAACTTTGTGTAATGTCATCTGTTGGAAAATATATTAAGTATTACACACGGACAGGATGTTCCCCATAAAATTAAGGTATTCCACACCACAGAATGCACGCCACTGTCAAATAGAAATAACTGATTTACCTTTAAGCAGCCATACAACTTATCAGTTGACCATTCCAAAGATTAAAAGAAAATTATTATCTACTCCAGGAATGATAAAACAAAAGGTATTCATAATGGCTCCCGTCAATAATTTCTATAGACATCATTGATCTTATGAAATGGATCTCAAACAGACATGCAAAATATATATCGAAACATTTTTTTTTTCTTTTAAGGAAGGAGTTATCACAAAATTTGTTTGATAAAAAAATGATAAAATTCAACACTCAAATTTGAATAAAAAATGTTTTACGAATTCTTTGACCTACACGAAAGCCCCCCCCCATCTTCATTTAGCCACATAAACCCAAAAGATGAAATGTTGGGTCCCAAAGAGACACATGGTCACATTTTAAAACTGTCTTCAAGACACCTATTTTAGTAAAGCAAATTTGACTTGCAGTTTTGCGAAATGGAATAAATCTAAATGCTGTTTGTCAGTTACTTCGACTTCTATTCCAATTGAAAACAATTAATTAAACGTTTAAAAAAAAAAATCATAATTAAACTACATGGGGGTTTATACTTAGGTGCACAAAAAGGGTATCTTACTGTGCCAAATTAATCCTTGATTCTGCAAAGTTTAGTTTAGCCATGATAAAAAGGAGTATAGAACAGCAATCGAATGTCATAAACAGTGCAGAATAAGTCCGTACACATTTCAGGCGAAATGTATACTGTTGAGATAGTGTCAAGACATATTTAAGACTGTCAAGAATGTGTCGAGACATATTCAGACATTATTTAGAATGTAAAGAGTATGTCAAGACAGATCGAGACAAATTCAATGACAGTCAAGAATTGGTCTAGACTAATCCAGACTCTTATCAGATGATACCGGAAGTGTCGAGAAATTTTAAGACAATGTTCATACTGTCAAGACACTTGTCAAGAAAAATCAAGAACCTTATTAGACAAATTAATACTATGTCAAGAATTGTTTTTAAATTATTCATACAAATTAAGAATGTCGAGTAAAAATTCATGCAATTTCAAACAAAAACTGGTCTTTTCAAACTTTTTGACTTTTGTAGTGCTTACTCCTTAATACAATACTCACAAATATCGACAATAGTAATTAGTCGGCAATCAGTATTTTGAAATTTAAGCGTCGGAATTTATTTGATAATCAGTATATTTTCTTCAAAATTTTCCTTTCCCCAGTCGGTCTGAAAAATCAAATATTAATTTGTTATACAGAGCTTGCAGAATTATGAATGCTAACAATTTTATTTGGTTATAAACAGATATTGAAATCCAAAATAAATACAAACTAGTATACAGTATACAATATGCGGGTAATATACATGTTGCTCTGCTGTAATATCCAAAAATGGCAGGGTAAATGTCAGGGTACACAGCTACTTTTGCATAAGTACTATTTCTGTACCAAAAATCTAAAGTACTGGACATCTACTTTTAATATTCAGTACTATTTTGTTACTTTAAAATTATTGTAATATTTAGGTACCTGTATTTTAGAGTATTTTTTGTACTTAAAATTTAAGTACTACAGAATATTGGTTGCACGGTTACATTTTCAGCATTTGGTCTTCTTCAAATCTTATAAAGTTATGATGTTCAAACATGGAATACTGTGATCATTGTTGGTAATATTTTTTGTACAAATCAAGTAATGGAAAATATAGGTATCTAAAAATTACAATAGTTCTAAAGTAAAGAAATAGTACTAAATATTAAAAGTAAATTTCCAGTACTACAAATTTTAAGTTCAGAAATAGTACCTATGCAAAAGTAGCTGTGTAAATCAATTCCTATACAGAATGCACCATGTCACAAAAATTATCACGATGGTAAGATAGAAAAAGGAAGACATTTAAAAATACCTAAAGAAAAAAGACTATGCACATCCTGTAATACAATGGAGGATGAAGCCCATTTTATTTTATACTGCAAAAAAATTGCTAAACTAAGAGATAACTTTATAGGAAATGTAATTAAACATATGCCAGATTTTATGTCCTGGCAAGAAAATGAAAAAATTAAATATCTTCTTTGTCCATCAACCTCAAAAGAAGTAGAAAGCTTAGGGTCCTATTTTAAACAGGCATTAGAACTGAGGACAGGGGACTCTTGATTTATTTATAAAATATATTTATATATCATATAGATAGATTGTTTTGCTTTTTTGCTTTTTTTGTTTTCATGGTTTTGTTTGTTAAATGTATTTTGTGTATGTTTATATTATTTGTCACAAACTTATTGTTCAGAGTTTATATGACAATAAATATTTGAATTATAAAAAAAAAAGGTAAAGCACCATCACGTGTAACTCATCTGTGGTTTAAATCCTGACTAAACATCTGTTTGCCTAACTTTCATTAGTTAACTTAAAAAACAGCTTACATATTACATTTCATTCATTTAGCAATCACTACAAAAGTCAAAAAGTCTGGAAAAAAATAATTGGTGTTTGACAGTTTACACACTTTCTCTTGCTGTTTAATTATTATTTTTGATATCGGAAAAAAAACAAGTTTAGAAGAATTAGATATAATATTATAATGATAATTGCATGTATAAAGAAAATTCATGTTGTTACAATAATTGTTTATTAAACATTTTAAAATTAAATATTATGCATGACAAATGAAATAAGTCTACAGTATTGTGTGTTTCTATCATTCAGCAAATATTAATATTTATGATTACAGAAGTAATATATGTAGATTTTTATAAACCTACATTCAATATAAATTGGCTAATACCACCATACGCATGTTTGTATTTGTTAATATTTTGATACGTATACTTGTATATATAAAAATAATCATATACCCACATTTTTAATTATACAAATATTTTCATGACCAAACTTTGTTTTTGTTTCAATAATGTAAGTTGAAATATCATTATATTCTATAAAGAGAAATGAAGAAAATTATATAATTTATATATTGGTCATGACATGTTATTATCTGTAATGTTCAGAATTGTCAAGTAAAATGTAAAATTAAGACACAATTTAAAAGGTTCAGAAAATGTCAAGCAATATGGAGATTAAAAGAAATGTCGAGAACATGTCGATACAATTTAAGATAGTCCTTAGTGTCGAGAATATGTCAAGAAATAGTTTAAGAACATATTCAGAATTTGAAAATTTGTCGAGTAAATTTGAAACAGATTTAATGCAAAATAAAGGCAACAGTAGTATACCGCTGTTAAAAACTCGTAAATCTATGGACAAAAACAAAATTGGGGTAACAAACTAAAACTGAGGGAAACGCATTAAATATAAGAGGAGAACAACGACACAACATTAAAATGTAACAACACAGAAACGGACTAAGCATTAGACAAAATCCGATGAGAATAACAAATATAACATCAAAACCAAATACATGAATTTGGGATAGAAAAGTACCGTGACACGTCTTATAATAATGTGAATTCACACTCAAATATAAGAGAAAACAAACGACACAACGTAAACGGAAACACAACGTTAAAATGTTACACACACAGAAACAAACTATGATATAATAGTGGCCATTTTCCGGAATTGGTACATGTCATTTTTAAAGATAAAAATGGTTGGTTGAACCTGGTTTTGTGGAATGCCAAACCTCGCACTTTAATGACAATGTTAAATATAACATTGAAATGACAACATAATATTACAGGACTACAATACAAATAAATAGGAGAAGGTTTTAGACAAAGGAACACATAATTTATAGATAACAAAAGGCATCAGGTTTAAAATTTGATACGCCGAAAACGCTCCTCGTCCACACAAGACTCACCACTGACGCCCAGATATAAAAGATCGAAAGTAAAAAAAAGTATAAAGTTGTACAGCACTGAAGATCAAAAGTTGAAAAAAGGTTGTGTCAAATACGGCTATGTTTTTAAGCATGGGATAAGAACATCCTTATTATCTAAAACAATTTATGCTATTGCAAGCAGTAAATTTTATGAAATATATATATAAAAGATATACATAATGAAACTGAAATTATAACTAATTACAAATCAGAAATTATCCAGAAAAATTAAGTAAAGAGAAAAACTACGAGTAAAATTCAAAACGGAAAGTCCCTTATCAAATGGCAAAATCAAAAGCTCAAAAACATCAAACGAATGGATAGAACTTTCATATTCATGACTAGGTAACGGCATTTTCTGATGTAGAAAATGGTGTATTAAACCTGGTTTTAAAGCTAGCTAAACGTCTCACTTGTATGACAGTCGCAGCAAATTTCATCATATTGACAACGATTTGTGAACAAAAAAACAACACACTTAATGTGTAAAAATGTCAAAAATACAGCAGTCAACATTGTGTAACACTCCCAATCACTAGAAAAACAAACGAGTATGTAACAAAGAAGCACAAAAATGGCATTCAGACCAAGCACATCAGCAAATTTAAAGACAGGAAAACACAACTTTACCATGGTATAATAACACAATGACTGGACGTATGAGTACAGAGTCACGTCATATATGTAACAAAGAACCGTAATAGGCTTATAAAAAGCACATAGCAAAAATGAAAGACAAGCAACGAACAAGTTTTACAATAGCGCAACAATGAAAGACAAGCATACGAGAATATCATAAAAATTACTGACATAATGTGCAACAACATTGAACAAGTATCTTAATCATAATAAAAAAACAAACAAATATAAGAACTTATACCTCTGGAATATATATCAAGTAGTTGGTCATATAAATTGAGACAAACATTGATCTTTGAAGACTTTTGGACATTGGTAGTGCATGCTAATGATCATTTTAGAGAACGAGAGACTTGAGCATTAAACATTAAATTAATGACCTAATTGGATTTTTGAAAAACATTGTTACATTATTGTTCGTTTCTGTGTATGTTACATTTTAAAGTTGCGTCGTTTGTTTTCTCTTAGTTTTGAGTGTAAATTCACATTGCGATAATACGTGTCACGGTACTTGTCTATCCCAAATTCATGTATCTGGTTTTGATCTTATATTTGTTATTCTCGTGGGATTTTGTCTGATGCTTGGTCCGTTTCTGTTTATGTTACATTGTAGTGTTGTGTCGTTGTTCTCTTCTTATATTTAATGCGTTTCCTTCAGTTTTAGTTTGTTAGCCCGATTTTGATTTTTGTCCATGGATTTATGAGTTTGAACAGTGGTATACTACTGTTGCCTTTACTTTACACGTAACCTCACTGGTGAATTATAACTTGAACCTTTGAGCAAATCCATAAACGTAATTGCTATAAGGTTATTCTCCTTTATGTTAACTTGTTTCATTAGTAAACAATGAAAGTTTTATAAGCAACAGACCATATTAAAAAAATGCCCAATCGGTCGAATGTCTGACTTTTAAACCGTTTTCAAACATGGTTCCGAATCAAGTTGAAAAAGTTTGTCGATTTGCAATCTTGTGTCGGATAATTAATTTGTTTCTGATCAGGGATTCGGTTTCTTTACCTTGTCTGGTTAAACATCATTACACTAGACAAGTGATTTCGACACTGAATTACGGCTTAGTTATTCACCGCTTGTTTTGATATTTTTTGGTTCATAGATACCACATGGTTTGTTAATCGGAAATCGTCAATATGACGACATATAGCAAATTGATAATCTCACATATGTTATTCAATAATTGATAATGATCTCTGATCTACGAGAATAAAACGTTAGTATTTATAAGTTGTTGCTTTCTTATTCACAATGAACATAATATACTTATAAATATTAAATTCTTTAGCATATTTTTTTTTTAAATGATCACGTATAATATAAACATGGAATACAATACACCGAGTTATGGATGCCATGGTTTCGGCAGAATATTTTTTTTGATGATAATGCCAGTCACTGAAAGCACTTTTAATTTGAAAGACCATCATTATTGCTGTTCTTATGTTTCTATTCTGTGTTAAATCATAATTTCACATGCATTTTTATAGTCAAGTGCCTTTCGTTGAACTGTTTCTATTGTACGTTTTAATAAAGATGATTCGTTATATATATTTATCTAATGAAAAAAATAATAAAGAGGGGCATTTATGATAGTTTCATATGTGTTTCATGGACGTAAGTGATGAACGAGATACAATACAAAGGAGAAGATAACATCTATTATTTCATTGATGGACAACGCAATTGCCAGACATAATAACATTTAAAAAATCGAACTCATAAAGAAAAAGAATGAGCACAAAATAACAGAAAAAAACCCATAGAGATTCATGATTTGTTTTTAATTTAGTTACACGCAAAAAAAATAAATAACTTAAATTGAAGTATGTCATTAAATTGTATGGCTACAAAAAGAGGAATTATTACAGTGTTGTTAGTGAAAAGGTCTCGACTATGTTTAAACACAATCATTGAAGTTAATGCACAATGTTCAAAATCTGGTTTGCCCACAACACACATGGCAATTGAAGCATAAGTACTATAAATAGGAAAACCGACATGAACAAAGGCAACAGTTATATACCACTGTTCAAAAATAATAAAACGTTTGAGGGAAAATAAATCCGGATAACAAGACCTTGTTTAAGACTCCACATATTGATGTTATGTCCACTATCTCCTATACTTTGTATGTGTCATATCAAAAACATTGTGTAGAAGAATGGGTAATGCTGGCATATCTCGTTTCATTTTATCTAACACATCGCTCTCCCATTTTACTGAAATCATAATTTTTGTTTCGACTTTTTTCGAAGTTTCCATGATTTTGATTTTTTCAGCTTTTCCATTCCATTTGAAAAAATCAACAACTGTTTTACAGTTGTCGATTATAAAAACTTGCTGACGATACGGGTTATGATACTTTATCATCTCATCAGGTTCTGTACATGGAATTATCTCAAAATCTAATTCGAGTAACAAAATTGCAACAGAATGTAAAGCTGCTGTCTTCCCACATCTACGAGTTCCAATAATTGTAACAAAATTGTTCATCAGAATATTCGAATACAAACTTATTGTAGCCTCATTGTTTACAAATTCTGTTTCCAAATCCTTCGTCCATTGGGATAGTATTTCATTATGTCTTCCTAGAATTGAAAGCAATATATTTTCTGATATTGGAAGTGAGGATATTAAAGTTAATCAATTAAATAAAGCGACAATGCAATCGATAACTTATTTTTCACTATGTGAAACCCAGCATGAAATTTAAGATTTAAATTGAATTTCATATGAGACAAGTTAAAATTGAAAACATTTCGTAACAAAGATCAGACCACATCAACAGTTATTGCTATGTTTAATGCAAAATACCAGAGACAACTTTCAAAGACTGAGTAAATCCATCTCTAGAGGTAAGAGGTATACGATATCCTGGAAATGTAAATAAATATTCAACACGCAATTATAACACACGTCTCAATATATGTCTTTCTGTCTGTCTCTGTTTCGTGTGTATCATTTAATTTTGTGGGTATCGTTGCACAATTTTATAAAAGTAACAGGACAATATTATGTGTCCGATATTTGGCATAATGGGTCAAAACGTTGGTCCTCCTATGTTTGTACATGAACAAAGTTACTCTCAATAATTATCACTTTTATTTCGCTGCGCAAATTTGTAATAAGTTAGAAACTGGGAGATCAGCTATCATTATATGTTGTAATATGATTTGAATTAGCTTTCAGTGACCGTGAGAACTAAAATGATGTAAATGTTATTTCTAAATTTATATTTCATCTGTAATGTGTTATGTAAATGATTCCCCTGCTGATTTGGACATATAAAAGATAAACTCATCATAGTTACCAGGATTTTAATCTTTTTATTTGCACATGATGCGCGCTTCATCAAAAAAAGTCTCACCAATGACGCTCGAATCAAAAAGAATGTTAAAACGGCCAAAATAAAATTCAAAGTTGAAGAGCATTGAGGACCAACGAGTTTTGCCAAATACAGGTAAGGTTATCTTTAATGTTTTGTTAAAAGTACGACCATAGTTTGAGCGTTCTAAACATATAAAAACACAGACATGTTTGCCAAATGTATTTTTAATTGAGAACAAAAAATTAAAGTGTTGTTTGTAGCATGGCCAGTAACATGTGATTTAATGATTTCGTTGTCTCCTTACTGCATATTTATTTTCCAGCATAAATCGGGCCATGCGATACTCTGTTGAACTAATTCACAGGTTTTTTTTTCTACTGGACCTTTTTTAGTTTAATTTAATATGAGGTATTTTGATTGCTGATTGTTTTCGGCTGAAATGTAAGCTTTCATTCATCACGAACATTTGTCAGTGTGTGCTTGTCTTAATCATTTAATATCAATCATGCAATATATCTATAGAGTTGTCATTTGGGGAAATTATTAACCGATGGTAGGGCATAAGATGTGGAGTTCTGGTAGAAGAATTTCAAACACTCTATATTGAATACAATCGAACCTTATCATGTTTATTAGAGTTACATTGTATATGGCAATTTTACTCTCTCAGTTTCGTAGACTTTAAAATAAAATTAAAAATAAGTAAAACTGCTGTACTACTTGTATACTTCTGAATATAGAAAATCAGTGAGAATCGCCAAAGATACCGTTTAAAGCAGATGGCATGACTGAACATGCATGATAATTTCATAAACTCAACGACAAGTATTGTTCTATTATCATAAAGGTTCACTTACTTTTTATATTTGCCGGTACTGATTCCGTCATTTCATTTTCAAAATCATCAACTGATTCATGGTCATAGACTGAATAATAAACGACAACATATTAATTTACAACACACCGTGTTAATGATTTTAAATCTAAATATTAACCTTTACGATGCCAATGTTTCTGAACCGACACATATTTCGACAAATAGTATCTCAACACTCATAAAGACAAAGAGTGCAAGAATTACTAATTCAAAACAAAACATTTAATGATTGATTGATGTTGGCATCCTAGTGATACAGTGTGTCGATAACTAAAACCGCTCAGCCACCGAAGCCCTCAAGAAAAACACAAAAAAATATATGTGTAAGGAAAATAATACGTACAGTGAGTTTTTACTCAGATACCACAAATGTGGTTGTTATTTGTGAAATCGATACTAATGGAATGCAAATTTCTCGATAAGTTAATAATAATAAAATCTATTCAAAAAGTTTAAGTATTATAGAATAAACAATGTAATTTAATCACATTGCCATGACGTATAACTTCTCGCATCGATCTGCGGGATTTTGAATATTTTTTGTTTTTACTATATTTGCAACATGCGTAGACATATGTTTGTTTTCGTGGTTGCTTTTCATATTTCTTTCCATTCGTTTAAATGGAAATACATGTGCATAGAACATTTTACATTATTCATGACTTATGTTTAAAATTATTTCAGGTCTGTGGTTATTATTTTGTATATGATTTTGGTCCATTATAAGAATTCAGTTACAATATAAGGAGTTTGAATTTCTCGACGAAATGTTAATTTATATTCATATTTTTCATATACAAATCCATACCTGGTGTCTTTTGAATTGAAGCTACAAGTTCTTTAGAGACGCCATCTTCTTTCAATGCATCCACAAAGAAATTGTACGCACTTTCACTAGATGATATTAAAAAGTTTAGAAATGTTCGAGCTTGTTGGCTTTGTGTTTGAGAGCTCAATATATCAAGTCGATCTCTAGCAGTAATCATATAAGACGGCATTTTCCATACAATTTCCATCGGAGTTATATTTCTCACTATAAGGTCGTAATTTTTCAGAAGTCTAATTTTATAAAATTCTGTAAAGAAAAGTAGAAGTTATTATTATATGCAGTTTTAAAACATTTCTAAAGATTCATCAAGTCAGATTAACGTTTGAACACATTTAGTGGGGTAAGAAACCAGTTACGTATAAGTATACTTATCGAATACAACTAGTGTATATTTTAAAATAGTGAAAATGGTTGAAATGGAACTTAAAGAAAATATATATATATCATATAAACAAGTCTAAATTGAAAACTACGTTCAAACCTATGATTGCGTTGGAGAAAAACCGCAATTTTTATACGTGTGCATGTAAAACAAATTTTGTTGTAGAAGGGTCTAAAAACAGCACAAACACCATTTTCCAAAAGACCAAAAAAGTGAAAAAGTATATTTAAACAAAACGCATTTGACTAACAGGTCGAACAACTGATGTTCTTTAACCCTGCTGACTGCCATTGGCGATTGCCAAATGAAATTGATCACAAGATGTAACAAAATGGATCTGAATATAAATTTAATACTAAACAGAAAACAATTAACTTTTGGCCACAATGTGATGCCACAAATATAAGGTGTCAATATTTTTTTGGTACACCAGATCCGAATTTCGACAATAAATTTCTCTTCAGGTATGTTATATATATATATGTACATCATAATATTGTTTGTGAGAGGTTTATTATCTAAATACCACGTGTCTTAGTTTTATCTTAAAAGTTGTTTTACTGTGATTCATTTTTTTTAATTTAAAAAATGTTTCAAATACGGACACAGTATAGAGAAGTAATCATAATCTTTTTCTGAGTACAAAATTTAAAAAAAAGTACTGTTTATAATTTTCTACCTGAATAAAAATGTCTTTGTCGTTAGAAAATGTTGTAGTAATTTCCTTCTAAAAATTCTCAGTTTATTTTCTTTTTAATATCTGAATTAACATTTATATAAATTGTCTTGATGTAACACATTATCTATATCAAATAATTATACGCAGCCATTTTTTTGGGTCCAATAGCTGGTTCAAATTCTTTACTTATCAGAGACTTACATCAAAGTTTGTTTGATAGCTATTCTAATTTTATAGGTAAACCTTCCAATAAAATTGTTTTCTTTTGATATAAACAGTACTTTTTACGGAATTTTCCGATTTTACGATTGCTGCCCAGTCTTTTGGTAGTGATTCCTTCATCAAGTTATGTTCAGCTATCTAATGTGATTATTTCGCAGTATATTTAAAATGATGTCTTGAGGTATACAGCCTTTTTTCATCTATGATATCATTTAAATAAATACATTTGTTTTCTTGTATGTGTTAATGTTTCTGCTTTTTCCATTAGACCTCCACCAGTTTATTTAGCAACATTTAATATTATTTAAAAAACAAAATCTATACGTTTTCAAGGCCTTCGTCTAGATAATCCTCACTGTTTGTTTGAAACACTAACCACTTTGACTCAACAATATAGAAACCATGCTGAGGTATAATTTTTCGACCTCCTTCACAATCAGTTACAACAAATGAAGAAGATGAGGTATGATTGCCAATTAGACACCTCTCCAAAAGAGACTGAAATGACACAGAAATTAACAACTATAGGTCATCGTACGGCCGTCAACAATGCGTAAAGACCATACCGCATAGTCAGCTATAAAAGGTCCTGAAATGACAATGTAAAACAATTCAAGCAAGAAAACTAACGGCCCTATTTATGTACCTAGAATGAACGAAAACAAATATGAACACATAAACAAACGACAACCACTGAATTACAGGCTCCTGACTTAGGACAGGCACACACATATACAATGTGGCGGGGTTTAACGTGTTATTATTTTTACTAACATAGCTTTTAAAGCAGTGAAATGACTTCTTATATCTATCATATTCATAACCGCTTTTCATATTGACAAATAAATTAATTTCTTTTTACTTTATCTGGTTCATTATCACAAACACATTTATAACAATAATTGTTTTCGATTTCTTTCAAACATTTCTGTGAAACTATACAGGTACTTCCAACAACAGTGAAAATAGGCACAATAAGTGTTTTAACTATCAAAATTGTTCCAAAAACAGTCAGATTTCTATTTTGCCAAGAACAAATCATTTTATTAATTTTTTTCAATTTAGTTTCCCAAATTAGTTTTTCACATTCCTCTCTACAATGCATAAAATGCATGCCCATAGTTTTAACTGGTCCATTGATTCCGGTTAGTTCCCTGACTTTTGTCTTTACATGATTAAAGCTTTTGTACCCATAACCCCTCCATTTATTTCTGTTTAATATCAATTTTGAATAAGAACCAAATATTTTAAATGCATTCATAGCTATTTGATTGTCATTTTTAGTTGAACAAAATAAAAAAGCATCATCTGCTAGTTGCGAAATTATTATACTTTGATTTTTGCAATCCAATTTGATTCTTGTACCTTTAAAACTGGTATTGCTTCTTTATTTTGAAGCAATAATTTTCACGGATAAAACAAATAATTATGCAGGCAAAGGATATCCCTGTGGTATACCCCTAGCGTTTTAAAGACATCAGATATCCAACCATTATTCATAACGCATGCAATAGAAAATAGTTATAAAAAGTTTTAGCCCAACTCATTAAAGAATCATTAAATCTTAAATGTTTCAAAACTGAATATATCCTATATATATCTGAATGAATTCAAGTCTATCTGCGTTTCGAAATTTGTTAGTAAATTATGGATTTCAGATTACCCTTATCTCTAAAATATTTGTTTTCTTGGCCGCTTGATATTACTCGACCATCATTAGAGTCTTGATTTCATAAATTATATTTAGATGCATGCGCCATCAATTGATTAATGAGATAATTAACAAAATGATAGATTGTTAGTCAGAATGTTTAGGATTAAACTTAAATATTAATATAACATGGCTTTCTTGATATACCCGTATTTGTCAGTGTGAATTTGAAAGAATCCACAAGAATTATACGTACAGGTACAACAATAAATCATCAAACGAAATCACTTTTGACATAAGAAGTTATCCAACGTACCAGAATCCATGACAAACGAAACGATTATTATTTAAAATTATAAATTAATTAATATCAACTTTTCAAATAATATATAATGACCTTGTAGAATGGATTATATATAATGACGCTGTGTATCATCTCGAAGACGTGTTTTTTTTTAATATGTCTGTGCATATGTTTTTGAAAACAACACAATTGTCACAAAAGTGATATGTTAAGCTAGCTATAACACTAGTTGTAATCCAACATTTACCACATAAGGAAATGCATGTTTAAAAATCAGAATTATGACAGTTCTTTCTCATTCCTTTCGCATGTTTTTGCTTTTGATTTTGCCATTTGATAAAAAAAATTGCCGTGTAACATTTTCTTGAAATTCAGTGTTTTTGTGCTGTATACTTTGATTTTTGAAAATCTGTTTGTCCATCAAAACTGTTCAACAATCACTTCGACCGTTATAAATCATAGTAGTAAAATATTCTTTCTGTGTATATACACTTCAGAGCAAAATAACAGGAATTTCGAAGTCTTAGATATGAACAGTTTTTTTTTATTAAGATGCACCACACTGTCGTATGTAAGACCACGGATTGAGCGTATGTGTAATGACGTAATACGTTTATTCATCTCCAGAAAGTATGTCATTCCGTTTTGTTTTGCAAATTTGAACTAAGGTACCTGATTGTATGGCATTTATTTATAAATAATCTCTTTGGTTTTTGTGTTATAAAACCAGGTTTCATCAACCATGTTCTACTTAAGAAAATGCCTGTATCAAATCAGGGATGTGCCATTTATTTTCCATCCATTTGATGTGTTTCGGTCTGATTTTGCCATTTGATTAGGGACTTTCCTTTTAAAACTTACCTCAGTTTTTTTGTGATATTTTCATTTAACTTTCAAAAAACACCTGCACAAGTCACGTGCAAAAACCTGATGCTTTATTTTGAGACTGAATGTCACAACATAGAGAAATCCGTTTACACATTAACACTTGGAAAAATAATGCAATATTGAACATGAAACAATCACAACAATAAACATGATAAATGTAAGATGCCTCCACGGCCATTAACCAATGCATGATTCTCATATCATTCAAAAAGAGAGAGTTATAAACATGATAATACGATTGCAAAACAGGTCAAATGATCAGTAGAGTATTGCCATATATTTAAAAAAAAAATCGAGGACTAAACGGATGTTTTTCTCATTTGATATAGAAAAAGGATTAACTTCCACACATTTTGAGTGATGCAAAATGCTAAAAGCATGGCGGTTTAAAAGATAGAGATTTCGTTTTTGATAGTAATATAGTTTACCCATATTAAACGCATTTTTATAATGCAGTACATTAACCTTCCAAAACTACATATTTGAAAGGATCCATGAACTAATATACAAATGTGCAGTATATAAAATATAAAAAAAGAATCACGAACCTTTAGCTTTCAATTCTCTTTCAATGTCTTTTAGATCTAAAAAAAAACGTTCTTAATTTAATATAAAATAAAGAAAGGAAATGCGTCAACAACCCGACCGTAGAGCAGACAACAGCCGAAGGCCACCAATGGGTCTTCAATGTAGCGAGAAACTCCCGCAACCGTACGCGTCCTTCAGTTGGCCCCTTAAAAATATGTATACTAGTACAGTGATATGTACATTTAAAATGAGTTAATCTTTGTTCAACTGAATTGTATAGTTTTTTTTCTTTGTAGTGTACACCTCTGTTCCAGGTAATGCGTAGGATTGGCCCCAATAAAATTGTTTTACCCCAACAAATTATGTTTGTGCCTGTCATGTGTAAAGAGCATTTAATTCAGTGGTTGTTGTCGTTAGTTCTCTTGTTTGATTCGTTGTACTTTTGTAATTTCGAGCCGTTTTATTAGCTGACTGCGATGTAGGTGTTATATTGTTGACGATCTTACTGTGTCTTATAGCTGTAACATGTGTTAACTTTAATATCATTTGGTCTCTGGAAGAGAGTTGTCTTAGAGAAATATATACCACAGCTTTTTATTGTTATTAGCAAAAGGTTTTTGATTGTACGTTTGGCATGCATGTAGTTTTACTTGCATACTCCGATCAAACAAAATAAGGAGGCTCGAGGGTGTAAAATACTCAGTAAACTTTTCAACCTTTTTTTTTCATTACAATTTTGATAACATTATAAGTGGTTACTTTATGATATGATATAAACGTCTACCAAACGACAACAAAAGGTTTAATGTAACTGAAAAAGCTCCAAATCATCTCACTTTGGTGTGAACATGCTAGGTTTTTTTTTTGCATTAAAATTGAAGTATCTTTTTTAACTCATTTGTGACTTCTTTTTTTTTCTATCTTTCTGTACTTAAATTAAACATTTGTATAATGTAAGCGATTTCTGTAAAAAAAAAAGGGACGAAAGGTACCAGAGGGACAGTCAAACTCTGTAATTTAGTAATGTTTTTTTTTAATTCGATAAAACCTCTATTCCTCCTATTAGTTCAACAGAAAAAAGAATCTTAACAAAATTGCATGCTTACTTTCGAATGCATATTGTTAAATCAAATGAATGGTGACTCCACTTTTTTTCTATTAACTATATGATAAAGATCATTAATAGAAAAAAAGGGAATCCTATATTTTACAAAAATAGATTTATACCCGCAAGTCCCCTTAAGAGAAAAACTAAGCGACGGAAACTGATTTAAATGTTTAATTATTAACTACTCACATGATTTTCTTATCATTGCATATACCATAAACAACAGAGCTGAAATATATTTAAAATAACTGAGTGTACCTGTATTATTTGGAAAACTTCACACGGAATAGCACAACCTAAATTTAACGGTGTTGTTATTAACCGAGCCTGGGTAACATATTCAACATTGTATCAAATGTTTACTCTGTGTATAACATCAACTTTTCTCTAGTTGTATTCTATTTTAAATACGGAGATACAAAATGGTATGTGTATGGATCTGCATAATAAAATCATTCCTTTTTATCAACAATTATATCACAATAAAGTACAAATTACACCAATTTTGTATTTGAGACTCATTTTATGTTTTATCCATTTCAGTTAATTATTCTATTTCGTGCTATTTCCTAATAAAAATGCCTGTACCAAGTCAGGAATATGATTCGTGAGTTTGAGCTTTTGAATTTTCTATTTAATTAAGGACTTTTTGGAATTTTCCTCGGAGTCATACATGTCATATAAGTCATTCATCACTGGGCACGATTTTTTACCTTAAAACTAACATCTGTAAATTCACATGATAGTCATTCTTGATTTGAATAATTACAAGTACTGTTGAACTGTTAACAACTTCCTTTTCTTAAATTTATGTTCAGGAAATATATATTACATGTTATGTTTTATTTTTCAACTAGGCCTGATTTAGTATAGTTAAATCTTACAAAATCTATCTAAATTATTTTGCAAAGATTGGAACAGAAGTGAGTGCTAGGGGCCGCCTTGTACTTGCAGTGAGGTTCTTCGTGTTGAAGGTCTCACAATACCTATGAGATAAATAACTGCTTAAAAACAGTGATAAATTGGTTTGTGTTTGATCTGTTGCTGTACATATATTATAATTTGTCATAGATGGATACTATATTATTTTATTTTTTTTTGGGGGGGGGGGGGAGGGGTCACGAGGTAGATTAGTGAATGCCAAATGAGTCGTACAGTGACCTATAGTTGATAATTCTGTGTGATTTGGTCTCTTGTGGAGAGTTGTCTCATTGGCAATCATACCACATCTTCTTTTTTATTCTTTAAATAAAGTTATTATTATCATGATTATTATTAAAAGAGCTAACTTTCAACTGCAACCGATTCAATTATACAAGATAAAGATAAGAAATACACAATACACAGGTTGTTTACTTGTTAGATTTTAGTATTAGAACCTTGAAAATTTGCTGGCTTAAGATAAACATACATAATGAGTTTAATAGGTCTGCAATTGATAGTCTATGATGATTGGTCATTGATTTCCATTGTATAGTGAGTGTCAATTTTGAAAAACGCAACAACAAATGGAACATTACTTTGTCTAAAGATTGGAACCATTTATCTCCAATGGAATTTATCAGTATCTATGTAATTAACAGGATTTTAAAGATATTCATAAAAAATATTTGTTCAGGGAAGAATATATTATACCGTGGTAGTAATATTTAAACATCCATGATTATACTAAACACACTAGATGGTCTCATAGTTTGCGTGCTTGTCTGAGTACAAAATGTGTTATGTTCGAATCTTTGCCAGGTAGATCAAACACAAGACTTTGAAATTGGTGTCCGGCTAAACATGTCGAACAAGAACAAAGCAGAGTTTATTCATCATTCATGCACATATTCACATCATGCATATATTTTAGTGGCTTCTGTACGTTAAGCAGAATTCATCCACTCACTCGTTAAACTAATATGATCGATCCAAATGAATTAAAAAAACATGGTTTTATTATAATAGTAGATAATGAAGTAACTGTTATACAACTTATAAACTTGTTGTGTTGCGTTTTTGTATGTACTCAGTATTGTGCATGTTGTTGACATGTTGACTATTAACACCACACTAAAAATCTCGGGAGATTGATATCGCTTTTCTCAGCAGTGTTTTTACACGTTCTTATCGCGTCAGTGGAAACTGGAATGCAAATAAGTATAGGCTTTAATATATCTCTGAACTTTTTTTTCACAATCAAACATTTTTCATAGAAAAACGTTTCACGGAACTAGTAAACACTTCAGAAACATGCTTTAATACAAGGGCAATGAAAAAAGGGGATTGCAGTTAGAATCAGAGGCAGAATTATCTGGTAAAGGTGGAAAATACAGAATAGGTAACAGGTAACAGGTAATATAGTGTTTAGAGATAGCAAGCTCAAAACTAGCAAAATGCTAGAATCCGCGTCACCTGCTTCTCGCCTTGATTTTTATCCCTTAAAAAATTCCTTCCAAATTATAGATAAAACTATATTAAAGTCCGTATCTACATGTCACAATACGGATAATTGAGAATACTTTTTGTACAAAGATTTGCCAGAAAAATTTATCTTTCGATCATGAAAAAGCTTCTTCTACCTAGGTTTTAGGTAATTCTATATTTAATTTTAACGCTAAACGGATTTTCGTTTTTTGTTCAAACTAAGATATATTTGGGGATTCATGGACATGTTTTTAGAGAGAAAATCAAAACAGGATATAAAAAATGCATTAGGGGTGTATGTTGGGAAGGTGGTGATGGTGGAAGTTGGAACCATAGATTTACAGGGTCGATTTCAAATCAGTAAAAACACAAAGATGAAATGAAAAGCAAACCCCCCTTTAGCTTATGTCATGGACAAATAAATAGAACTTCTTTAAATAAGGAGTAGATGATATTAAGAAAAGTAATAAATTTTCATATCACAATGAATACAAAAAGTAATTATTACAATAATAACAAAGTTTATAACATTAAAAAATTAATATTTCCGAATTCTGAATTCCGAATTCTGAATTATGAATGCTGAATTCCGAATGTTGAATTCTGAATTGTAGATGAGCCTTCTCGGCTTTCGTATAGTGTATACGTCTTCCAATAATGTGGAATTAAGCGTGGTGCTGATTTCTAGTGGAAAGTAAACACAAATAGACACAAAACATACAACACTATCTGTAACCTATGTTCTAATACAATTGATAAAATATTAATGTTGATCTCGGCTTTTGCATTGATCTGCATTTAACTTTTTCATTCACTTGCGCCGATTTTGTCTTTCATTTGCGCTTATTATGTATAGGTAAACTATCGGTGACAGTTGATTTTTTTATTTATCAAATAAGCCTTATCTGTTAACCACCTGTACATATGTTGTGAATTGTCAATTATAATATATATATATATATATATATATATTCCTGTCTTGTCATACCATCTTTCTATATTTGTTGTACTTGCCAAACATGAAGTCAATCTTTTCTTCAAGGGGTCAAGTGACGAAGTTCTCGAACAATATGACCAAAAGTATCTTAAGGTGAGAGGCACGTAAATGAACGCCTCTATCGGAAAACGGGGAAAAAGGCGTTTGTTGCTACGGGAGGTATCCCTCGAAGACGGTTCTTCAAAATCACACGGAGCTTTTTTATTCAGTATATTGTTAACTTGATCATTACATCTCACAAAATCTAGACTGGATACATTTATCTGAACGTCATATGTTGAAGTGTGTTCAAAGTCTATGTTGAACAATTTATAACAACACAAAGCTGAGTGGGGGATAGAGCAGATTGGTATCCCGAGAAAACATTGTCAACCGCGGCGAAGCGGCGAAGCCGAATAACAAAAAAAAACCAAAAGATAAATAAGTTGGAAATAATATACATTTGTTTTTAGCTATTAACATATATGCACTGTCCGCACTATAATATCGGAACAAAACCAACGATGGAGAAAAAAGTATGGATAATATGCAACAAACTTTGAAATATTCTTTTTGTTGGTCTTTTGCCTATAATCTACATTTATCCCACATCTCCTTTCGTGTCATATTAAACATACTACTTAAGATTGCAAATTACCAGTACTACTTGGATCGAAGTATGCGTTCATGTTTATGTTATATTCTCGTGTCATTGAACCATAATTTAATATATTTTATATGCATGACCTCCTGCAACTAACGGAGGATTAAGAGTTAAATAATGTGATTTTTTTATGCACACGCCGTAGCGGAGGGAGCATTACTTTTAACACTTATCCGTCTGTCCGTCATTCGTGCCGTCCAAAATTGTTTTCCGTTTTCTAACTTTAGTTCGCCTCAAACAAATGTTAGAAGACTTATACACAATGCTGATTACCAAAACAAATCACAGATCTAGTTTAAATTTTGGTGGCGTCACTTTTAAAGCTTTTTAGTAATATCACTTTACAACATCATATGCAAGCGGGCGCACCATCAGTGTCCCATGGACACATTTCCCCATTTATTTACAATTGTTTGTCTTTTGGCCGTTTTTCGTTTTTTCACATGACATTGTCAGTATGTTTTCGGCTTATAAGTTTCAATTTCCCGTTGCGCGGTATATTTAGCCTCCAATATTGTGAAGCAGCAACATTGTGGTCGAATATGTGAACATTGAATGTATCTCGTCATTCGGAGAATCTATTTAAATGATAGATCTTTTATCGTTTATGTTCAATAAGTTTATAAACATATGTCCTTAAACATTGTGTTTTAATCAGTCCAGAAATACGTTATAAATACTTAGGGTCGTATTATCACTGACAAAACCATAATAGGTAATCAATCCTTTTTCCAGGCAGGATAATATGCTCTATAGTGCATTTGAATAACCAAACAAATTATAATGAGGCAGTCGTTGTCTTTACAATTCTGCTGAAATAGCCTTGACGTTGCGTAATCCTTTCGGCGACGTCATGATTTTTCTCTCGTTTTCCGTCAACAACACCCTTTCAACGGTTGATATATGAAAGAGGAGTTCGGTAACTCCATGCAAATTATATATCTAAAGAAAGGAAAATAATACCTTAAACACATTTGATTTTTAAACTGCAGAATAAATAAAGCTTGAAATTCTTATTTTTGGTTCAAATTTTACGTTATGTCTATGAACTTTATGTTGTGTCATTACCATTTTTAAATGCCTGGAACTCGGAAATTAGATCGGTGACCAACTTAAATTTTTCGATTTTTCATTATCTTTTAATAAGTTCTACGTGCATACAATTTCTTTTAAAAATCACAGGACAAGCCATTTACGTACCTGTTACCTTAAACATGAGATAATATAAAAAAGAGATTTGGTATCATTGCCAATTAGACCACTTACCACAATGGAACTTAAAGTTAACTTATGACTACAACAATTGATTCAAGAATAAGATATAAGATAAAATTCAGTTTTAAAAACGGTACAATGACAAGAAAGACGGAAATCAAATTCGATTAACAATGTCGACAATCTATATACAACAATTTTTTTTATTTAAAAAATTAGCAATTCAGATTCAAAAGTATAGTTCATCCTGTTTTAAGAAATGTGTGATAGTTTTCAATGGAAAATTACTGTTTATAAATTCTAAATCATTTTTTTTTAATTTAAAACTTTTTTTTATATTTACTGCCTCGTTTATTCAAAACACGTGAGGTAGTTAAAACAGGGAATACCGATCGTATTTTATTATAGGTAAAATGGATGTTTAACGTTTAAGAATCAAAAACTTGAAATTCGTATACTGATATTTTTTATTTCTTTATATTTGAAATATTAAGAAAAAATGAATCCACAAACTAGACGAAATACGCTCGTCTTATTTGGGACACAAAATGGTTTAAGAAGTCCGTCCGTGCCTATGTCTGTCCGCCTGTTAACAGTGACGAATGATTGCGCTAGGGCAAACTTCTAATAATGCCCGGCGTGACAAAAAAAAAACCACACACCTGGTCTAATATAGTCAAATAGTCTGTAAGTTAGCAAGTGCAATATTTCATTTCTCTTTTATATTTTCAATGACTCTGCTAAACAGAGGACAACAAAAAACAAGACGTAAAAGCGTAAAAGGTTATTTCGAACAATTTTTCAATCCAACACACGGTCACGTTTCTAAAAGTTCATTTTGTGCAGCAACATTATGATATCTGATACTGATACATACCTTTTTGTACATGTGATAACTTGTATTACCGGATAGAGTAATATAGTTGTTATTTTTGAAAATTTTATTGTGGGTTTCAAACGTCTAGTTTGCATTTTGTTCTTTTTCAAATACTGCGCCAGCCAGGAAAACTTGTACTATGAGGTCAGATTCAATGTTCTGATGAAAGACAACTCTTTTCTTAAAGCATTAAAAATACTTTTTTAAAAGGTCGGTGACATATATTTCTTTTGGCTTTTTCTTACACATGGCACTTTTCTTCTTGAAATCTTTTTTAGAAATTACTGAAAGATATTTTTTTTTAAATGATAACTTTGTTCATTCTTACGTTTTTTTGTTGTTGGTGGGAATGGAATAAATCATATTTTTTAAGATCAAAACAATAACAGTCTTTAAGTCTTGAACCTGTATTTCATAGACACAAGTCTACTGTTAAAAGTGAAACAAGAACTATGCTTGTAGGTTTGATATTATGGGATTTTTTGAGATTTTAAATAACAAGCAAATATCATGTTAATATTTGTGAAAACCTCTATTACTGAGTAGCATGAATTACTTAATCGTTTGACGTAAAAGTTGTAGGGCTCAAACAATACACTAAGCATTACATAAGATTATAAATCACCCGTTCTCAGATTAGTGCTTGGCAGTTTGACTAATAATAATAAATTCTATATCTCAATTATTAGACTTTTGTCTTGCAAACACAAATCATAATATATTTTATATTTATCTATGCATTTTTTGAATAATAAGGCCTTTTTGTTGTCAAATATCGATTGTCCGATATTAGTTGTTTTTCCGTTTGAGGGAAAACATATTAGAAATGAAAGGTACTGTAGTGCAAAAAGCACAAACGCATATTATATATATGAATATATAATTACTATTCTAATTATCAACAAAACAATGTGCTCCAGCAAAACTTATGTTATTCTCTCGCTGGGATGCGAACTCATGCATAATGTTGCTAAATAAATCCTCTAAACACATCTTCGTGTATTATATTTAGACAAACCTAAAAGCAGGATAGCACCAAACGTTGCTGAGTGAGCTATACGTGCACTTGACTGTTGTATTGTCCCAGAGAAATCTACAACATATAAGAAGAGAAACAGTACTATTTGAAGAGTTTATATATTTTCAAATATTTAAGTTTTTTTGTAAATGAAAGAGGGACGAAAAATACAAAAGGGACAGTCAAACTCATAAATTAAAAAAATAACTGACAACGCCATGGCTAAAAATAAAAAAGACAAACATACAAACAATAGTACACATGACACAACATAGAAAACTAAAGAATAAACAACACAAACCCCACCAAAAAATAGGAGAGATCGCAGATGCTCCGGAAGGTAAAGCAGATCCTTCTCCACATATGGCACCCGTCGTGTTGATTATGTGATTACAAATCCGGTAAATAGTCTAATTCGGTAGTTCACATTCATGTAAGGGAAGGGGATTGTAGTAACGACGTAAGGAACATATCCGATATCATTTGTAAAACGGTCAACCAACTCACACTTTTCATCTGAACATGTTTATACACTATTTTATAAAAATCATAGTGCTTAACTCGCGGAATGACCATTTATTGTCATATCAAAATTACATATCGATTTGATATCAAGCAACATCCCATGTTCACTCGTGGTAGGAAACCTAAAAATAACAATTCGCACTCGTTAAGAAACCTATAAATACTTTTTCGCACTGTTAGGGAACCTATAAATAATAAGTCTCACTCTTTAGGCAATCTATAAATGATAATAATTACTCTTTAGGAAACCTATAAATGATAATAATTACTCGTAAGGAAACCAATAAAAAATCATTCTCACTCGTTAAGAAATCGATAAATAACAATTATCACTCGTTAAGAGTTGTGGTTTTCACTTGTTCAAATCAAATACTTTCAGTTTTTTGTCAAAGAAGAGACAATTAATTATCAGCAAACCCATCTTTAACTGATTTATTATTACTATATATCAAACGTCTGCTTAGCTTTCTATTACGTATTATCAACGCAATAGAGACACGTTGTTTATTGCAGGTTTAATTCCATATACATTGTATAAGAACGTTTTATCGAATTTACGAATTGTGATTGACCTTGTTTATTTGATAGATTTTTTTTTTGTTTGTTTATGGATTGTAAACTTTTTGGTGTACTTTACAAATTGTTTTATGGTTCAACCCATGTGGATGATATTTGATTAAATATGGCTGTACATAATTTAACGTGAAAGGTTATTTAAGTGTTATCCTTTTATATTTTTCTTTCAGTCTTAATTAAAGTAATTGACAATTTTGTTTAAATCATTAGATCATATTTTGACGTCAACGATATTCATCTTGATAAATAATTCAAAGATTCAAAACATATAAATTTAGATGGTATATCAAAACTTAAACTGGACCTTTCAGGTGAAAGTAATTCAATTTAAAAAAGCAAACAAAATGTCTTTTTCAACATGTCATAGTTGTATCGCAAACACCAAAACAGCGCCTTGCGTTACACAGAAACATTTTCATGTAAAACCAAAGAACATCTTTTACCTAACTTATTTGTGCTTAAATATTTTCGGGCAATATACTATTAGTTTATTCTTGAACGTTAACTTTATTCACTAATCAATAATACATTTCAGATAAACCTTTTCGAGAAAAACATAGTGTAGTGCCTACAACAACGTCTATCTTGTATTTAGATATCACAGTTAAAGATCGACCTATTTAACGTAACCAGATTTTGACAGAGTATAACATATTGGTTCTGTATGACTTTCGAAACATAACACTTCAATTACAAACGTTTGAAAAACCCTCATTGTACCTTTGAATTAAACAAAAATACTACTTTTGAAAAGTCATTCTGGCAACCATAATTGTTAGTTTTGCAACACTGTTCTGTTCTTACCTTGTTTTATCAATGGACATATTGTTGTTCTTCGTGGCGATTGCTTTTGGTTTGTATTCCTGTTTATTTAATATGAATTTACATTATTATGGTTTTTTTCAACATAGAGTAGAAACATGTTTTCTTCCTACGAAAATAAAACAATGTCTGACACTTTTTAAAACTATATACAATGTGTTCCACTGAAACATTAGTAGTTTGAATTATAGGCGCCTTATGCATCGTGCATAAACAATACATTTAACTATGTTACAATGGACCTTATAATTTTCCAAACGCTCCCCCGAGACTGGAAATTATATATGTGTGCATAATTGCGATATAAACACTGAAAAGCATGTCGTATGTGTATTTTCTCTTCGTTTAGTAATAGCTGATCAACATCAGATTTCGTTTTAGGATTTGCTACCTTCCCATAGGTACTGACCAAGGACAATATATAAAAAAAAATTTGCATTTTATAAAAAATATCTTTGATTTATCATATAAGTATAACTAAAGTTGCTTTTTTTTAGCATCAGTTCATTAAAATCTATTTTTTGGAAATTTCTGCCTTTAGAGGCAAAAGTATTGTACAGCTGTTGAAAAGGCATTACTCGATTGAGAATAAACAAATCTAGGTTACAATCTAAAACCGAGGGAAAGGCATGCACTATTAGAGAAAACAACGAATCAACAGTGCAACAAAAAACAAACGACATTGAAATCTACATAGAAATGAACTATCAGATTCCATATTTCTGACGTGGTACAGATCATTTAAAGAAAAAATGTCGGTAGAACCTTGGTTTTTGGCTAACCATACCTTGCACTTTAATGCAATGTTAAATATCTCTCTTAATGACAATATTTGTGTGTTAGCTACAGCGAATACTAAAATGTTGTCCCTTGAATTACTAAAACGACTGAACTATCATAC
Organism: Mytilus edulis; assembly: GCF_963676685.1. Lineage (NCBI taxonomy): Eukaryota > Metazoa > Mollusca > Bivalvia > Mytilida > Mytilidae > Mytilus > Mytilus edulis. The sequence continues at coordinate 58,507,524 of NC_092351.1, read as the reverse complement.
ATAAATATCTCCCTATCACATTTCTTACTTCGGAGCTTTATACTCAGGACAGACAAACTGACCAGTCCATGCATGAATTCCTACACAATCATAATCTGAAAATATATTAAACAATAAATCTTTTATGATTTGCATTTAAAGAAATACGGTATTATGTATAGTAGAAACAATAACACTACGTTTCTAGACACCTCCGTATTTAAAAAAAAAGTGGAGTAATTGTAACCGACCTTCACATAAAAAATCAACCAAACAAAACACGTGTTTTTCTTTCATTTTTTCGTAATATTAAGCAGTTGGGTAAAAGTTTAATCAGTCATCGGAATAAAAATTAAACCACATTTTAGGACAACTTAAAAACTTTATTTTGATTTAGCAACTATATCAGTTTACCATCACAATCTGATCCAATGTAAAACAGTTTGAATACTGCATACATGTAAGCCGTTGTTATAGTCAAGTCAATTAGTGAAACAAGTATTCAGATTGTGTTAAAAGCATCAACTTTGGAAGAGTTTTAGTTTAGGTCAAAACAAGCATTTGTAGCTATGGACACAATAAAGAAATTCAAAATGGCTATTCTTGGCTACCATAAAATCAGCAGAAATCATTAAAGGAATATTTAAAAAAAAAGGCTTTACCGATTTTGATAATCTTTGGTATATTGATCACTGATGACAAAAATCGTCATCTGATGACTCTATATATTGAAGAACTGGTGGCCATCTCGGATCGTGGCCATTTTGAAAAAAAGAATTTCCAATATATTAATATCATTATTCGCTTCTTTTTTTTTATATTTTGTAGTTTACTTTCAATAATGTATTGATGCATTTACAACTTGATTTGCAAATCATGGTTTTATGAATGTTGCTGTAGCTAAGGTAAATTCACCAAGTTTGCCTCAGTAGTTATTTACCACAGACAAATACGTATATACATACTTTAATTAATGAACACACTATATTGCAAAGGATAAACATTTTAGAATTAAAATTACTGGAGCTGAAAAAAACTAAACAACAATTAGACAGGAATGATGTGTGGAACGCCAAGAGGAGTAACAATCCCCGATCGATCCTAAAAGAACAGACATAGTCATTTGACTCACTTTGAACAGTTCAATAAAGGGAATGGAATCGCAGAAACAATTCACCATTACAAGACAAAATGGTACTTTAATGCTGTCAAAATAAATTTTCAGATCCCAAAATATATTTCGTCAGGAAAAACAGAAACATTTTTCAGGATAAAGGATGAATTACAAATTGAAAATACCAGTGAAATAGCCAGACACAGTTGTAGTGAATCAACAAGAACAATAACTGCAGTGTGATGATGTATCTGACAATCTTAACGAAGTACCTACAAATGCTTGTCGAATCTGCACAACAAGGCAACGAGCATGTTGGGTTCATTCTTAGCAGTTAAGGCCTCATAATGGCAAAAGTAGCTCGAATAGTTTGAAGAGATATGATTGATACTAAGGGTAGTTGTACTTTCAATAAAGGCTTTCAACATAAATCAGTTCCGAAAACACCGAGTGAGGTGGCTCTCTGTTTGAGGAGTAATACATTGTAGTTGTACCCCTTTGGTGAAGAGTTGCACATTTGAATTGCTACATCTGCGAAACTGTTTGTGCTGTATGTGACATAACCATATTTCTGGGTTGTGTCTCGATATTTGACCTACCTAGAATCGTTATTATTCAGGAATAAATGTTTGTGGAACTGATTCATGTTTTTTTCTCTATATAAAGTATATCTGTTCAAACTATTTTTACTGCTTTGACTTTAATGATGCCTTTATGTTCACGCTTTTGAGATTGTGTCTGTTTCAAAGCTCCATCGACACCGTCGTACAAAATCAAGAGACCAAATTTAACCTGCGTATTTGCTTGCAAACCTGCCATAACAGGAAAATTCCATTTTTCAAATGAGTTGCATCAATCCTTCCTTCCACGACAACTCTTTGCTGTTTTAAGGCGTTACCTGTACAATTTAGAACCATCTGCAACTTGAAGATTGACCATGTGCTGTCAATGTACATGTATTATTTTATTTTGGCAAGCACTATTCCACCGATAACAGATTACTGGCATTCTATCTGTCTCCTTAAATTTTGCCTACTGATAATGTTGTCAAGTTTTATCACAAGTTAAGCAGGATATTTAGCCTCCTGTAATATTACATCTCCAGCACATAGAATAGCTAAAAGAACAAATGTACAGTCGCATACTCTTTTGTCGATCTTAAATGACGATGCATCGTGGAGATCGTTAGATGAATAATCACATATGAAAAAAACACTGCGGTGATTGTTCTTGTTAATGAAGTACAACTTTCCTATAACTGGTTACTTTACCTTTTTTCAATTGCGACTTCCTTAACTTTAGATGTATGTTTCCGTTTTCCTGATGAAATATTTGAGATCTGACAATTTATTTGGACACTATTTGTGCCATTTTGGATTGAGCCTCTGGAGTTTATAGCCTGCATTTAAGGGTATACGATACAGTTACAGGGGAGGTAATGACGTTGCTAACGTAAAATTTATTTTCGCGACGTCAACTGTGGCATATCGGGAAAAGATGCATTTTATGACTGATTTTTATCATATAAACTGGTTTTATTTGAAAACGAGTGCATGGACCCCAATTTCTTAAAACGACATTTAGTTTCATTTTGCAGGGAGATAATGTGGACCAAATTTTATAAAACTGTAAATAGTTCCAATTTTTTTTATTTTGATAAATATATTTTAAAAAATGACGTTTTTTTCTCAATGCATGACCATTTGATGAATATGAGTTATTTCTGAATAAAAATGCATTTATTTTTAGAATTCTTATAAAATAAAGACATTACAAATTATTTAACAAAAAACAGTTTGTGTTTATCTTTCGAAAGGGAAAATACGGCCACAAATCCGAATTTTGAGCAATATACAAAATTTCGACCTCATTTACTCAAAAAATAGCACATGTTTTTTATTACATAATTTT